>NW_027478161.1:15757575-16060606 GCF_051020975.1 Osmia lignaria lignaria
TCGAAAACTACGCTTCTGATCAAAAAATATCATAGAACATAAATTGTAGGAAAGATAATTCTCTACAAAAAAGGTCTCTTAACATTTTACCATAGCTCGCTTCGTTTCCGAGATATTTGCAGATTTATCTCAAGGGAAGGGGCCTAACGGACATATTTCGAGATATTTCTTCTTCTTGTTGTTCTTCTTCTGCACAGCTAAGCTGGAAGTGGCATTTGCAGCTCGCAATAGTGCAGAGCTTTCTCAAAGAAAGGGGCCACGGTGTTTCGGTATCTCTATTATGTTGGTGCGGCTTCGGAACTTTTAAGTATCTTGATATATCTCGAGAACTGCGCATCTGATCAAAAAATATCATAGAACATAAAAAGTAGGAAACTTAATTCTCTACAAAAAAGGTCTCTTAACATTTTGCCATAGCTCGCTTCGTTTCCGAGATATTTGCAGATTTATCTCAAGGGAAGGGGCCTGACGGACATATTTCGAGATATTTCTTCTTCTTGTTGTTCTTCTTCTGCACAGCTAAGCTGGAAGTGGCATTTGCAGCTCGCAATAGTGCAGAGTTACCTCAAAGAAAGGGGCCACGGTGTTTCTGTATCTCTATTATGTTGGTGCCGCTTCGGAACTTTTAAATATCTGTATATATCTCGAGAACTACGCATCTGATCAAAAAATATCATAGAACATAAATTGTAGGAAACATAATTCTCTACAAAAAAGGTCTCTTAAGATTTTGCCATAGCTCGTTTCGTTTCCGAGATATTTGCAGATATATCTCAAGGGAAGGGGCCTGACGGACATATTTCGAGATATTTCTTCTTCTTGTTGTTCTTCTTCTGCACAGCTAAGCTGGAAGTGGCATTTGCAGCTCGCAATAGTGCAGAGTTATCTCAAAGAAAGGGGCCACGGTGTTTCTGTATCTCCATTATGTTGGTGCGGCTTCGGAACTTTTAAATATCTCGATATATCTCGAAAACTACGCTTCTGATCAAAAAATATCATAGAACATAAATTGTAGGAAACATAATTCTCTACAAAAAACGTCTCTTAACATTTTGCCATAGCTCGCTTCGTTTCCGAGATATTTGCAGATTCAGCTCAAAGGAACTGGCCTGACGGACATATTTCGAGATATTTCTTCTTCTTGTTGTTCTTGCTCTGCACAGCTAAGCTGGAAGTGGCATTTGCAGCTCGCAATAGTGCAGAGTTATCTCAAAGAAAGGGGCCACGGTGTTTCTGTATCTCTATTATGTTGGTGCGGCTTCGGTACTTTTAAATATCTCGATATATCTCGAAAACTACGCTTCTGATCAAAAAATATCATAGAACATAAATTGTAGGAAACATAATTCTCTACAAAAAAGGTCTCTTAACATTTTACCATAGCTCGCTTCGTTTCCGAGATATTTGCAGATTTATCTCAAGGGAAGGGGCCTAACGGACATATTTCGAGATATTTCTTCTTCTTGTTGTTCTTCTTCTGCACAGCTAAGCTGGAAGTGGCATTTACAGCTCGCAATAGTGCAGAGTTATCTCAAAGAAAGGGGCCACGGTGTTTCTGTATCTCTATTATGTTGGTGCGCCTTCGGAACTTTTAAATATCGTGATATATCTCGAGAACTACGCATCTGATCAAAAAATATCATAGAACATAAAAAGTAGGAAACTTAATTCTCCACAAAAAAGGTCTCTTAACATTTTGCCATAGCTCGCTTCGTTTCCGAGATATTTGCAGATATATCTCAAGGGAAGGGGCCTGACGGACATATTTCGAGATATTTCTTCTTCTTGTTGTTCCTCTTCTGCACAGCTAAGCTGGAAGTGGCATTTGCGGCTCGCACTAGTGCACAGTTATCTCAAAGAAAGGGGCCACGGTGTTTCTGTATCTCTATTATGTTGGTGCGGCTTCGGAACTTTTAAATATCTTGATATATCTCGAGAACTACGCATCTGATCAAAAAATATCGTAGAACATAAAAAGTAGGAAACTTAATTCTCTACAAAAAAGGTCTCTTAACATTTTGCCAGAGCTCGCTTCGTTTCCGAGATATTTGCAGATTTATCTCAAGGGAAGGGGCCTGACGGACATATTTCGAGATATTTCTTCTTCTTGTTGTTCTTCTTCTGCACAGCTAAGCTGGAAGTGGCATTTGCGGCTCGCACTAGTGCACAGTTATCTCAAAGAAAGGGGCCACGGTGTTTCTGTATCTCTATTATGTTGGTGCGGCTTCGGAACTTTTAAGTATCTCGATATGTCTCGAAAACTACGCTTCTGATCAAAAAATATCATACAACATAAATTGTAGGAAACATAATTCTCTACAAAAAACGTCTCTTAACATTTTGCCATAGCTCGCTTCGTTTCCGAGATATTTGCAGATTCAGCTCAAAGGAACTGGCCTGACGGACATATTTCGAGATATTTCTTCTTCTTGTTGTTCTTCCTCTGCACAGCTAAGCTGGAAGTGGCATTTGCAGCTCGCAATAGTGCAGAGTTATCTCAAAGAAAGGGGCCACGGTGTTTCTGTATCTCTATTATGTTGGTGCGGCTTCGGAACTTTTAAATATCTTGATATATCTCGAGAACTACGCATCTGATCAAAAAATATCATACAACATGAAAAGTAGGAAACTTAATTCTCTACAAAAAAGGTCTCTTAACATGTTGCCATAGCTCTCTTCGTTTCCGAGATATTTGCAGATATATCTCAAGGGAAGGGGCCTGACGGACATATTTCGAGATATTTCTTCTTCTTGTTGTTCTTCTTCTGCACAGCTAAGCTGGAAGTGGCATTTGCGGCTCGCACTAGTGCACAGTTATCTCAAAGAAAGGGGCCACGGTGTTTCTGTATCTCTATTATGTTGGTGCGGCTTCGGAACTTTTAAATATCTTGATATATCTCGAGAACTACGCATCTGATCAAAAAATATCATAGAACATAAAAAGTAGGAAACTTAATTCTCTACAAAAAAGGTCTCTTAACATTTTGCCAGAGCTCGCTTCGTTTCCGAGATATTTGCAGATTTATCTCAAGGGAAGGGGCCTCACGGACATATTTCGAGATATTTCTTCTTCTTGTTGTTCTTCTTCTGCACAGCTAAGCTGGAAGTGGCATTTGCAGCTCGCAATAGTGCAGAGATATCTCAAAGAAAGGGGCCACGGTGTTTCTGTATCTCTATTATGTTGGTGCGGCTTCGGAACTTTTAAATATCTTGATATATCTCGAGAACTACGCATCTGATCAAAAAATATCATAGAACATAAAAAGTAGGAAACCGAATTTTCTACAAAAAGGGTCTCTTAAGATTTTGCCGTAGCTCGCTTCGTTTCCGAGATGTTTGCAGATTTATCTCAAGGGAAGGGGCCTGACGGACATATTTCGAGATATTTCTTCTTCTTGTTGTTCTTCTTCTGCACAACTACGCTGCAAGTGGCATTTGCAGCTCGCAATAGTGCAGAGTTATCTCAAAGAAAGGGGCCACGGTGTTTCTGTATCTCTATTATGTTGGTGCGGCTTCGGAACTTTTAAATATCTTGATATATCTCGAGAACTACGCATCTGATCAAAAAATATCATAGAACATAAAAAGTAGGAAACTTAATTCTCTACAAAAAAGGTCTCTTAACATTTTGCCATAGCTCGCTTCGTTTCCGAGATATTTGCAGATTTATCTCAAGGGAAGGGGCCTAACGGACATATTTCGAGATATTTCTGCTTCTTGTTGTTCTTCTTCTGCACAGCTAAACTGGAAGTGGCATTTCCAGCTCGCACTAGTGCAGCGTTATCTCAAAGAAAGGGGCCACGGTGTTTCTGTATCTCCATTATGTTGGTGCGGCTTCGGAACTTTTAAATATCTCGATATATCTCGAAAACTACGCTTCTGATCAAAAAATATCATAGAACATAAATTGTAGGAAACATAATTCTCTACAAAAAACGTCTCTTAACATTTTGCCATAGCTCGCTTCGTTTCCGAGATATTTGCAGATTCAGCTCAAAGGAACTGGCCTGACGGACATATTTCGAGATATTTCTTCTTCTTGTTGTTCTTGCTCTGCACAGCTAAGCTGGAAGTGGCATTTGCAGCTCGCAATAGTGCAGAGTTATCTCAAAGAAAGGGGCCACGGTGTTTCTGTATCTCCATTATGTTGGTGCGGCTTCGGAACTTTTAAATATCTCGATATATCTCGAAAACTACGCTTCTGATCAAAAAATATCATAGAACATAAATTGTAGGAAACATAATTCTCTACAAAAAACGTCTCTTAACATTTTGCCATAGCTCGCTTCGTTTCCGAGATATTTGCAGATTCAGCTCAAAGGAACTGGCCTGACGGACATATTTCGAGATATTTCTTCTTCTTGTTGTTCTTGCTCTGCACAGCTAAGCTGGAAGTGGCATTTGCAGCTCGCAATAGTGCAGAGTTATCTCAAAGAAAGGGGCCACGGTGTTTCTGTATCTCTATTATGTTGGTGCGGCTTCGGTACTTTTAAATATCTCGATATATCTCGAAAACTACGCTTCTGATCAAAAAATATCATAGAACATAAATTGTAGGAAACATAATTCTCTACAAAAAAGGTCTCTTAACATTTTACCATAGCTCGCTTCGTTTCCGAGATATTTGCAGATTTATCTCAAGGGAAGGGGCCTAACGGACATATTTCGAGATATTTCTTCTTCTTGTTGTTCTTCTTCTGCACAGCTAAGCTGGAAGTGGCATTTACAGCTCGCAATAGTGCAGAGTTATCTCAAAGAAAGGGGCCACGGTGTTTCTGTATCTCTATTATGTTGGTGCGCCTTCGGAACTTTTAAATATCGTGATATATCTCGAGAACTACGCATCTGATCAAAAAATATCATAGAACATAAAAAGTAGGAAACTTAATTCTCCACAAAAAAGGTCTCTTAACATTTTGCCATAGCTCGCTTCGTTTCCGAGATATTTGCAGATATATCTCAAGGGAAGGGGCCTGACGGACATATTTCGAGATATTTCTTCTTCTTGTTGTTCCTCTTCTGCACAGCTAAGCTGGAAGTGGCATTTGCGGCTCGCACTAGTGCACAGTTATCTCAAAGAAAGGGGCCACGGTGTTTCTGTATCTCTATTATGTTGGTGCGGCTTCGGAACTTTTAAATATCTTGATATATCTCGAGAACTACGCATCTGATCAAAAAATATCGTAGAACATAAAAAGTAGGAAACTTAATTCTCTACAAAAAAGGTCTCTTAACATTTTGCCAGAGCTCGCTTCGTTTCCGAGATATTTGCAGATTTATCTCAAGGGAAGGGGCCTGACGGACATATTTCGAGATATTTCTTCTTCTTGTTGTTCTTCTTCTGCACAGCTAAGCTGGAAGTGGCATTTGCGGCTCGCACTAGTGCACAGTTATCTCAAAGAAAGGGGCCACGGTGTTTCTGTATCTCTATTATGTTGGTGCGGCTTCGGAACTTTTAAGTATCTCGATATGTCTCGAAAACTACGCTTCTGATCAAAAAATATCATACAACATAAATTGTAGGAAACATAATTCTCTACAAAAAACGTCTCTTAACATTTTGCCATAGCTCGCTTCGTTTCCGAGATATTTGCAGATTCAGCTCAAAGGAACTGGCCTGACGGACATATTTCGAGATATTTCTTCTTCTTGTTGTTCTTCCTCTGCACAGCTAAGCTGGAAGTGGCATTTGCAGCTCGCAATAGTGCAGAGTTATCTCAAAGAAAGGGGCCACGGTGTTTCTGTATCTCTATTATGTTGGTGCGGCTTCGGAACTTTTAAATATCTTGATATATCTCGAGAACTACGCATCTGATCAAAAAATATCATACAACATGAAAAGTAGGAAACTTAATTCTCTACAAAAAAGGTCTCTTAACATGTTGCCATAGCTCTCTTCGTTTCCGAGATATTTGCAGATATATCTCAAGGGAAGGGGCCTGACGGACATATTTCGAGATATTTCTTCTTCTTGTTGTTCTTCTTCTGCACAGCTAAGCTGGAAGTGGCATTTGCGGCTCGCACTAGTGCACAGTTATCTCAAAGAAAGGGGCCACGGTGTTTCTGTATCTCTATTATGTTGGTGCGGCTTCGGAACTTTTAAATATCTTGATATATCTCGAGAACTACGCATCTGATCAAAAAATATCATAGAACATAAAAAGTAGGAAACTTAATTCTCTACAAAAAAGGTCTCTTAACATTTTGCCAGAGCTCGCTTCGTTTCCGAGATATTTGCAGATTTATCTCAAGGGAAGGGGCCTCACGGACATATTTCGAGATATTTCTTCTTCTTGTTGTTCTTCTTCTGCACAGCTAAGCTGGAAGTGGCATTTGCAGCTCGCAATAGTGCAGAGATATCTCAAAGAAAGGGGCCACGGTGTTTCTGTATCTCTATTATGTTGGTGCGGCTTCGGAACTTTTAAATATCTTGATATATCTCGAGAACTACGCATCTGATCAAAAAATATCATAGAACATAAAAAGTAGGAAACCGAATTTTCTACAAAAAGGGTCTCTTAAGATTTTGCCGTAGCTCGCTTCGTTTCCGAGATGTTTGCAGATTTATCTCAAGGGAAGGGGCCTGACGGACATATTTCGAGATATTTCTTCTTCTTGTTGTTCTTCTTCTGCACAACTACGCTGCAAGTGGCATTTGCAGCTCGCAATAGTGCAGAGTTATCTCAAAGAAAGGGGCCACGGTGTTTCTGTATCTCTATTATGTTGGTGCGGCTTCGGAACTTTTAAATATCTTGATATATCTCGAGAACTACGCATCTGATCAAAAAATATCATAGAACATAAAAAGTAGGAAACTTAATTCTCTACAAAAAAGGTCTCTTAACATTTTGCCATAGCTCGCTTCGTTTCCGAGATATTTGCAGATTTATCTCAAGGGAAGGGGCCTAACGGACATATTTCGAGATATTTCTGCTTCTTGTTGTTCTTCTTCTGCACAGCTAAACTGGAAGTGGCATTTCCAGCTCGCACTAGTGCAGCGTTATCTCAAAGAAAGGGGCCACGGTGTTTCTGTATCTCCATTATGTTGGTGCGGCTTCGGAACTTTTAAATATCTCGATATATCTCGAAAACTACGCTTCTGATCAAAAAATATCATAGAACATAAATTGTAGGAAACATAATTCTCTACAAAAAACGTCTCTTAACATTTTGCCATAGCTCGCTTCGTTTCCGAGATATTTGCAGATTCAGCTCAAAGGAACTGGCCTGACGGACATATTTCGAGATATTTCTTCTTCTTGTTGTTCTTGCTCTGCACAGCTAAGCTGGAAGTGGCATTTGCAGCTCGCAATAGTGCAGAGTTATCTCAAAGAAAGGGGCCACGGTGTTTCTGTATCTCCATTATGTTGGTGCGGCTTCGGAACTTTTAAATATCTCGATATATCTCGAAAACTACGCTTCTGATCAAAAAATATCATAGAACATAAATTGTAGGAAACATAATTCTCTACAAAAAACGTCTCTTAACATTTTGCCATAGCTCGCTTCGTTTCCGAGATATTTGCAGATTCAGCTCAAAGGAACTGGCCTGACGGACATATTTCGAGATATTTCTTCTTCTTGTTGTTCTTGCTCTGCACAGCTAAGCTGGAAGTGGCATTTGCAGCTCGCAATAGTGCAGAGTTATCTCAAAGAAAGGGGCCACGGTGTTTCTGTATCTCTATTATGTTGGTGCGGCTTCGGTACTTTTAAATATCTCGATATATCTCGAAAACTACGCTTCTGATCAAAAAATATCATAGAACATAAATTGTAGGAAACATAATTCTCTACAAAAAAGGTCTCTTAACATTTTACCATAGCTCGCTTCGTTTCCGAGATATTTGCAGATTTATCTCAAGGGAAGGGGCCTAACGGACATATTTCGAGATATTTCTTCTTCTTGTTGTTCTTCTTCTGCACAGCTAAGCTGGAAGTGGCATTTGCAGCTCGCAATAGTGCAGAGCTTTCTCAAAGAAAGGGGCCACGGTGTTTCGGTATCTCTATTATGTTGGTGCGGCTTCGGAACTTTTAAGTATCTTGATATATCTCGAGAACTGCGCATCTGATCAAAAAATATCATACAACATAAAAAGTAGGAAACTTAATTCTCTACAAAAAAGGTCTCTTAACATTTTGCCATAGCTCGCTTCGTTTCCGAGATATTTGCAGATTTATCTCAAGGGAAGGGGCCTGACGGACATATTTCGAGATATTTCTTCTTCTTGTTGTTCTTCTTCTGCACAGCTAAGCTGGAAGTGGCATTTACAGCTCGCAATAGTGCAGAGTTATCTCAAAGAAAGGGGCCACGGTGTTTCTGTATCTCTATTATGTTGGTGCGCCTTCGGAACTTTTAAATATCGTGATATATCTCGAGAACTACGCATCTGATCAAAAAATATCATAGAACATAAAAAGTAGGAAACTTAATTCTCCACAAAAAAGGTCTCTTAACATTTTGCCATAGCTCGCTTCGTTTCCGAGATATTTGCAGATATATCTCAAGGGAAGGGGCCTGACGGACATATTTCGAGATATTTCTTCTTCTTGTTGTTCCTCTTCTGCACAGCTAAGCTGGAAGTGGCATTTGCGGCTCGCACTAGTGCACAGTTATCTCAAAGAAAGGGGCCACGGTGTTTCTGTATCTCTATTATGTTGGTGCGGCTTCGGAACTTTTAAATATCTTGATATATCTCGAGAACTACGCATCTGATCAAAAAATATCGTAGAACATAAAAAGTAGGAAACTTAATTCTCTACAAAAAAGGTCTCTTAACATTTTGCCAGAGCTCGCTTCGTTTCCGAGATATTTGCAGATTTATCTCAAGGGAAGGGGCCTGACGGACATATTTCGAGATATTTCTTCTTCTTGTTGTTCTTCTTCTGCACAGCTAAGCTGGAAGTGGCATTTGCGGCTCGCACTAGTGTACAGTTATCTCAAAGAAAGGGGCCACGGTGTTTCTGTATCTCTATTATGTTGGTGCGGCTTCGGAACTTTTAAGTATCTCGATATGTCTCGAAAACTACGCTTCTGATCAAAAAATATCATACAACATAAATTGTAGGAAACATAATTCTCTACAAAAAACGTCTCTTAACATTTTGCCATAGCTCGCTTCGTTTCCGAGATATTTGCAGATTCAGCTCAAAGGAACTGGCCTGACGGACATATTTCGAGATATTTCTTCTTCTTGTTGTTCTTCCTCTGCACAGCTAAGCTGGAAGTGGCATTTGCAGCTCGCAATAGTGCAGAGTTATCTCAAAGAAAGGGGCCACGGTGTTTCTGTATCTCTATTATGTTGGTGCGGCTTCGGAACTTTTAAATATCTTGATATATCTCGAGAACTACGCATCTGATCAAAAAATATCATACAACATGAAAAGTAGGAAACTTAATTCTCTACAAAAAAGGTCTCTTAACATGTTGCCATAGCTCTCTTCGTTTCCGAGATATTTGCAGATTTATCTCAAGGGAAGGGGCCTGACGGACATATTTCGAGATATTTCTTCTTCTTGTTGTTCTTCTTCTGCACAGCTAAGCTGGAAGTGGCATTTGCAGCTCGCAATAGTGCAGAGTTATCTCAAAGAAAGTGGCCACGGTGTTCCTGTATCTCTATTATGTTGGTGCGGCTTCGGAACTTTTAAATATCTTGATATATCTCGAGAACTACGCGTCTGATCAAAAAATATCATAGAACGTAAAAAGTAGGAAACATAATTCTCTACAAAAACGGTCTCTTAACATTTTGCCATAGCTCGCTTCGTTTCCGAGATATTTGCAGATATATCTCAAGGGAAGGGGCCTGACGGACATATTTCGAGATATTTCTTCTTCTTGTTGTTCTTCTTCTGCACAGCTAAGCTGGAAGTGGCATTTGCGGCTCGCACTAGTGCACAGTTATCTCAAAGAAAGGGGCCACGGTGTTTCTGTATCTCTATTATGTTGGTGCGTCTTCGGAACTTTTAAATATCTCGATATATCTCGAAAACTACGCTTCTGATCAAACAATATCATAGAACATAAATTGTAGGAAACATAATTCTCTACAAAAAACGTCTCTTAACATTTTGCTATAGCTCGCTTCGTTTCCGAGATATTTGCAGATTCAGCTCAAAGGAACTGGGCTGACGGACATATTTCGAGATATTTCTTCTTCTTGTTGTTCTTCCTCTGCACAGCTAAGCTGGAAGTGGCATTTGCAGCTCGCAATAGTGCAGAGTTATCTCAAAGAAAGGGGCCACGGTGTTTCTGTATCTCTATTATGTTGGTGCGGCTTCGGAACTTTTAAATATCTCGATATATCTCGAAAACTACGCTTCTGATCAAAAAATATCATAGAACCTAAATTGTAGGAAACATAATTCTCTACAAAAAAGGTCTCTTAACATTTTGCCATAGCTCGCTTCGTTTCCGAGATATTTGCAGATATATCTCAAGGGAAGGGGCCTGACGGACATATTTCGAGATATTTCTTCTTCTTGTTGTTCTTCTTCTGCACAGCTAAGCTGGAAGTGGCATTTGCAGCTCGCAATAGTGCAGAGTTATCTCAAAGAAAGGGGCCACGGTGTTTCTGTATCTCTATTATGTTGGTGCGTCTTCGGAACTTTTAAATATCTTGATATATCTCGAGAACTACGCATCTGATCAAAAAATATCATAGAACATAAAAAGTAGGAAACTTAATTCTCTACAAAAAAGGTCTCTTAACATTTTGCCATAGCTCCCTTCGTTTCCGAGATATTTGCAGATTTATCTCAAGGGAGGGGCCTAACGGACATATTTCGAGATATTTCTTCTTCTTGTTGTTCTTCTTCTGCACAGCTAAGCTGGAAGTGGCATTTGCGGCTCGCAATAGTGCAAAGA
This sequence comes from Osmia lignaria lignaria, assembly GCF_051020975.1. NCBI lineage: Eukaryota > Metazoa > Arthropoda > Insecta > Hymenoptera > Megachilidae > Osmia > Osmia lignaria. The sequence continues at coordinate 15,768,440 of NW_027478161.1, forward strand.
TATCTCAAAGAAAGGGGCCACGGTGTTTCTGTATCTCTATTATGTTGGTGCGGCTTCGGAACTTTAAAATATCTTGATATATCTCGAGAACTACGCGTCTGATCAAAAAATATCATAGAACATAAAAAGTAGGAAACATAATTCTCTACAAAAAAGGTCTCTTAACATTTTGCCATAGCTCGCTTCGTTTCCGAGATATTTGCAGATTTATCTCAAGGGAAGGGGCCTGACGGACATATTTCGAGATATTTCTTCTTCTTGTTGTTCTTCTTCTGCACAGCTAAGCTGGAAGTGGCATTTGCGGCTCGCACTAGTGCACAGTTATCTCAAAGAAAGGGGCCACGGTGTTTCTGTATCTCTATTATGTTGGTGCGGCTTCGGAACTTTTAAATATCTTGATATATCTCGTGAACTACGCATCTGATCAAAAAATATCATAGAACATGAAAAGTAGGAAACTTAATTCTCTACAAAAAAGGTCTCTTAACATTTTGCCATAGCTCTCTTCGTTTCCGAGATATTTGCAGATTTATCTCAAGGGAAGGGGCCTGACGGACATATTTCGAGATATTTCTTCTTCTTGTTGTTCTTCTTCTGCACAGCTAAGCTGGAAGTGGCATTTGCAGCTCGCAATAGTGCAGAGTTATCTCAAAGAAAGGGGCCACGGTGTTTCTGTATCTCTATTATGTTGGTGCGGCTTCGGACCTTTTAAATATCTTGATATATCTCGAGAACTACGCGTCTGATCAAAAAATATCATAGAACATAAAAAGTAGGAAACATAATTCTCTACAAAAACGGTCTCTTAACATTTTGCCATAGCTCGCTTCGTTTCCGAGATATTTGCAGATATATCTCAAGGGAAGGGGCCTGACGGACATATTTCGAGATATTTCTTTTTCTTGTTGTTCTTCTTCTGCACAGCTAAGCTGGAAGTGGCATTTACAGCTCGCAATAGTGCAGAGTTATCTCAAAGAAAGGGGCCACGGTGTTTCTGTATCTCTATTATGTTGGTGCGGCTTCGGAACTTTTAAATATCTTGATATATCTCGAGAACTACGCATCTGATCAAAAAATATCATAGAACATGAAAAGTAGGAAACTTAATTCTCTACAAAAAAGGTCTCTTAACATTTTGCCATAGCTCTCTTCGTTTCCGAGATATTTGCAGATTTATCTCAAGGGAAGGGGCCTGACGGACATATTTCGAGATATTTCTTCTTCTTGTTGTTCTTCTTCTGCACAGCTAAGCTGGAAGTGGCATTTGCAGCTCGCAATAGTGCAGAGTTATCTCAAAGAAAGGGGCCACGGTGTTTCTGTATCTCTATTATGTTGGTGCGGCTTCGGAACTTTTAAATATCTTGATATATCTCGAGAACTACGCGTCTGATCAAAAAATATCATAGAACATAAAAAGTAGGAAACATAATTCTCTACAAAAACGGTCTCTTAACATTTTGCCATAGCTCGCTTCGTTTCCGAGATATTTGCAGATATATCTCAAGGGAAGGGGCCTGACGGACATATTTCGAGATATTTCTTCTTCTTGTTGTTCTTCTTCTGCACAGCTGAGCTGGAAGTGGCATTTGCAGGTCGCAATAATGCAGAGTTATCTCAAAGAAAGGGGCCACGGTGTTTCTGTATCTCTATTATGTTGGTGCGGCTTCGGAACTTTTAAATATCTCGATATATCTCGAAAACTACGCTTCTGATCAAAAAATATCATAGAACGTAAATTGTAGGAAATATTATTCTCTACAAAAAAGGTCTCTCAACATTTTGCCATAGCTCGCTTCGTTTCCCAGATATTTGCAGATTCATCTCAAGGGAAGGGGCCTGACGGACATATTTCGAGATATTTCTTCTTCTTGTTGTTCTTCTTCTGCACAGCTAAGCTGGAAGTGGCATTTGCAGCTCGCAATAGTGCAGAGTTATCTCAAAGAAAGGGGCCACGGTGTTTCTGTATCTCTATTATGTTGGTGCGGCTTCGGAACTTTTAAATATCTTGATATATCTCGAGAACTACGCGTCTGATCAAAAAATATCATAGAACATAAAAAGTAGGAAACATAATTCTCTACAAAAACGGTCTCTTAACATTTTGCCATAGCTCGCTTCGTTTCCGAGATATTTGCAGATATATCTCAAGGGAAGGGGCCTGACGGACATATTTCGAGATATTTCTTCTTCTTGTTGTTCTTCTTCTGCACAGCTGAGCTGGAAGTGGCATTTGCAGGTCGCAATAGTGCAGAGTTATCTCAAAGAAAGGGGCCACGGTGTTTCTGTATCTCTATTATGTTGGTGCGGCTTCGGAACTTTTAAATATCTCGATATATCTCGAAAACTACGCTTCTGATCAAAAAATATCATAGAACATAAATTGTAGGAAACATAATTCTCTACAAAAAAGGTCTCTTAACATTTTGCCATATCTCGCTTCGTTTCCGAGATATTTGCAGATTTATCTCAAGGGAAGGGTCCTGATGGACATATTTCGAGATATTTCTTCTTCTTGTTGTTCTTCTTCTGCACAGCTAAACTGGAAGTGGCATTTCCAGCTCGCAATCGTGCAGAGTTATCTCAAAGAAAGGGGCCACGGTGTTTCTGTATCTCTATTATGTTGGTGCGGCTTCGGAACTTTTAAATATCTTGATATATCTCGAGAACTACGCCTCTGATCGAAAAATATCATAGGACATAAAAAGTAGGAAACTTAATTATCTACAAAAAAGGTCTCTCAACATTTTGCCATAGCTCGCTTGGTTTCCGAGATATTTGCAGATTTATCTCAAGGGAAGGGGCCTGACGGACATATTTCGAGATATTTCTTCTGCTTGTTGTTCTTCTTCTGCACAGCTAAGCTGGAAGTGGCATTTGCAGCTCGTAATAGTGCAGAGTTATCTCAAAGAAAGGGGCCACGGTGTTTCTGTATCTCTATTATGTTGGTGCGGCTTCGGAACTTTTAAATATCTTGATATATCTCGAGAACTACGCGTCTGATCAAAAAATATCATAGAACATAAAAAGTAGGAAACTTAATTCTCTACAAAAACGGTCTCTTAACATTTTGCCATAGCTCGCTTCGTTTCCGAGATATTTGCAGATGTATCTCAAGGGAAGGGGCCTGACGGACATATTTCGAGATATTTCTTCTTCTTGTTGTTCTTCTTCTGCACAGCTAAGCTGGAAGTGGCATTTGCGGCTCGCACTAGTGCACAGTTATCTCAAAGAAAGGGGCCACGGTGTTTCTGTATCTCTATTATGTTGGTGCGGCTTCGGAACTTTTAAATATCTCGATATATCTCGAAAACTACGCTTCTGATCAAAAAATATCATAGAACGTAAATTGTAGGAAATATTATTCTCTACAAAAAAGGTCTCTCAACATTTTGCCATAGCTCGCTTCGTTTCCGAGATATTTGCAGATTCATCTCAAGGGAAGGGGTCTGACGGACATATTTCGAGATATTTCTTCTTCTTGTTGTTCTTCTTCTGCACAGCTAAGCTGGAAGTGGCATTTGCGGCTCGCACTAGTGCACAGTTATCTCAAAGAAAGGGGCCACGGTGTTTCTGTATCTCTATTATGTTGGTGCGGCTTCGGAACTTTTAAATATCTTGATATATCTCGAGAACTACGCATCTGATCAAAAAATATCATAGAACATGAAAAGTAGGAAACTTAATTCTCTACAAAAAAGGTCTCTTAACATTTTGCCATAGCTCTCTTCGTTTCCGAGATATTTGCAGATTTATCTCAAGGGAAGGGGCCTGACGGACATATTTCGAGATATTTCTTCTTCTTGTTGTTCTTCTTCTGCACAGCTAAGCTGGAAGTGGCATTTGCGGCTCGCACTAGTGCACAGTTATCTCAAAGAAAGGGGCCACGGTGTTTCTGTATCTCTATTATGTTGGTGCGGCTTCGGAACGTTTAAGTATCCCGATATATCTCGAAAACTACGCTCCTGATCAAAAAATATCATAGAACATAAATTGTAGGAAACATAATTCTCTACAAAAAACGTCTCTTAACATTTTGCCATAGCTCGCTTCGTTTCCGAGATATTTGCAGATTCAGCTCAAAGGAACTGGCCTGACGGACATATTTCGAGATATTTCTTCTTCTTGTTGTTCTTCCTCTGCACAGCTAAGCTGGAAGTGGCATTTGCAGCTCGCAATAGTGCAGAGTTATCTCAAAGAAAGGGGCCACGGTGTTTCTGTATCTCTATTATGATGGTGCGGCTTCGGAACTTTTAAATATCTTGATATATCTCGAGAACTACGCATCTGATCAAAAAATATCATAGAACATAAGAAGTAGGAAACTTAATTCTCTACAAAAAAGGTTTCTTAACATTTTGCCATAGCTCGCTTCGTTTCCGAGATATTTGCATATTTATCTCAAGGGAAGGGGCCTGACGGACATATTTCGAGATATTTCTTCTTCTTGTTGTTCTTCTTCTGCACAGCTAAGCTGGAAGTGGCATTTACAGCTCGCAATAGTGCAGAGTTATCTCAAAGAAAGGGGCCACGGTGTTTCTGTATCTCTATTATGTTGGTGCGGCTTCGGAACTTTTAAATATCTTGATATATCTCGAGAACTACAGATCTGATCAAAAAATATCATAGAACATGAAAAGTAGGAAACTTAATTCTCTACAAAAAAGGTCTCTTAACATTTTGCCATAGCTCTCTTCGTTTCCGAGATATTTGCAGATTTATCTCAAGGGAAGGGGCCTGACGGACATATTTCGAGATATTTCTTCTTCTTGTTGTTCTTCTTCTGCACAGCTAAGCTGGAAGTGGCATTTGCAGCTCGCAATAGTGCAGAGTTATCTCAAAGAAAGGGGCCACGGTGTTTCTGTATCTCTATTATGTTGGTGCGGCTTCGGAACTTTTAAATATCTTGATATATCTCGAGAACTACGCGTCTGATCAAAAAATATCATAGAACATAAAAAGTAGGAAACATAATTCTCTACAAAAACGGTCTCTTAACATTTTGCCATAGCTCGCTTCGTTTCCGAGATATTTGCAGATATATCTCAAGGGAAGGGGCCTGACGGACATATTTCGAGATATTTCTTTTTCTTGTTGTTCTTCTTCTGCACAGCTAAGCTGGAAGTGGCATTTGCGGCTCGCACTGGTGCACAGTTATCTCCAAGAAAGGGGCCACGGTGTTTCTGTATCTCTATTATGTTGGTGCGGCTTCGGAACTTTTAAATATCTCGATATATCTCGAAAACTACGCTTCTGATCAAAAAATATCATAGAACCTAAATTGTAGGAAACATAATTCTCTACAAAAAAGGTCTCTAATCATTTTGCCATAGCTCGCTTCGTTTCCGAGATATTTGCAGATATATCTCAAGGGAAGGGGCCTGACGGACATATTTCGAGATATTTCTTCTTCTTGTTGTTCTTCTTCTGCACAGCTAAGCTGCAAGTGGCATTTGCAGCTCGCAATAGTGCAGAGTTATCTCAAAGAAAGGGGCCACGGTGTTTCTGTATCTCTATTATGTTGGTGCGGCTTCGGAACTTTTAAATATCTTGATATATCTCGAGAACTACGCATCTGATCAAAAAATATCATAGAACATAAAAAGTAGGAAACTTAATTCTCTACAAAAAAGGTCTCTTAACATTTTGCCATAGCTCGCTTCGTTTCCGAGATATTTGCAGATTTATCTCAAGGGAAGGGGCCTAACGGACATATTTCGAGATATTTCTTCTTCTTGTTGTTCTTCTTCTGCACAGCTAAGCTGGAAGTGGCATTTGCGGCTCGCAATAGTGCAGAGATATCTCAAAGAATGGGGCCACGGTGTTTCTGTATCTCTATTATGTTGGTGCGGCTTCGGAACTTTTAAATATCTTGATATATCTCGAGAAGTACGCGTCTGATCAAAAAATATCATAGAACATAAAAAGTAGGAAACATAATTCTCTACAAAAAAGGTCTCTTAACATTTTGCCATAGCTCGCTTCGTTTCCGAGATATTTGCAGATTTATCTCAAGGGAAGGGGCCTGACGGACATATTTCGAGATATTTCTTCTTCTTGTTGTTCTTCTTCTGCACAGCTAAGCTGGAAGTGGCATTTGCGGCTCGCACTAGTGCACAGTTATCTCAAAGAAAGGGGCCACGGTGTTTCTGTATCTCTATTATGTTGGTGCGGCTTCGGAACGTTTAAGTATCCCGATATATCTCGAAAACTACGCTTCTGATCAAAAATATCATAGAACATAATTTGTAGGAAACATAATTCTCTACAAAAAACGTCTCTTAACATTTTGCCATAGCTCGCTTCGTTTCCGAGATATTTGCAGATTCAGCTCAAAGGAACTGGCCTGACGGACATATTTCGAGATATTTCTTCTTCTTGTTGTTCTTCCTCTGCACAGCTAAGCTGGAAGTGGCATTTGCAGCTCGCAATAGTGCAGAGTTATCTCAAAGAAAGGGGCCACGGTGTTTCTGTATCTCTATTATGATGGTGCGGCTTCGGAACTTTTAAATATCTTGATATATCTCGAGAACTACGCATCTGATCAAAAAATATCATAGAACATAAAAAGTAGGAAACTTAATTCTCTACAAAAAAGGTTTCTTAACATTTTGCCATAGCTCGCTTCGTTTCCGAGATATTTGCATATTTATCTCAAGGGAAGGGGCCTGACGGACATATTTCGAGATATTTCTTCTTCTTGTTGTTCTTCTTCTGCACAGCTAAGCTGGAAGTGGCATTTACAGCTCGCAATAGTGCAGAGTTATCTCAAAGAAAGGGGCCACGGTGTTTCTGTATCTCTATTATGTTGGTGCGGCTTCGGAACTTTTAAATATCTTGATATATCTCGAGAACTACGCATCTGATCAAAAAATATCATAGAACATGAAAAGTAGGAAACTTAATTCTCTACAAAAAAGGTCTCTTAACATTTTGCCATAGCTCTCTTCGTTTCCGAGATATTTGCAGATTTATCTCAAGGGAAGGGGCCTGACGGACATATTTCGAGATATTTCTTCTTCTTGTTGTTCTTCTTCTGCACAGCTAAGCTGGAAGTGGCATTTGCAGCTCGCAATAGTGCAGAGTTATCTCAAAGAAAGGGGCCACGGTGTTTCTGTATCTCTATTATGTTGGTGCGGCTTCGGAACTTTTAAATATCTTGATATATCTCGAGAACTACGCGTCTGATCAAAAAATATCATAGAACATAAAAAGTAGGAAACATAATTCTCTACAAAAACGGTCTCTTAACATTTTGCCATAGCTCGCTTCGTTTCCGAGATATTTGCAGATTCAACTCAAGGGAAGGGGCCTGACGGACATATTTCGAGATATTTCTTCTTCTTGTTGTTCTTCTTCTGCACAGCTGAGCTGGAAGTGGCATTTGCAGGTCGCAATAGTGCAGAGTTATCTCAAAGAAAGGGGCCACGGTGTTTCTGTATCTCTATTATGTTGGTGCGGCTTCGGAACTTTTAAATATCTCGATATATCTCGAAAACTACGCTTCTGATCAAAAAATATCATAGAACGTAAATTGTAGGAAATATTATTCTCTACAAAAAAGGTCTCTCAACATTTTGCCATAGCTCGCTTCGTTTCCGAGATATTTGCAGATTCATCTCAAGGGAAGGGGTCTGACGGACATATTTCGAGATATTTCTTCTTCTTGTTGTTCTTCTTCTGCACAGCTAAGCTCGAAGTGGCATTTGCAGCTCGCAATAGTGCAGAGTTATCTCAAAGAAAGAGGCCACGGTGTTTCTGTACCTCTATTATGTTGGTGCAGCTTCGGAACTTTTAAATATCTTGATATATCTCGAGAACTACGCATCTGATCAAAAAATATCATAGAACATAAATTGTAGGAAACATAATTCTCTACAAAAAAGGTCTCTTAACATTTTGCCATAGCTCGCTTCGTTTCCGAGATATTTGCAGATTTATCTCAAGGGAAGGGGCCTGACGGACATATTTCGAGATATTTCTTCTTCTTGTTGTTCTTCTTCTGCACAGCTGAGCTGGAAGTGGCATTTGCAGGTCGCAATAGTGCAGAGTTATCTCAAAGAAAGGGGCCACGGTGTTTCTGTATCTCTATTATGTTGGTGCGGCTTCGGAACTTTTAAATATCTCGATATATCTCGAAAACTACGCTTCTGATCAAAAAATATCATAGAACGTAAATTGTAGGAAATATTATTCTCTACAAAAAAGGTCTCTCAACATTTTGCCATAGCTCGCTTCGTTTCCGAGATATTTGCAGATTCATCTCAAGGGAAGGGGTCTGACGGACATATTTCGAGATATTTCTTCTTCTTGTTGTTCTTCTTCTGCACAGCTAAGCTCGAAGTGGCATTTGCAGCTCGCAATAGTGCAGAGTTATCTCAAAGAAAGAGGCCACGGTGTTTCTGTACCTCTATTATGTTGGTGCAGCTTCGGAACTTTTAAATATCTTGATATATCTCGAGAACTACGCATCTGATCAAAAAATATCATAGAACATAAATTGTAGGAAACATAATTCTCTACAAAAAACGTCTCTTAACATTTTGCCATAGCTCGCTTCGTTTCCGAGATATTTGCAGATACAGCTCAAAGGAACTGGCCTGACGGACATATTTCGAGATATTTCTTCTTCTTGTTGTTCTTTCTCTGCGCAGCTAAGCTGGAAGTGGCATTTGCAGCTCGCAATGGTGCAGAGTTATCTCAGAGAAAGGGGCCACGGTGTTTCTGTATCTCTATTATGTTGGTGCGGCTTCGGAACTTTTAAATACCTTGATATATCTCGAGAACTACGCATCTGATCAAAAAATATCATAGAACATAAAAAGTAGGAAACTTAATTCTCTACAAAAAAGGTCTCTTAACATTTTGCCATAGCTCGCTTCGTTTCCGAGATATTTGCATATTTATCTCAAGGGAAGGGGCCTGACGGACATATTTCGAGATATTTCTTCTTCTTGTTGTTCTTCTTCTGCACAGCTAAGCTGGAAGTGGCATTTGCGGCTAGCACTAGTGCAGAGTTATCTCAAAGAAAGGGGCCACGGTGTTTCTGTATCTTTATTATGTTGGTGCGGCTTCGGAACTTATAAATATCTCGATATATCTCGAAAACTACGCTTCTGATCGAAAAATATCATAGAACATAAAAAGTAGGAAACTTAATTCTCTACAAAAAAGCTCTCTTAACATTTTGCCATAGCTCGCTTCGTTTCCGAGATATTTGCAGATTTATCTCAAGGGAAGGGGCCTAACGGACATATTTCGAGATATTTCTTCTTCTTGTTGTTCTTCTTCTGCACAGCTAAACTGGAAGTGGCATTTCCAGCTCGCAATAGTGCAGAGTTATCTCAAAGAAAGGGGCCACGGTGTTTCTGTATCTCTATTATGTTGGTGCGGCTTCGGAACTTTTAAATATCTTGATATATCTCGAGAACTACGCATCTGATCAAAAAATATCATACTACATAAAAAGTAGGAAACTTAATTCTCTACAAGAAAGGTCTCTAAACATTTTGCCATAGCTCGCTTCGTTTCCGAGATATTTGCAGATTTATCTCAAGGGAAGGGGCCTGACGGACATATTTCGAGATATTTCTTCTTCTTGTTGTTCTTCTTCTGCACAGCTGAGCTGGAAGTGGCATTTGCAGGTCGCAATAGTGCAGAGTTATCTCAAAGAAAGGGGCCACGGTGTTTCTGTATCTCTATTATGTTGGTGCGGCTACGGAACTTTTAAATATCTCGATATATCTCGAAAACTACGCTTCTGATCAAAAAATTTCATAGAACGTAAATTGTAGGAAATATTATTCTCTACAAAAAAGGTCTCTCAACCTTTTGCCATAGCTCGCTTCGTTTCCGAGATATTTGCAGATTCATCTCAAGGGAAGGGGTCTGACGGACATATTTCGAGATATTTCTTCTTCTTGTTGTTCTTCTTCTGCACAGCTAAGCTCGAAGTGGCATTTGCAGCTCGCAATAGTGCAGAGTTATCTCAAAGAAAGAGGCCACGGTGTTTCTGTACCTCTATTACGTTGGTGCAGCTTCGGAACTTTTAAATATCTTGATATATCTCGAGAACTACGCATCTGATCAAAAAATATCATCGAACATAAAAAGTAGGAAACTTAATTCTCTACAAAAAAGGTCTCTTAACATTTTGCCATAGCTCGCTTCGTTTCCGAGATATTTGCAGATTTATCTCAAGGGAAGGGGCCTGACGGACATATTTCGAGATATTTCTTCTTCTTGTTGTTCTTCTTCTGCACAGCTAAGCTGGAAGTGGCATTTGCAGCTCGCAATAGTGCAGAGTTATCCCAAAGAAAGGGGCCACGGTGTTTCTGTATCTCTATTATGTTGGTGCGGCTTCGGAACTTTTAAATATCTCGATATATCTCGAAAACTACGCTTCTGATCAAAAAATATCATAGAACATAAATTGTAGGAAACTTAATTATCTACAAAAAAGGTCTCTTAACATTTTGCCATAGCTCGCTTCGTTTCCGAGATATTTGCAGATTTATCTCAAGGGAAGGGGCCTGACGGACATATTTCGAGATATTTCTTCTTCTTGTTGTTCTTCTTCTGCACAGCTAAGCTGGAAGTGGCATTTGCAGCTCGCAATAGTGCAGAGTTATCTCAAAGAGAGGGGCCACGGTGTTTCTGTATCTCTATTATGTTGGTGCGGCTTCGGAACTTTTAAATATCTCGATATATCTCGAAAACTACGCATCTGATCAAAAAATATCATAGAACATAAAAAGTAGGAAACTTAATTCTCTACAAAAAAGGTCTCTTAACATTTTGCCATAGCTCGCTTCGTTTCCGAGATATTTGCAGATTTATCTCAAGGGAAGGGGCCTGACGGACATATTTCGAGATATTTCTTCTTCTTGTTGTTCTTCTTCTGCACAGCTGAGCTGGAAGTGGCATTTGCAGGTCGCAATAGTGCAGAGTTATCTCAAAGAAAGGGGCCACGGTGTTTCTGTATCTCTATTATGTTGGTGCGGCTACGGAACTTTTAAATATCTCGATATATCTCGAAAACTACGCTTCTGATCAAAAAATATCATAGAACGTAAATTGTAGGAAATATTATTCTCTACAAAAAAGGTCTCTCAACCTTTTGCCATAGCTCGCTTCGTTTCCGAGATATTTGCAGATTCATCTCAAGGGAAGGGGTCTGACGGACATATTTCGAGATATTTCTTCTTCTTGTTGTTCTTCTTCTGCACAGCTAAGCTCGCAGTGGCATTTGCAGCTCGCAATAGTGCAGAGTTATCTCAAAGAGAGGGGCCACGGTGTTTCTGTATCTCTATTATGTTTGGTGCGGCTTCGGAACTTTTAAGTATCTTGATCTATCTCGAGAACTACGCTTCTGATCAAAAAATATCATAGAACATAAATTGTAGGAAATATAATTCTCTACAAAAAACGTCTCTTAACATTTTGCCCTAGCTCGCTTCGTTTCCGAGATATTTGCAGATTTATCTCAAGGGAAGGGTCCTGATGGACATATTTCGAGATATTTCTTCTTCTTGTTGTTCTTCTTCTGCACAGCTAAGCTGGAAGTGGCATTTGCAGCTCGCAATAGTGCAGAGTTATCTCAAAGAGAGGGGCCACGGTGTTTCTGTATCTCTATTATGTTTGGTGCGGCTTCGGAACTTTTAAGTATCTTGATCTATCTCGAGAACTACGCTTCTGATCAAAAAATATCATAGAACATAAAAAGTAGGAAACTTAATTCTCTACAAAAAAGGTCTCTTAACATTTTGCCATAGCTCGCTTCGTTTCCGAGATATTTGCAGATTTATCTCAAGGGAAGGGGCCTAACGGACATATTACGAGATATTTCTTCTTCTTGTTGTTCTTCTTCTGCACAGCTACACTGGAAGTTGCATTTCCAGCTCGCAATAGTGCAGAGTTATCTCAAAGAAAGGGGTCACGGTGTTTCTGTATCTCTATTATGTTGTTGCGGCTTCGGAACTTTTAAATATCTTGATATATCTCGAGAACTACGCATCTGATCAAAAAATATCATAGAACATAAAAAGTAGGAAACTTAATTCTCTACAAAAAAGGTCTCTTAACGTTTTGCCATAGCTCGCTTCGTTTCCGAGATATTTGCAGATTTATCTCAAGGGAAGGGGCCTGACGGACATATTTCGAGATATTTCTTCTTCTTGTTGTTCTTCTTCTGCACAGCTGAGCTGGAAGTGGCATTTGCAGGTCGCAATAGTGCAGAGTTATCTCAAAGAAAGGGGCCACGGTGTTTCTGTATCTCTATTATGTTGGTGCGGCTTCGGAACTTTTAAATATCTCGATATATCTCGAAAACTACGCTTCTGATCAAAAAATATCATAGAACGTAAATTGTAGGAAATATTATTCTCTACAAAAAAGGTCTCTCAACATTTTGCCATAGCTCGCTTCGTTTCCGAGATACTTGCAGATTCATCTCAAGGGAAGGGGTCTGACGGACATATTTCGAGATATTTCTTCTTCTTGTTGTTCTTCTTCTGCACAGCTAAGCTCGAAGTGGCATTTGCAGCTCGCAATAGTGCAGAGTTATCTCAAAGAAAGAGGCCACGGTGTTTCCGTACCTCTATTATGTTGGTGCAGCTTCGGAACTTTTAAATATCTTGATATATCTCGAGAACTACGCATCTGATCAAAAAATATCATAGAACATAAAAAGTAGGAAACTTAATTCTCTACAAAAAAGGTCTCTTAACATTTTGCCATAGCTCGCTTCGTTTCCGAGATATGTGCAGATTTATCTCAAGGGAAGGGGCCTGACGGACATATTTCGAGATATTTCTTCTTCTTGTTGTTCTTCTTCTGCACAGCTAAGCTGGAAGTGGCATCTGCGGCTCGCACTAGTGCAGAGTTATCTCAAAGAAAGGGGCCACGGTGTTTCTGTATCTCTATTATGTTGGTGCGGCTTCGGAACTTTTAAATATCTTGATATATCTCGAGAACTACGCATCTGATCAAAAAATATCATAGAACATAAAAAGTAGGAAACTTAATTCTCTACAAAAAAGGTCTCTTAACATTTTGCCATAGCTCGCTTCGTTTCCGAGATATTTGCAGATTTATCTCAAGGGAAGGGGCCTGACGGACATATTTCGAGATATTTCTTCTTCTTGTTGTTCTTCTTCTGCACAGCTAAGCTGGAAGTGGCATTTGCGGCTCGCACTAGTGCAGAGTTATCTCAAAGAAAGGGGCCACGGTGTTTCTGTATCCCTATTATGTTGGTGCGGCTTCGGAACTTTTAAATATCTTGATATATCTCGAGAACTACGCATCTGATCAAAAAATATCATAGAACATAAAAAGTAGGAAACTTAATTCCCTACAAAAAAGGTCTCTTAACATTTTGCCATAGCTCGCTTCGTTTCCGAGATATTTGCAGATTTATCTCAAGGGAAGGGGCCTGACGGACATATTTCGAGATATTTCTTCTTCTTGTTGTTCTTCTTCTGCACAGCTAAGCTGGAAGTGGCATTTGCAGCTCGCAATAGTGCAGAGTTATCTCAAAGAAAGGGGCCACGGTGTTTCTGTATCTCTATTATGTTGGTGCGGCTTCGGAACTTTTAAATATCTTGATATATCTCGACAAACTACGCATCTGATCAAAAAATATCATAGAACATAAAAAGTAGGAAACTTAATTCTCTACAAAAAAGGTCTCTTAACATTTTGCCATAGCTCGCTTCGTTTCCGAGATATTTGCAGATTTATCTCAAGGGAAGGGGCCTGACGGACATATTTCGGGATATTTCTTCTTCTTGTTGTTCTTCTTCTGCACAGCTAAGCTGGAAGTGGCATTTGCGGCTCGCACTAGTGCAGAGTTATCTCAAAGAAAGGGGCCACGGTGTTTCTGTATCTCTATTATGTTGGTGCGGCTTCGGAACTTTTAAATATCTCGATATATCTCGAAAACTACGCTTCTGATCAAAAAATATCATAGAACATAAAAAGTAGGAAACTTAATTCTCTACAAAAAAGGTCTCTTAACATTTTGCCATAGCTCGCTTCGTTTCCGAGATATTTGCAGATTTATCTCAAGGGAAGGGGCCTGACGGACATATTTCGAGATATTTCTTCTTCTTGTTGTTCTTCTTCTGCACAGCTAAGCTGGAAGTGGCATTTGCGGCTCGCAATAGTGCAGAATTATCTCAAAGAAAGGGGCCACGGTGTTTCTGTATCCCTATTATGTTGGTGCGGCTTCGGAACTTTTAAATATCTCGATATATCTCGGAAACTACGCTTCTGATCAAAAAATATCATAGAACATAAATTGTAGGAAACATAATTCTCTACAAAAAACGTCTCTTAACATTTTGCCATAGCTCGCTTCGTTTCCGAGATATTTGCAGATATATCTCAAGGGAAGGGGCCTGACGGACATATTTCGAGATATTTCTTCTTCTTGTTGTTCTTCTTCTGCACAGCTAAGCTGGAAGTGGCATTTACAGTTCGCAATAGTGCAGAGTTATCTCAAAGAAAGGGGCCACGGTGTTTCTGTATCTCTGTTATGTTAGTGCGGCTTCGGAACTTTTAAATATCTTGATATATCTCGAGAACTACGCATCTGATCAAAAAATATCATAGAACATAAAAAGTAAGAAACTTAATTCTCTACAAAAGAGGTCTCTTAACATTTTCCCATAGCTCGCTCCGTTTCCGAGATATTTGCATATATATCTCAAGGGAAGGGGCCTGACGGACATATTTCGAGATATTTCTTCTTCTTGTTGTTCTTCTTCTGCACAGCTAAGTTGGAAGTGGCATTTGCGGCTCGCACTAGTGCAGAGTTATCTCAAAGAAAGGGGCCACGGTGTTTCTGTATCCCTATTATGTTGGTGCGGCTTCGGAACTTTTTATATCTCGATATATCTCGAAAACTACGCTTCTGATCAAAAAATATCATAGAACGTAAATTGTAGGAAACATAATTCTCTACAAAAAACGTCTCTTAACATTTTGCCATAGCTCGCTTCGTTTCCGAGATATTTGCAGATTCAGCTCAAAGGAACTGGCCTGACGGACATATTTCGAGATATTTCTTCTTCTTGTTGTTCTTCCTCTGCACAGCTAAGCTGGAAGTGGCATTTGCAGCTCGCAATAGTGCAGAGTTATCTCAAAGAAAGGGGCCACGGTGTTTCTGTATCTCTATTATGTTGGTGCGGCTTCGGAACTTTTAAATATCTTGATATAT
Source organism: Osmia lignaria lignaria (assembly GCF_051020975.1). NCBI lineage: Eukaryota > Metazoa > Arthropoda > Insecta > Hymenoptera > Megachilidae > Osmia > Osmia lignaria. The sequence continues at coordinate 15,783,657 of NW_027478161.1, forward strand.
CTCGAGAACTACGCATCTGATCCAAAAATATCATAGAACATAAATAGTAGGAAACTTAATTCTCCACAAAAAAGGTCTCTCAACATTTTGCCATAGCTCGCTTCGTTTCCGAGATATTTGCAGATTTATCTCAAGGGAAGGGGCCTGACGGACATATTTCCAGATATTTCTTCTTCTTGTTGTTCTTCTTCTGCACAGCTAAGCTGGAAGTGGCATTTGCAGCTCGCAATAGTGCACAGTTATCTCAAAGAAAGGGGCCACGGTGTTTCTGTATCTCTATTATGTTCGTGCGGCTTCGGAACTTTTAAATATCTTGATATATCTCGAGAACTACGCATCTGATCAAAAAATATCATAGAACATAAAAAGTAGGAAACTTAATTCTCTACAAAAAAGGTCTCCTAACATTTTGCCATAGCTCGCTTCGTTTCCGAGATATTTGCAGATTTATCTCAAGGGAAGTGGCCTGACGGACATATTTCGAGATATTTCTTCTTCTTGTTGTTCTTCTTCTGCACAGCTAAGCTGGAAGTGGCATTTGCAGCTCGCAATAGTGCAGAGTTATCGCAAAGAAAGGGGCCACGGGGTTTCTGTATCTCTATTATGTTGGTGCGGCTTCGGAACTTTTAAATATCTTGATATATCTCGAGAACTACGCCTCTGATCGAAAAATATCATAGAACATAAAAAGTAGGAAACTTAATTCTCTACAAAAAAGGTCTCTTAACATTTTGCCATAGCTCGCTTCGTTTCCGAGATATTTGCAGATATATCTCAAGGGAAGGGGCCTGACGGACATATTTCGAGATATTTCTTCTTCTTGTTGTTCTTCTTCTGCACAGCTAAGCTGGAAGTGGCATTTACAGTTCGCAATAGTGCAGAGTTATCTCAAAGAAAGGGGCCACGGTGTTTCTGTATCTCTGTTATGTTAGTGCGGCTTCGGAACTTTTAAATATCTTGATATATCTCGAGAACTACGCATCTGATCAAAAAATATCATAGAACATAAAAAGTAGCAAACATAATTCTCTACAAAAAAGGTCTCTCAACATTTTGCCATAGCTCGCTTCGTTTCCGAGATATTTGCAGATTTATCTCAAGGGAAGTGGCCTGACGGACATATTTCGAGATATTTCTTCTTCTTGTTGTTCTTCTTCTGCACAGCTAAGCTGGAAGTGGCATTTGCGGCTCGCACTAGTGCAGAGTTATCTCAAAGAAAGGGGCCACGGTGTTTCTGTATCTCTATTATGTTGGTGCGGCTTCGGAACTTTTAAATATCTTGATATATCTCGAGAACTACGCATCTGATCCAAAAATATCATAGAACATAAATAGTAGGAAACTTAATTCTCCACAAAAAAGGTCTCTCAACATTTTGCCATAGCTCGCTTCGTTTCCGAGATATTTGCAGATTTATCTCAAGGGAAGGGGCCTGACGGACATATTTCCAGATATTTCTTCTTCTTGTTGTTCTTCTTCTGCACAGCTAAGCTGGAAGTGGCATTTGCAGCTCGCAATAGTGCACAGTTATCTCAAAGAAAGGGGCCACGGTGTTTCTGTATCTCTATTATGTTCGTGCGGCTTCGGAACTTTTAAATATCTTGATATATCTCGAGAACTACGCATCTGATCAAAAAATATCATAGAACATAAAAAGTAGGAAACTTAATTCTCTACAAAAAAGGTCTCCTAACATTTTGCCATAGCTCGCTTCGTTTCCGAGATATTTGCAGATTTATCTCAAGGGAAGTGGCCTGACGGACATATTTCGAGATATTTCTTCTTCTTGTTGTTCTTCTTCTGCACAGCTAAGCTGGAAGTGGCATTTGCAGCTCGCAATAGTGCAGAGTTATCGCAAAGAAAGGGGCCACGGGGTTTCTGTATCTCTATTATGTTGGTGCGGCTTCGGAACTTTTAAATATCTTGATATATCTCGAGAACTACGCCTCTGATCGAAAAATATCATAGAACATAAAAAGTAGGAAACTTAATTCTCTACAAAAAAGGTCTCTTAACATTTTGCCATAGCTCGCTTCGTTTCCGAGATATTTGCAGATATATCTCAAGGGAAGGGGCCTGACGGACATATTTCGAGATATTTCTTCTTCTTGTTGTTCTTCTTCTGCACAGCTAAGCTGGAAGTGGCATTTACAGTTCGCAATAGTGCAGAGTTATCTCAAAGAAAGGGGCCACGGTGTTTCTGTATCTCTGTTATGTTAGTGCGGCTTCGGAACTTTTAAATATCTTGATATACCTCGAGAACTACGCATCTGATCAAAAAATGTCATAGAACATAAAAAGTAAGAACCTTAATTCTCTACAAAAGAGGTCTCTTAACATTTTCCCATAGCTCGCTCCGTTTCCGAGATATTTGCAGATATATCTCAAGGGAAGGGGCCTGACGGACATATTTCGAGATATTTCTTCTTCTTGTTGTTCTTCTTCTGCACAGCTAAGCTGGAAGTGGCATTTACAGCTCGCAATAGTGCAGAGTTATCTCAAAGAAAGGGGCCACGGTGTTTCTGTATCTCTATTATGTTGGTGCGGCTTCGGTACTTTTAAATATCTTGATATATCTCGAGAACTACGCATCTGATCAAAAAATATCATAGAACATAGAAAGTAGGAAACTTATTCTCTACAAAAAAGGTCTCTTAACATTTTGCCATAGCTCGCTTCGTTTCCGAGATATTTGCAGATTTATCTCAAGGGAAGGGGCCTGACGGACATATTTCGAGATATTTCTTCTTCTTGTTGTTCTTCTTCTGCACAGCTAAGCTGGAAGTGGCATTTGCGGCTCGCACTAGTGCAGAGTTATCTCAAAGAAAGGGGCCACGGTGTTTCTGTATCCCTATTATGTTGGTGCGGCTTCGGAACTTTCTATATCTCGATATATCTCGAAAACTACGCTTCTGATCAAAAAATATCATAGAACATAAATTGTAGGAAACATAATTCTCTACAAAAAACGTCTCTTAACATTTTGCCATAGCTCGCTTCGTTTCCGAGATATTTGCAGATTCAGCTCAAAGGAACTGGCCTGACGGACATATTTCGAGATATTTCTTCTTCTTGTTGTTCTTCCTCTGCACAGCTAAGCTGGAAGTGGCATTTGCAGCTCGCAATAGTGCAGAGTTATCTCAAAGAAAGGGGCCACGGTGTTTCTGTATCTCTATTATGTTGGTGCGGCTTCGGAACTTTTAAATATCTTGATATATCTCGAGAACTACGCATCTGATCAAAAAATATCATAGAACATAAAAAGTAGGAAACTTAATTCTCTACAAAAAAGGTCTCTTAACATTTTGCCATAGCTCGCTTCGTTTCCGAGATATTTGCATATTTACCTCAAGGGAAGGGGCCTGACGGACATATTTCGAGATATTTCTTGTTCTTGTTGTTCTTCTTCTGCACAGCTAAGCTGGAAGTGGCATTTGCGGCTCGCACTAGTGCAGAGTTATCTCAAAGAATGGGGCCACGGTGTTTCTGTATCTCTATTATGTTGGTGCGGCTTCGGAACTTTTTAATATCTCGATATATCTCGAAAACTACGCTTCTGATCAAAAAATATCATAGAACATAAATTGTAGGAAACATAATTCTCTACAAAAAAGGTCTCTTAACATTTTGCCATAGCTCGCTTCGTTTCCGAGATATTTGCAGATATATCTCAAGGGAAGGGGCCTGACGGACATATTTCGAGATATTTCTTCTTCTTGTTGTTCTTCTTCTGCACAGCTAAGCTGGAAGTGGCATTTGCAGCTCGCAATAGTGCAGAGTTATCGCAAAGAAAGGGGCTACGGTGTTTCTGTATCTCTATTATGTTGGTGCGGCTTCGGAACTTTTAAATATCTTGATATATCTCGAGAACTACGCATCTGATCAAAAAATATCATAGAACATGAAAAGTAGGAAACTTAATTCTCTACAAAAAAGGTCTCTTAACATTTTGCCATAGCTCTCTTCGTTTCCGAGATATTTGCAGATTTATCTCAAGGGAAGGGGCCTGACGGACATATTTCGAGATATTTCTTCTTCTTGTTGTTCTTCTTCTGCACAGCTAAGCTAGAAGTGGCATTTGCAGCTCGCAATAGTGCAGAGTTATCTCAAAGAAAGGGGCCACGGTGTTTCTGTATCTCTATTATGTTGGTGCGGCTTCGGAACTTTTAAATATCTTGATATATCTCGAGAACTACGCATCTGATCAAAAAATATCATAGAACATAAAAAGTAGGAAACTTAATTCTCTACAAAAAAGGTCTCTTAACATTTTGCCATAGCTCGCTTCGTTTCCGAGATATTTGCAGATTTATCTCAAGGGAAGGGGCCTAACGGACATATTTCGAGATATTTCTTCTTCTTGTTGTTCTTCTTCTGCACAGCTAAACTGGAAGTGGCATTTCCAGCTCGCAATAGTGCTGAGTTATCTCAAAGAAACGGGCCACGGTGTTTCTGTATCTCTATTATGTTGGTGCGGCTTCGGAACTTTTAAATATCTCGATTTATCTCGAAAACTACGCTTCTGATCAAAAAATATCATAGAACATAAATTGTAGGAAACATAATTCTCGACAAAAAAGGTCTCTTAACATTTTGCCATAGCTCGCTTCGTTTCCGAGATATTTGCAGATTTATCTCAAGGGAAGGGGCCAGACGGACATATTTCGAGATATTTCTTCTTCTTGTTATTCTTCTTCTGCACAGCTAAGCTGGAAGTGGCATTTGCGGCTCGCACTAGTGCAGAGTTATCTCAACGAAAGGGGCCACGGTGCTTCTGTATCTCTATTATGTTGGTGCGGCTTCGGAACTTTTAAATATCTCGATATATCTCGAAAACTACGCTTCTGATCAAAAAATATCATAGAACATAAATTGTAGGAAGCATAATTCTCTACAAAAAAGGTCTCTTAACATTTTGCCATAGCTCGCTTCGTTTCCGAGATATTTGCAGATATATCTCAAGGGAAGGGGCCTGACGGACATATTTCGAGATATTTCTTCTTCTTGTTGTTCTTCTTCTGCACAGCTAAGCTGGAAGTGGCATTTGCAGCTCGCAATAGTGCAGAGTTATCTCAAAGAAAGGGGCCACGGTGTTTCTGTATCTCTATTATGTTGGTGCGGCTTCGGAACTTTTAAATATCTTGATATATCTCGAGAACTACGCATCTGATCAAAAAATATCATAGAACATAAAAAGTAGGAAACTTAATTCTCTACAAAAAAGGTCTCTTAACATTTTGCCATAGCTCGCTTCGTTTCCGAGATATTTGCAGATTTATCTCGAGGGAAGGGGCCTGACGGACATATTTCGAGATATTTCTTCTTCTTGTTGTTCTTCTTCTGCACAGCTAAGCTGGAAGCGGCATTTGCGGCTCGCACTAGTGCAGAGTTATCTCAAAGAAAGGGGCCACGGTGTTTCTGTATCTCTATTATGTTGGTGCGGCTTCGGAACTTTTAAATATCTCGATATATCTCGAAAACTACGCTTCTGATCAAAAAATATCATAGAACATAAAAAGTAGGAAACTTAATTCTCTACAAAAAAGGTCTCTTAACATTTTGCCATAGCTCGCTTCGTTTCCGAGATATTTGCAGATTTATCTCAAGGGAAGGGGCCTAACGGACATATTTCGAGATATTTCTTCTTCTTGTTGTTCTTCTTCTGCACAGCTAAACTGGAAGTGGCATTTCCAGCTCGCAATAGTGCAGAGTTATCTCAAAGAAAGGGGCCACGGTGTTTCTGTATCTCTATTATGTTGGTGCGGCTTCAGAACTTTTAAATATCTTGATATATCTCGAGAACTACGCATCTGATCAAAAAATATCATAGAACATAAAAAGTAGGAAACTTAATTCTCTACAAAAAAGGTCTCTTAACATTTTGCCATAGCTCGCTTCGTTTCCGAGATATTTGCAGATTTATCTCAAGGGAAGGGGCCTGACGGAAATATTTGAGATATTTCTTCTTCTTGTTGTTCTTCTTCTGCACAGCTAAGCTGGAAGTGGCATCTGCGGCTCGCACTAGTGCAGAGTTATCTCAAAGAAAGGGGCCACGGTGTTTCTGTATCTCTATTTTGTTGGTGCGGCTTCGGAACTTTTAAATATCTCGATATATCTCGAAAACTACGCTTCTGATCAAAAAATATCATAGAACATAAATTGTAGGAAACATAATTCTCTACAAAAAAGGTCTCTTAACATTTTGCCATAGCTCGCTTCGTTTCCGAGATATTTGCAGATATATCTCAAGGGAAGGGGCCTGACGGACATATTTCGAGATATTTCTTCTTCTTGTTGTTCTTCTTCTGCACAGCTAAGCTGGAAGTGGCATTTACAGCTCGCAATAGTGCAGAGTTATCTCAAAGAAAGGGGCCACGGTGTTTCTGTATCTCTATTATGTTGGTGCGGCTTCGGAACTTTTAAATATCTTGATATATCTCGAGAACTACGCATCTGATCAAAAAATATCATAGAACATAAAAAGTAGGAAACTTAATTCTCTACAAAAAAGGTCTCTTAACATTTTGCTATAGCTCGCTTCGTTTCCGAGATATTTGCAGATTTATCTCAAGGGAAGGGGCCTGACGGACATATTTCGAGATATTTCTTCTTCTTGTTGTTCTTCTTCTGCACAGCTAAGCTGGAAGTGGCATTTGCGGCTCGCACTAGTGCAGAGTTATCTCAAAGAAAGGGGCCACGGTGTTTCTGTATCCCTATTATGTTGGTGCGGCTTCGGAGCTTTTAAATATCTCGATATATCTCGGAAACTACGCTTCTGATCAAAAAATATCATAGAACATAAATTGTAGGAAACATAATTCTCTACAAAAAACGTCTCTTAACATTTTGCCATAGCTCGCTTCGTTTCCGAGATATTTGCAGATATATCTCAAGGGAAGGGGCCTGACGGACATATTTCGAGATATTTCTTCTTCTTGTTGTTCTTCTTCCGCACAGCTAAGCTGGAAGTGGCATTTACAGTTCGCAATAGTGCAGAGTTATCTCAAAGAAAGGGGCCACGGTGTTTCTGTATCTCTGTTATGTTAGTGCGGCTTCGGAACTTTTAAATATCTTGATATATCTCGAGAACTACGCATCTGATCAAAAAATATCATAGAACATAAAAAGTAAGAAACTTAATTCTCTACAAAAGAGGTCTCTTAACATTTTCCCATAGCTCGCTCCGTTTCCGAGATATTTGCAGATATATCTCAAGGGAAGGGGCCTGACGGACATATTTCGAGATATTTCTTCTTCTTGTTGTTCTTCTTCTGCACAGCTAAGCTGGAAGTGGCATTTGCGGCTCGCACTAGTGCAGAGTTATCTCAAAGAAAGGGGCCACGGTGTTTCTGTATCCCTATTATGTTGGTGCGGCTTCGGAACTTTCTATATCTCGATATATCTCGAAAACTACGCTTCTGATCAAAAAATATCATAGAACATAAATTGTAGGAAACATAATTCTCTACAAAAAACGTCTCTTAACATTTTGCCATAGCTCGCTTCGTTTCCGAGATATTTGCAGATTCAGCTCAAAGGAACTGGCCTGACGGACATATTTCGAGATATTTCTTCTTCTTGTTGTTCTTCCTCTGCACAGCTAAGCTGGAAGTGGCATTTGCAGCTCGCAATAGTGCAGAGTTATCTCAAAGAAAGGGGCCACGGTGTTTCTGTATCTCTATTATGTTGGTGCGGCTTCGGAACTTTTAAATATCTTGATATATCTCGAGAACTACGCATCTGATCAAAAAATATCATAGAACATAGAAAGTAGGAAACGTAATTCTCTACAAAAAAGGTCTCTTAACATTTTGCCATAGCTCGCTTCGTTTCCGAGATATTTGCAGATTTATCTCAAGGGAAGGGGCCTGACGGACATATTTCGAGATATTTCTTCTTCTTGTTGTTCTTCTTCTGCACAGCTAAGCTGGAAGTGGCATTTGCAGCTCGCAATAGTGCAGAGTTATCTCAAAGAAAGGGGCCACGGTGTTTCTGTATCTCTATTATGTTGGTGCGGCTTCGGAACTTTTAAATATCTTGATATATCTCGAGAACTACGCGTCTGATCAAAAAATACCATAGAACATAAAAAGTAGCAAACATAATTCTCTACAAAAAAGGTCTCTCAACATTTTGCCATAGCTCGCTTCGTTTCCGAGATATTTGCAGATTTATCTCAAGGGAAGTGGCCTGACGGACATATTTCGAGATATTTCTTCTTCTTGTTGTTCTTCTTCTGCACAGCTAAGCTGGAAGTGGCATTTGCGGCTCGCACTAGTGCAGAGTTATCTCAAAGAAAGAGGCCACGGTGTTTCTGTATCTCTATTATGTTGGTGCGGCTTCGGAACTTTTAAATATCTTGATATATCTCGAGAACTACGCATCTGATCCAAAAATATCATAGAACATAAATAGTAGGAAACTTAATTCTCCACAAAAAAGGTCTCTCAACATTTTGCCATAGCTCGCTTCGTTTCCGAGATATTTGCAGATTTATCTCAAGGGAAGGGGCCTGACGGACATATTTCCAGATATTTCTTCTTCTTGTTGTTCTTCTTCTGCACAGCTAAGCTGGAAGTGGCATTTGCAGCTCGCAATAGTGCACAGTTATCTCAAAGAAAGGGGCCACGGTGTTTCTGTATCTCTATTATGTTCGTGCGGCTTCGGAACTTTTAAATATCTTGATATATCTCGAGAACTACGCATCTGATCAAAAAATATCATAGAACATAAAAAGTAGGAAACTTAATTCTCTACAAAAAAGGTCTCTTAACATTTTGCCATAGCTCGCTTCGTTTCCGAGATATTTGCAGATATATCTCAAGGGAAGGGGCCTGACGGACATATTTCGAGATATTTCTTCTTCTTGTTGTTCTTCTTCTGCACAGCTAAGCTGGAAGTGGCATTTACAGTTCGCAATAGTGCAGAGTTATCTCAAAGAAAGGGGCCACGGTGTTTCTGTATCTCTGTTATGTTAGTGCGGCTTCGGAACTTTTAAATATCTTGATATATCTCGAGAACTACGCATCTGATCAAAAAATATCATAGAACATAAAAAGTAGCAAACATAATTCTCTACAAAAAAGGTCTCTCAACATTTTGCCATAGCTCGCTTCGTTTCCGAGATATTTGCAGATTTATCTCAAGGGAAGTGGCCTGACGGACATATTTCGAGATATTTCTTCTTCTTGTTGTTCTTCTTCTGCACAGCTAAGCTGGAAGTGGCATTTGCGGCTCGCACTAGTGCAGAGTTATCTCAAAGAAAGGGGCCACGGTGTTTCTGTATCTCTATTATGTTGGTGCGGCTTCGGAACTTTTAAATATCTTGATATATCTCGAGAACTACGCATCTGATCCAAAAATATCATAGAACATAAATAGTAGGAAACTTAATTCTCCACAAAAAAGGTCTCTCAACATTTTGCCATAGCTCGCTTCGTTTCCGAGATATTTGCAGATTTATCTCAAGGGAAGGGGCCTGACGGACATATTTCCAGATATTTCTTCTTCTTGTTGTTCTTCTTCTGCACAGCTAAGCTGGAAGTGGCATTTGCAGCTCGCAATAGTGCACAGTTATCTCAAAGAAAGGGGCCACGGTGTTTCTGTATCTTTATTATGTTCGTGCGGCTTCGGAACTTTTAAATATCTTGATATATCTCGAGAACTACGCATCTGATCAAAAAATATCATAGAACATAAAAAGTAGGAAACTTAATTCTCTACAAAAAAGGTCTCCTAACATTTTGCCATAGCTCGCTTCGTTTCCGAGATATTTGCAGATTTATCTCAAGGGAAGGGGCCTGACGGACATATTTCGAGATATTTCTTCTTCTTGTTGTTCTTCTTCTGCACAGCTAAGCTGGAAGTGGCATTTACAGTTCGCAATAGTGCAGAGTTATCTCAAAGAAAGGGGCCACGGTGTTTCTGTATCTCTGTTATGTTAGTGCGGCTTCGGAACTTTTAAATATCTTGATATATCTCGAGAACTACGCATCTGATCAAAAAATATCATAGAACATAAAAAGTAGCAAACATAATTCTCTACAAAAAAGGGCTCTCAACATTTTGCCATAGCTCGCTTCGTTTCCGAGATATTTGCAGATTTATCTCAAGGGAAGTGGCCTGACGGACATATTTCGAGATATTTCTTCTTCTTGTTGTTCTTCTTCTGCACAGCTAAGCTGGAAGTGGCATTTGCGGCTCGCACTAGTGCAGAGTTATCTCAAAGAAAGGGGCCACGGTGTTTCTGTATCTCTATTATGTTGGTGCGGCTTCGGAACTTTTAAATATCTTGATATATCTCGAGAACTACGCATCTGATCCAAAAATATCATAGAACATAAATAGTAGGAAACTTAATTCTCCACAAAAAAGGTCTCTCAACATTTTGCCATAGCTCGCTTCGTTTCCGAGATATTTGCAGATTTATCTCAAGGGAAGGGGCCTGACGGACATATTTCCAGATATTTCTTCTTCTTGTTGTTCTTCTTCTGCACAGCTAAGCTGGAAGTGGCATTTGCAGCTCGCAATAGTGCACAGTTATCTCAAAGAAAGGGGCCACGGTGTTTCTGTATCTCTATTATGTTCGTGCGGCTTCGGAACTTTTAAATATCTTGATATATCTCGAGAACTACGCATCTGATCAAAAAATATCATAGAACATAAAAAGTAGGAAACTTAATTCTCTACAAAAAAGGTCTCCTAACATTTTGCCATAGCTCGCTTCGTTTCCGAGATATTTGCAGATTTATCTCAAGGGAAGTGGCCTGACGGACATATTTCGAGATATTTCTTCTTCTTGTTGTTCTTCTTCTGCACAGCTAAGCTGGAAGTGGCATTTGCAGCTCGCAATAGTGCAGAGTTATCGCAAAGAAAGGGGCCACGGGGTTTCTGTATCTCTATTATGTTGGTGCGGCTTCGGAACTTTTAAATATCTTGATATATCTCGAGAACTACGCCTCTGATCGAAAAATATCATAGAACATAAAAAGTAGGAAACTTAATTCTCTACAAAAAAGGTCTCTTAACATTTTGCCATAGCTCGCTTCGTTTCCGAGATATTTGCAGATATATCTCAAGGGAAGGGGCCTGACGGACATATTTCGAGATATTTCTTCTTCTTGTTGTTCTTCTTCTGCACAGCTAAGCTGGAAGTGGCATTTACAGCTCGCAATAGTGCAGAGTTATCTCAAAGAAAGGGGCCACGGTGTTTCTGTATCTCTATTATGTTGGTGCGGCTTCGGAACTTTTAAATATCTTGATATATCTCGAGAACTACGCATCTGATCAAAAAATATCATAGAACATAAAAAGTAGGAAACTTAATTCTCTACAAAAAAGGTCTCTTAACATTTTGCTATAGCTCGCTTCGTTTCCGAGATATTTGCAGATTTATCTCAAGGGAAGGGGCCTGACGGACATATTTCGAGATATTTCTTCTTCTTGTTGTTCTTCTTCTGCACAGCTAAGCTGGAAGTGGCATTTGCGGCTCGCACTAGTGCAGAGTTATCTCAAAGAAAGGGGCCACGGTGTTTCTGTATCCCTATTATGTTGGTGCGGCTTCGGAGCTTTTAAATATCTCGATATATCTCGGAAACTACGCTTCTGATCAAAAAATATCATAGAACATAAATTGTAGGAAACATAATTCTCTACAAAAAACGTCTCTTAACATTTTGCCATAGCTCGCTTCGTTTCCGAGATATTTGCAGATATATCTCAAGGGAAGGGGCCTGACGGACATATTTCGAGATATTTCTTCTTCTTGTTGTTCTTCTTCCGCACAGCTAAGCTGGAAGTGGCATTTACAGTTCGCAATAGTGCAGAGTTATCTCAAAGAAAGGGGCCACGGTGTTTCTGTATCTCTGTTATGTTAGTGCGGCTTCGGAACTTTTAAATATCTTGATATATCTCGAGAACTACGCATCTGATCAAAAAATATCATAGAACATAAAAAGTAAGAAACTTAATTCTCTACAAAAGAGGTCTCTTAACATTTTCCCATAGCTCGCTCCGTTTCCGAGATATTTGCAGATATATCTCAAGGGAAGGGGCCTGACGGACATATTTCGAGATATTTCTTCTTCTTGTTGTTCTTCTTCTGCACAGCTAAGCTGGAAGTGGCATTTGCGGCTCGCACTAGTGCAGAGTTATCTCAAAGAAAGGGGCCACGGTGTTTCTGTATCCCTATTATGTTGGTGCGGCTTCGGAACTTTTTATATCTCGATATATCTCGAAAACTACGCTTCTGATCAAAAAATATCATAGAACATAAATTGTAGGAAACATAATTCTCTACAAAAAACGTCTCTTAACATTTTGCCATAGCTCGCTTCGTTTCCGAGATATTTGCAGATTCAGCTCAAAGGAACTGGCCTGACGGACATATTTCGAGATATTTCTTCTTCTTGTTGTTCTTCCTCTGCACAGCTAAGCTGGAAGTGGCATTTGCAGCTCGCAATAGTGCAGAGTTATCTCAAAGAAAGGGGCCACGGTGTTTCTGTATCTCTATTATGTTGGTGCGGCTTCGGAACTTTTAAATATCTTGATATATCTCGAGAACTACGCGTCTGATCAAAAAATACCATAGAACATAAAAAGTAGCAAACATAATTCTCTACAAAAAAGGTCTCTCAACATTTTGCCATAGCTCGCTTCGTTTCCGAGATATTTGCAGATTTATCTCAAGGGAAGTGGCCTGACGGACATATTTCGAGATATTTCTTCTTCTTGTTGTTCTTCTTCTGCACAGCTAAGCTGGAAGTGGCATTTGCGGCTCGCACTAGTGCAGAGTTATCTCAAAGAAAGAGGCCACGGTGTTTCTGTATCTCTATTATGTTGGTGCGGCTTCGGAACTTTTAAATATCTTGATATATCTCGAGAACTACGCATCTGATCCAAAAATATCATAGAACATAAATAGTAGGAAACTTAATTCTCCACAAAAAAGGTCTCTCAACATTTTGCCATAGCTCGCTTCGTTTCCGAGATATTTGCAGATTTATCTCAAGGGAAGGGGCCTGACGGACATATTTCCAGATATTTCTTCTTCTTGTTGTTCTTCTTCTGCACAGCTAAGCTGGAAGTGGCATTTGCAGCTCGCAATAGTGCACAGTTATCTCAAAGAAAGGGGCCACGGTGTTTCTGTATCTCTATTATGTTCGTGCGGCTTCGGAACTTTTAAATATCTTGATATATCTCGAGAACTACGCATCTGATCAAAAAATATCATAGAACATAAAAAGTAGGAAACTTAATTCTCTACAAAAAAGGTCTCTTAACATTTTGCCATAGCTCGCTTCGTTTCCGAGATATTTGCAGATATATCTCAAGGGAAGGGGCCTGACGGACATATTTCGAGATATTTCTTCTTCTTGTTGTTCTTCTTCTGCACAGCTAAGCTGGAAGTGGCATTTACAGTTCGCAATAGTGCAGAGTTATCTCAAAGAAAGGGGCCACGGTGTTTCTGTATCTCTGTTATGTTAGTGCGGCTTCGGAACTTTTAAATATCTTGATATATCTCGAGAACTACGCATCTGATCAAAAAATATCATAGAACATAAAAAGTAGCAAACATAATTCTCTACAAAAAAGGTCTCTCAACATTTTGCCATAGCTCGCTTCGTTTCCGAGATATTTGCAGATTTATCTCAAGGGAAGTGGCCTGACGGACATATTTCGAGATATTTCTTCTTCTTGTTGTTCTTCTTCTGCACAGCTAAGCTGGAAGTGGCATTTGCGGCTCGCACTAGTGCAGAGTTATCTCAAAGAAAGGGGCCACGGTGTTTCTGTATCTCTATTATGTTGGTGCGGCTTCGGAACTTTTAAATATCTTGATATATCTCGAGAACTACGCATCTGATCCAAAAATATCATAGAACATAAATAGTAGGAAACTTAATTCTCCACAAAAAAGGTCTCTCAACATTTTGCCATAGCTCGCTTCGTTTCCGAGATATTTGCAGATTTATCTCAAGGGAAGGGGCCTGACGGACATATTTCCAGATATTTCTTCTTCTTGTTGTTCTTCTTCTGCACAGCTAAGCTGGAAGTGGCATTTGCAGCTCGCAATAGTGCACAGTTATCTCAAAGAAAGGGGCCACGGTGTTTCTGTATCTTTATTATGTTCGTGCGGCTTCGGAACTTTTAAATATCTTGATATATCTCGAGAACTACGCATCTGATCAAAAAATATCATAGAACATAAAAAGTAGGAAACTTAATTCTCTACAAAAAAGGTCTCCTAACATTTTGCCATAGCTCGCTTCGTTTCCGAGATATTTGCAGATTTATCTCAAGGGAAGTGGCCTGACGGACATATTTCGAGATATTTCTTCTTCTTGTTGTTCTTCTTCTGCACAGCTAAGCTGGAAGTGGCATTTGCAGCTCGCAATAGTGCTGAGTTATCGCAAAGAAAGGGGCCACGGGGTTTCTGTATCTCTATTATGTTGGTGCGGCTTCGGAACTTTTAAATATCTTGATATATCTCGAGAACTACGCCTCTGATCGAAAAATATCATAGAACATAAAAAGTAGGAAACTTAATTCTCTACAAAAAAGGTCTCTTAACATTTTGCCATAGCTCGCTTCGTTTCCGAGATATTTGCAGATATATCTCAAGGGAAGGGGCCTGACGGACATATTTCGAGATATTTCTTCTTCTTGTTGTTCTTCTTCTGCACAGCTAAGCTGGAAGTGGCATTTACAGTTCGCAATAGTGCAGAGTTATCTCAAAGAAAGGGGCCACGGTGTTTCTGTATCTCTGTTATGTTAGTGCGGCTTCGGAACTTTTAAATATCTTGATATATCTCGAGAACTACGCATCTGATCAAAAAATATCATAGAACATAAAAAGTAGCAAACATAATTCTCTACAAAAAAGGGCTCTCAACATTTTGCCATAGCTCGCTTCGTTTCCGAGATATTTGCAGATTTATCTCAAGGGAAGTGGCCTGACGGACATATTTCGAGATATTTCTTCTTCTTGTTGTTCTTCTTCTGCACAGCTAAGCTGGAAGTGGCATTTGCGGCTCGCACTAGTGCAGAGTTATCTCAAAGAAAGGGGCCACGGTGTTTCTGTATCTCTATTATGTTGGTGCGGCTTCGGAACTTTTAAATATCTTGATATATCTCGAGAACTACGCATCTGATCCAAAAATATCATAGAACATAAATAGTAGGAAACTTAATTCTCCACAAAAAAGGTCTCTCAACATTTTGCCATAGCTCGCTTCGTTTCCGAGATATTTGCAGATTTATCTCAAGGGAAGGGGCCTGACGGACATATTTCCAGATATTTCTTCTTCTTGTTGTTCTTCTTCTGCACAGCTAAGCTGGAAGTGGCATTTGCAGCTCGCAATAGTGCACAGTTATCTCAAAGAAAGGGGCCACGGTGTTTCTGTATCTCTATTATGTTCGTGCGGCTTCGGAACTTTTAAATATCTTGATATATCTCGAGAACTACGCATCTGATCAAAAAATATCATAGAACATAAAAAGTAGGAAACTTAATTCTCTACAAAAAAGGTCTCCTAACATTTTGCCATAGCTCGCTTCGTTTCCGAGATATTTGCAGATTTATCTCAAGGGAAGTGGCCTGACGGACATATTTCGAGATATTTCTTCTTCTTGTTGTTCTTCGTCTGCACAGCTAAGCTGGAAGTGGCATTTGCAGCTCGCAATAGTGCAGAGTTATCGCAAAGAAAGGGGCCACGGGGTTTCTGTATCTCTATTATGTTGGTGCGGCTTCGGAACTTTTAAATATCTTGATATATCTCGAGAACTACGCCTCTGATCGAAAAATATCATAGAACATAAAAAGTAGGAAACTTAATTCTCTACAAAAAAGGTCTCTTAACATTTTGCCATAGCTCGCTTCGTTTCCGAGATATTTGCAGATATATCTCAAGGGAAGGGGCCTGACGGACATATTTCGAGATATTTCTTCTTCTTGTTGTTCTTCTTCTGCACAGCTAAGCTGGAAGTGGCATTTACAGTTCGCAATAGTGCAGAGTTATCTCAAAGAAAGGGGCCACGGTGTTTCTGTATCTCTGTTATGTTAGTGCGGCTTCGGAACTTTTAAATATCTTGATATATCTCGAGAACTACGCATCTGATCAAAAAATATCATAGAACATAAAAAGTAGCAAACATAATTCTCTACAAAAAAGGTCTCTCAACATTTTGCCATAGCTCGCTTCGTTTCCGAGATATTTGCAGATTTATCTCAAGGGAAGTGGCCTGACGGACATATTTCGAGATATTTCTTCTTCTTGTTGTTCTTCTTCTGCACAGCTAAGCTGGAAGTGGCATTTGCGGCTCGCACTAGTGCAGAGTTATCTCAAAGAAAGGGGCCACGGTGTTTCTGTATCTCTATTATGTTGGTGCGGCTTCGGAACTTTTAAATATCTTGATATATCTCGAGAACTACGCATCTGATCCAAAAATATCATAGAACATAAATAGTAGAAAACTTAATTCTCTACAAAAAAGGTCTCTTAACATTTTGCCATAGCTCGCTTCGTTTCCGAGATATTTGCAGATTTATCTCGAGGGAAGGGGCCTGACGGACATATTTCGAGATATTTCTTCTTCTTGTTGTTCTTCTTCTGCACAGCTAAGCTGGAAGCGGCATTTGCGGCTCGCACTAGTGCAGAGTTATCTCAAAGAAAGGGGCCACGGTGTTTCTGTATCTCTATTATGTTGGTGCGGCTTCGGATCTTTTAAATATCTCGATATATCTCGAAAACTACGCTTCTGATCAAAAAATATCATAGAACATAAAAAGTAGGAAACTTAATTCTCTACAAAAGAGGTCTCTTAACATTTTGCCATAGCTCGCTTCGTTTCCGAGATATTTGCAGATTGATCTCAAGGGAAGGGCCCTGACGGACATATTTCGAGATATTTCTTCTTTTTGTTGTTCTTCTTCTGCACAGCTAAGCTGGAAGTGGCATTTGCAGCTCGCAATAGTGCAGAGTTATCTCAAAGAAAGGGGCCACGGTGTTTCTGTATCTCTATTATGTTGGTGCGGCTTCGGAACTTTTAAATATCTCGATATATCTCGAAAACTACGCTTCTGATCAAAAAATATCATAGAACGTAAATTGTAGGAAACATTATTCTCTACAAAAAAGGTCTCTTAACATTCTGCCATAGCTCGCTTCGTTTCCGAGATATGTGCAGATTCATCTCAAGGGAAGGGGTCTGACGGACATATTTCGAGATATTTCTTCTTCTTGTTGTTCTTCTTCTGCACAGCTAAGCTGGAAGTGGCATTTGCAGCTCGCAATAGTGCAGAGTTATCTCAAAGAGAGGGGCCACGGTGTTTCTGTAT
Source organism: Osmia lignaria lignaria (assembly GCF_051020975.1). NCBI lineage: Eukaryota > Metazoa > Arthropoda > Insecta > Hymenoptera > Megachilidae > Osmia > Osmia lignaria. The sequence goes on from NW_027478161.1 coordinate 15,800,992, forward strand.
CTCTATTATGTTGGTGCGGCTTCGGAACTTTTAAATATCTTGATATATCTCGAGAACTACGCATCTGATCAAAAAATATCATAGAAGATAAAAAGTAGGAAACTTAATTCTCTACAAAAAAGGTCTCTTAACATTTCGCCATAGCTCGCTTCGTTTCCGAGATATTTGCAGATTTATCTCAAGGGAAGGGGCCTGTCGGACGTACTTCGAGATATTTCTTCTTCTTGTTGTTCTTCTTCTGCACAGCTAAGCTGGAAGTGGCATTTCCAGCTCGCAATAGTGCAGAGTTATCTCAAAGAGAGGGGCCACGGTGTTTCTGTATCTCTATTATGTTGGTGCGGCTTCGGAACTTTTAAATATCTTGATATATCTCGAGAACTACGCATCTGATCAAAAAATATCATAGAAGATAAAAAGTAGGAAACTTAATTCTCTACAAAAAAGGTCTCTTAACATTTTGCCATACCTCGCTTCGTTTCCGAGATATTTGCAGATTTATCTCAAGGGAAGGGGCCTGACGGACATATTTCGAGATATTTCTTCTTCTTGTTGTTCTTCTTCTGCACAGCTAAGCTGGAAGTGGCATTTGCGGCTCGCACTAGTGCAGAGTTATCTCAAAGAAAGCGGCCACGGTGTTTCTGTATCCCTATTATGTTGGTGCGGCTTCGGAACTTTTAAATATCTCGATATATCTCGAAAACTACGCTTCGGATCAAAAAATATCATAGAACATAAATAGTAGGAAACATAATTCTCTACAAAAAACGTCTCTTAACATTTTGCCATAGCTCGCTTCGTTTCCGAGATATGTGCAGATTTATCTCAAGGGAAGGGGCCTGACGGACATATTTCGAGATATTTCTTCTTCTTGTTGTTCTTCTTCTGCACAGCTAAGCTGGAAGCGGCATTTGCGGCTCGCACTAGTGCAGAGTTATCTCAAAGAAAGGGGCCACGGTGTTTCTGTATCTCTATTATGTTGGTGCGGCTTCGGATCTTTTAAATATCTCGATATATCTCGAAAACTACGCTTCTGATCAAAAAATATCATAGAACATAAAAAGTAGGAAACTTAATTCTCTACAAAAGAGGTCTCTTAACATTTTGCCATAGCTCGCTTCGTTTCCGAGATATTTGCAGATTGATCTCAAGGGAAGGGCCCTGACGGACATATTTCGAGATATTTCTTCTTTTTGTTGTTCTTCTTCTGCACAGCTAAGCTGGAAGTGGCATTTGCAGCTCGCAATAGTGCAGAGTTATCTCAAAGAAAGGGGCCACGGTGTTTCTGTATCTCTATTATGTTGGTGCGGCTTCGGAACTTTTAAATATCTCGATATATCTCGAAAACTACGCTTCTGATCAAAAAATATCATAGAACGTAAATTGTAGGAAACATTATTCTCTACAAAAAAGGTCTCTTAACATTTTGCCATAGCTCGCTTCGTTTCCGAGATATGTGCAGATTCATCTCAAGGGAAGGGGTCTGACGGACATATTTCGAGATATTTCTTCTTCTTGTTGTTCTTCTTCTGCACAGCTAAGCTGGAAGTGGCATTTGCAGCTCGCAATAGTGCAGAGTTATCTCAAAGAGAGGGGCCACGGTGTTTCTGTATCTCTATTATGTTGGTGCGGCTTCGGAACTTTTAAATATCTTGATATATCTCGAGAACTACGCATCTGATCAAAAAATATCATAGAAGATAAAAAGTAGGAAACTTAATTCTCTACAAAAAAGGTCTCTTAACATTTCGCCATAGCTCGCTTCGTTTCCGAGATATTTGCAGATTTATCTCAAGGGAAGGGGCCTGTCGGACGTACTTCGAGATATTTCTTCTTCTTGTTGTTCTTCTTCTGCACAGCTAAGCTGGAAGTGGCATTTCCAGCTCGCAATAGTGCAGAGTTATCTCAAAGAGAGGGGCCACGGTGTTTCTGTATCTCTATTATGTTGGTGCGGCTTCGGAACTTTTAAATATCTTGATATATCTCGAGAACTACGCATCTGATCAAAAAATATCATAGAAGATAAAAAGTAGGAAACTTAATTCTCTACAAAAAAGGTCTCTTAACATTTTGCCATACCTCGCTTCGTTTCCGAGATATTTGCAGATTTATCTCAAGGGAAGGGGCCTGACGGACATATTTCGAGATATTTCTTCTTCTTGTTGTTCTTCTTCTGCACAGCTAAGCTGGAAGTGGCATTTGCGGCTCGCACTAGTGCAGAGTTATCTCAAAGAAAGCGGCCACGGTGTTTCTGTATCCCTATTATGTTGGTGCGGCTTCGGAACTTTTAAATATCTCGATATATCTCGAAAACTACGCTTCGGATCAAAAAATATCATAGAACATAAATAGTAGGAAACATAATTCTCTACAAAAAACGTCTCTTAACATTTTGCCATAGCTCGCTTCGTTTCCGAGATATGTGCAGATTTATCTCAAGGGAAGGGGCCTGACGGACATATTTCGAGATATTTCTTCTTCTTGTTGTTCTTCTTCTGCACAGCTAAGCTGGAAGTGGCATTTGCGGCTCGCACTAGTGCAGAGTTATCTCAACGAAAGGGGCCACGGTGTTTCGGTATCTCTATTATGTTGGTGCGGCTTCGGAACTTTTAAATATCTCGATATATCTCGAAAACTACGCTTCTGATCAAAAAATATCATAGAACATAAATTGTAGGAAACATAATTCTCTACAAAAAAGGTCTCTTAACATTTTGCCATAGCTCGCTTCGTTTCCGAGATATTTGCAGATTTATCTCAAGGGAAGGGGCCTGACGGACATATTTCGAGATATTTCTTCTTCTTGTTGTTCTTCTTCTGCACAGCTAAGCTGGAAGTGGCATTTGCGGCTCGCACTAGTGCAGAGTTGTCTCAACGAAAGGGGCCACGGTGTTTCTGTATCTCTATTATGTTGGTGCGGCTTCGGAACTTTTAAATATCTCGATATATCTCGATAACTACGCTTCTGATCAAAAAATATCATAGAACATAAATTGTAGGAAGCATAATTCTCTACAAAAAAGCTCTCTTAACATTTTGCCATAGCTCCCTTCGTTTCCGAGATATTTGCAGATATATCTCAAGGGAAGGGGCCTGACGGACATATTTCGAGATATTTCTTCTTCTTGTTGTTCTTCTTCTGCACAGCTAAGCTGGAAGTGGCATTTGCAGCTCGCAATAGTGCAGAGTTATCTCAAAGAAAGGGGCCACGGTGTTTCTGTATCTCTATTATGTTGGTGCGGCTTCGGAACTTTTAAATATCTTGATATATCTCGAGAACTACGCATCTGATCAAAAAATATCATAGAACATAAAAAGTAGGAAACTTAATTCTCTACAAAAAAGGTCTGTTAACATTTTGCCATAGCTCGCTTCGTTTCCGAGATATTTGCAGATTTATCTCGAGGGAAGGGGCCTGACGGACATATTTCGAGATATTTCTTCTTCTTGTTGTTTTTCTTCTGCACAGCTAAGCTGGAAGCGGCATTTGCGGCTCGCACTAGTGCAGAGTTATCTCAAAGAAAGGGGCCACGGTGTTTCTGTATCTCTATTATGTTGGTGCGGCTTCGGATCTTTTAAATATCTCGATATATCTCGAAAACTACGCTTCTGATCAAAAAATATCATAGAACATAAATTGTAGGAAACATAATTCTCTACAAAAAAGGTCTCTTAACATTTTGCCGTAGCTCGCTTCGTTTCCGAGATATTTGCAGATTTATCTCAAGGGAAGGGGCCTGACGGACATATTTCCAGATATTTCTTCTTCTTGTTGTTCTTCTTCTGCACAGCTAAGCTCGAAGTGGCATTTGCAGCTCGCAATAGTGCAGAGTTATCTCAAAGAAAGGGGCCACGGTGTTTCTGTATCTCTATTATGTTGGTGCGGCTTCGGAACTTTTAAATATCTTGATATATCTCGAGAACTACGCATCTGATCGAAAAATATCATAGAACATAAAAAGTAGGAAACTTAATTCTCTACAAAAGAGGTCTCTTAACATTTTGCCATAGCTCGCTTCGTTTCCGAGATATTTGCAGATTTATCTCAAGGGAAGGGGCCTGACGGACATATTTCGAGATATTTCTTCTTTTTGTTGTTCTTCTTCTGCACAGCTAAGCTGGAAGTGGCATTTGCAGCTCGCAATAGTGCAGAGTTATCTCAAAGAAAGGGGCCACGGTGTTTCTGTATCTCTATTATGTTGGTGCGGCTTCGGAACTTTTAAATATCTCGATATATCTCGAAAACTACGCTTCTGATCAAAAAATATCATAGAACGTAAATTGTAGGAAACATTATTCTCTACAAAAAAGGTCTCTTAACATTTTGCCATAGCTCGCTTCGTTTCCGAGATATGTGCAGATTCATCTCAAGGGAAGGGGTCTGACGGACATATTTCGAGATATTTCTTCTTCTTGTTGTTCTTCTTCTGCACAGCTAAGCTCGAAGTGGCATTTGCAGCTCGCAATAGTGCAGAGTTATCTCAAAGAAAGAGGCCACGGTGTTTCTGTACCTCTATTATGTTGGTGCAGCTTCGGAACTTTTAAATATCTTGATATATCTCGAGAACTACGCATCTGATCAAAAAATATCATAGACGATAAAAAGTAGGAAACTTAATTCTCTACAAAAAAGGTCTCTTAACATTTCGCCATAGCTCGCTTCGTTTCCGAGATATTTGCAGATATATCTCAAGGGAAGGGGCCTGACGGACATATTTCGACATATTTCTTCTTCTTGTTGTTCTTCTTCTGCACAGCTAAGCTGGAAGTGGCATTTGCGGCTCGCACTAGTGCACAGTTATCTCAAAGAAAGGGGCCACGGTGTTTCTGTATCTCTATTATGTTGGTGCGTCTTCGGAACTTTTAAATATCTCGATATATCTCGAAAGCTACGCTTCTGATCAAAAAATATCATAGAACATAAATTGTAGGAAACATAATTCTCTACAAAAAACGTCTCTTAACATTTTGCCATAGCTCGCTTCGTTTCCGAGATATTTGCAGATTCAGCTCAAAGGAACTGGCCTGACGGACATATTTCGAGATATTTCTTCTTCTTGTTGTTCTTCTTCTGCACAGCTAAGCTGGAAGTGGCATTTGCGGCTCGCACTAGTGCACAGTTATCTCAAAGAAAGGGGCCACGGTGTTTCTGTATCTCTATTATGTTGGTGCGTCTTCGGAACTTTTAAATATCTCGATATATCTCGAAAACTACGCTTCTGATCAAAAAATATCATAGAACATAAATTGTAGGAAACATAATTCTCTACAAAAAACGTCTCTTAACATTTTGCCATAGCTCGCTTCGTTTCCGAGATATTTGCAGATTCAGCTCAAAGGAACTGGCCTGACGGACATATTTCGAGATATTTCTTCTTCTTGTTGTTCTTCTTCTGCACAGCTAAGCTGGAAGTGGCATTTGCAGCTCGCAATAGTGCAGAGTTATCTCAAAGAGAGGGGCCACGGTGTTTCTGTATCTCTATTATGTTGGTGCGGCTTCGGAACTTTTAAATATCTTGATATATCTCGAGAACTACGCATCTGATCAAAAAATATCATAGAAGATAAAAAGTAGGAAACTTAATTCTCTACAAAAAAGGTCTCTTAACATTTCGCCATAGCTCGCTTCGTTTCCGAGATATTTGCAGATTTATCTCAAGGGAAGGGGCCTGTCGGACGTATTTCGAGATATTTCTTCTTCTTGTTGTTCTTCTTCTGCACAGCTAAGCTGGAAGTGGCATTTCCAGCTCGCAATAGTGCAGAGTTATCTCAAAGAGAGGGGCCACGGTGTTTCTGTATCTCTATTATGTTGGTGCGGCTTCGGAACTTTTAAATATCTTGATATATCTCGAGAACTACGCATCTGATCAAAAAATATCATAGAAGATAAAAAGTAGGAAACTTAATTCTCTACAAAAAAGGTCTCTTAACATTTTGCCATACCTCGCTTCGTTTCCGAGATATTTGCAGATTTATCTCAAGGGAAGGGGCCTGACGGACATATTTCGAGATATTTCTTCTTCTTGTTGTTCTTCTTCTGCACAGCTAGGCTGGAAGTGGCATTTGCGGCTCGCACTAGTGCAGAGTTATCTCAAAGAAAGCGGCCACGGTGTTTCTGTATCCCTATTATGTTGGTGCGGCTTCGGAACTTTTAAATATCTCGATATATCTCGAAAACTACGCTTCGGATCAAAAAATATCATAGAACATAAATAGTAGGAAACATAATTCTCTACAAAAAACGTCTCTTAACATTTTGCCATAGCTCGCTTCGTTTCCGAGATATGTGCAGATTTATCTCAAGGGAAGGGGCCTGACGGACATATTTCGAGATATTTCTTCTTCTTGTTGTTCTTCTTCTGCACAGCTAAGCTGGAAGTGGCATTTGCGGCTCGCACTAGTGCAGAGTTATCTCAACGAAAGGGGCCACGGTGTTTCGGTATCTCTATTATGTTGGTGCGGCTTCGGAACTTTTAAATATCTCGATATATCTCGAAAACTACGCTTCTGATCAAAAAATATCATAGAACATAAATTGTAGGAAACATAATTCTCTACAAAAAAGGTCTCTCAACATTTTGCCATAGCTCGCTTCGTTTCCGAGATATTTGCAGATATATCTCAAGGGAAGGGGCCTGACGGACATATTTCGAGATATTTCTTCTTCTTGTTGTTCTTCTTCTGCACAGCTAAGCTGGAAGTGGCATTTACAGCTCGCAATAGTGCAGAGTTATCTCAAAGAAAGGGGCCACGGTGTTTCTGTATCTCTATTATGTTGGTGCGGCTTCGGAACTTTTAAATATCTTGATATATCTCGAGAACTACGCATCTGATCAAAAAATATCATAGAACATAAAAAGTAGGAAACTTAATTCTCTACAAAAAAGGTCTCTAAACATTTTGCCATAGCTCGCTTCGTTTCCGAGATATTTGCAGATTTATCTCAAGGGAAGGGGCCTGACGGACATATTTCGAGATATTTCTTCTTCTTGTTGTTCTTCTTCTGCACAGCTAAGCTGGAAGTGGCATTTGCGGCTCGCACTAGTGCAGAGTTATCTCAAAGAAAGGGGCCACGGTGTTTCTGTATCCCTATTATGTTGGTGCGGCTTCGGAACTCTTAAATATCTCGATATATCTCGAAAACTACGCTTCTGATCAAAAAATATCATAGAACATAAATTGTAGGAAGCATAATTCTCTACAAAAAAGGTCTCTTAACATTTTGCCATAGCTCGCTTCGTTTCCGAGATATTTGCAGATATATCTCAAGGGAAGGGGCCTGACGGACATATTTCGAGATATTTCTTCTTCTTGTTGTTCTTCTTCTGCACAGCTAAGCTGGAAGTGGCATTTGCAGCTCGCAATAGTGCAGAGTTATCTCAAAGAAAGGGGCCACGGTGTTTCTGTATCTCTATTATGTTGGTGCGGCTTCGGAACTTTTAAATATCTTGATATATCTCGAGAACTACGCGTCTGATCAAAAAATATCATAGAAAATAAAAAGTAGGAAACTTAATTCTCTACAAAAACGGTCTCTTAACATTTTGCCATAGCTCGCTTCGTTTCCGAGATATTTGCAGATATATCTCAAGGGAAGGGGCCTGACGGACATATTTCGAGATATATCTTCTTCTTGTTGTTCTTCTTCTGCACAGCTAAGCTGGAAGTGGCATTTGCGGCTCGCACTAGTGCACAGTTATCTCAAAGAAAGGGGCCACGGTGTTTCTGTATCTCTATTATGTTGGTGCGTCTTCGGAACTTTTAAATATCTCGATATATCTCGAAAACTACGCTTCTGATCAAAAAATATCATAGAACATAAATTGTAGGAAACAGAATTCTCTACAAAAAACGTCTCTTAACATTTTGCCATAGCTCGCTTCGTTTCCGAGATATTTGCAGATTCAGCTCAAAGGAACTGGCCTGACGGACATATTTCGAGATATTTCTTCTTCTTGTTGTTCTTCCTCTGCACAGCTAAGCTGGAAGTGGCATTTGCAGCTCGCAATAGTGCAGAGTTTTCTCAAAGAAAGGGGCCACGGCGTTTCTGTATCTCTATTATGTTGGTGCGGCTTCGGAACTTTTAAATATCTTGATATATCTCGAGAACTACGCATCTGATCAAAAAATATCATAGAAGATAAAAAGTAGGAAACTTAATTCTCTACAAAAAAGGTCTCTTAACATTTTGCCATAGCTCGCTTCGTTTCCGAGATATTTGCAGATTTATCTCAAGGGAAGGGGCCTGACGGACATATTTCGAGATATTTCTTCTTCTTGTTGTTCTTCCTCTGCACAGCTAAGCTGGAAGTGGCATTTGCAGCTCGCACTAGTGCAGAGTTATCTCAAAGAAAGGGGCCACGGTGTTTCTGTATCTCTATTATGTTGGTGCGGCTTCGGAACTTTTAAATATCTTGATATATCTCGAGAACTACGCATCTGATCAAAAAATATCATACAACATAAAAAGTAGGAAACTTAATTCTCTACAAAAAAGGTCTCTTAACATTTTGCCATAGCTCGCTTCGTTTCCGAGATATTTGCAGATTTATCTCAAGGGAAGGGGCCTGACGGACATATTTCGAGATATTTCTTCTTCTTGTTGTTCTTCTTCTGCACAGATAAGCTGGAAGTGGCATTTGCGGCTCGCACTAGTGCAGAGTTATCTCAAAGAAGGGGGCCACGGTGTTTCTGTATCCCTATTATGTTGGTGCGGCTTCGGAACTTTTAAATATCTCGATATATCTCGAAAACTACGCTTCTGATCAAAAAATATCATAGAACATAAATTGTAGGAAACATAATTCTCTACAAAAAACGTCTCTTAACATTTTGCCATAGCTCGCTTCGTTTCCGAGATATTTGCAGATTCAGCTCAAAGGAACTGGCCTGACGGACATATTTCGAGATATTTCTTCTTCTTGTTGTTCTTCCTCTGCACAGCTAAGCTGGAAGTGGCATTTGCAGCTCGCAATAGTGCAGAGTTATCTCAAAGAAAGGGGCCACGGTGTTTCTGTATCTCTATTATGTTGGTGCGGCTTCGGAACTTTTAAATAACTTGATATATCTCGAGAACTACGCATCTGATCAAAAAATATCATAGAACATAAAAAGTAGGAAACTTAATTCTCTACAAAAAAGGTCTCTTAACATTTTGCCATAGCTCGCTTCGTTTCCGAGATATGTGCAGATTTATCTCAAGGGAAGGGGCCCGACGGACATATTTCGAGATATTTCTTCTTCTTGTTGTTCTTCTTCTGCACAGCTAAGCTGGAAGTGGCATTTGCGGCTCGCACTAGTGCAGAGTTATCTCAAAGAAAGGGGCCACGGTGTTTCTGTATCTCTATTATGTTGGTGCGGCTTCGGAACTTTTAAATATCTCGATGTATCTCGAAAACTACGCTTCTGATCAAAAAATATCATAGAACATAAATTGTAGGAAACATAATTCTCTACAAAAAAGGTCTCTTAACATTTTGCCATAGCTCGCTTCGTTTCCGAGATATTTGCAGATATATCTCAAGGGAAGGGGCCTGACGGACAGATTTCGAGATATTTCTTCTTCTTGTTGTTCTTCTTCTGCACAGCTAAGCTGGAAGTGGCATTTACAGCTCGCAATAGTGCAGAGTTATCTCAAAGAAAGGGGCCACGGTGTTTCTGTATCTCTATTATGTTGGTGCGGCTTCGGAACTTTTAAATATCTTGATATATCTCGAGAACTACGCATCTGATCAAAAAATATCATACAACATAAAAAGTAGGAAACTTAATTCTCTACAAAAAAGGTCTCTTAACATTTTGCCATAGCTCGCTTCGTTTCCGAGATATTTGCAGATTTATCTCAAGGGAAGGGGCCTGACGGACATATTTCGAGATATTTCTTCTTCTTGTTGTTCTTCTTCTGCACAGATAAGCTGGAAGTGGCATTTGCGGCTCGCACTAGTGCAGAGTTATCTCAAAGAAGGGGGCCACGGTGTTTCTGTATCCCTATTATGTTGGTGCGGCTTCGGAACTTTTAAATATCTCGATATATCTCGAAAACTACGCTTCTGATCAAAAAATATCATAGAACATAAATTGTAGGAAACATAATTCTCTACAAAAAACGTCTCTTAACATTTTGCCATAGCTCGCTTCGTTTCCGAGATATTTGCAGATTCAGCTCAAAGGAACTGGCCTGACGGACATATTTCGAGATATTTCTTCTTCTTGTTGTTCTTCCTCTGCACAGCTAAGCTGGAAGTGGCATTTGCAGCTCGCAATAGTGCAGAGTTATCTCAAAGAAAGGGGCCACGGTGTTTCTGTATCTCTATTATGTTGGTGCGGCTTCGGAACTTTTAAATAACTTGATATATCTCGAGAACTACGCATCTGATCAAAAAATATCATAGAACATAAAAAGTAGGAAACTTAATTCTCTACAAAAAAGGTCTCTTAACATTTTGCCATAGCTCGCTTCGTTTCCGAGATATGTGCAGATTTATCTCAAGGGAAGGGGCCTGACGGACATATTTCGAGATATTTCTTCTTCTTGTTGTTCTTCTTCTGCACAGCTAAGCTGGAAGTGGCATTTGCGGCTCGCACTAGTGCAGAGTTATCTCAACGAAATGGGCCACGGTGTTTCTGTATCTCTATTATGTTGGTGCGGCTTCGGAACTTTTAAATATCTCGATATATCTCGAAAACTACGCTTCTGATCAAAAAATATCATAGAACATAAATTGTAGGAAACATAATTCTCTACAAAAAAGGTCTCTTAACATTTTGCCATAGCTCGCTTCGTTTCCGAGATATTTGCAGATATATCTCAAGGGAAGGGGCCTGACGGACATATTTCGAGATATTTCTTCTTCTTGTTGTTCTTCTTCTGCACAGCTAAGCTGGAAGTGGCATTTACAGCTCGCAATAGTGCAGAGTTATCTCAAAGAAAGGGGCCACGGTGTTTCTGTATCTCTATTATGTTGGTGCGGCTTCGGAACTTTTAAATATCTTGATATATCTCGAGAACTACGCATCTGATCAAAAAATATCATAGAACATAAAAAGTAGGAAACCTAATTCTCTACAAAAGAGGTCTCTTAACATTTTGCCATAGCTCGCTTCGTTTCCGAGATATTTGCAGATATATCTCAAGGGAAGGGGCCTGACGGACAGATTTCGAGATATTTCTTCTTCTTGTTGTTCTTCTTCTGCACAGCTAAGCTGGAAGTGGCATTTACAGCTCGCAATAGTGCAGAGTTATCTCAAAGAAAGGGGCCACGGTGTTTCTGTATCTCTATTATGTTGGTGCGGCTTCGGAACTTTTAAATATCTTGATATATCTCGAGAACTACGCATCTGATCAAAAAATATCATACAACATAAAAAGTAGGAAACTTAATTCTCTACAAAAAAGGTCTCTTAACATTTTGCCATAGCTCGCTTCGTTTCCGAGATATTTGCAGATTTATCTCAAGGGAAGGGGCCTGACGGACATATTTCGAGATATTTCTTCTTCTTGTTGTTCTTCTTCTGCACAGATAAGCTGGAAGTGGCATTTGCGGCTCGCACTAGTGCAGAGTTATCTCAAAGAAGGGGGCCACGGTGTTTCTGTATCCCTATTATGTTGGTGCGGCTTCGGAACTTTTAAATATCTCGATATATCTCGAAAACTACGCTTCCGATCAAAAAATATCATAGAACATAAATTGTAGGAAACATAATTCTCTACAAAAAACGTCTCTTAACATTTTGCCATAGCTCGCTTCGTTTCCGAGATATTTGCAGATTCAGCTCAAAGGAACTGGCCTGACGGACATATTTCGAGATATTTCTTCTTCTTGTTGTTCTTCCTCTGCACAGCTAAGCTGGAAGTTGCATTTGCAGCTCGCAATAGTGCAGAGTTATCTCAAAGAAAGGGGCCACGGTGTTTCTGTATCTCTATTATGTTGGTGCGGCTTCGGAACTTTTAAATAACTTGATATATCTCGAGAACTACGCATCTGATCAAAAAATATCATAGAACATAAAAAGTAGGAAACTTAATTCTCTACAAAAAAGGTCTCTTAACATTTTGCCATAGCTCGCTTCGTTTCCGAGATATGTGCAGATTTATCTCAAGGGAAGGGGCCTGACGGACATATTTCGAGATATTTCTTCTTCTTGTTGTTCTTCTTCTGCACAGCTAAGCTGGAAGTGGCATTTGCGGCTCGCACTAGTGCAGAGTTATCTCAACGAAATGGGCCACGGTGTTTCTGTATCTCTATTATGTTGGTGCGGCTTCGGAACTTTTAAATATCTCGATATATCTCGAAAACTACGCTTCTGATCAAAAAATATCATAGAACATAAATTGTAGGAAACATAATTCTCTACAAAAAAGGTCTCTTAACATTTTGCCATAGCTCGCTTCGTTTCCGAGATATTTGCAGATATATCTCAAGGGAAGGGGCCTGACGGACATATTTCGAGATATTTCTTCTTCTTGTTGTTCTTCTTCTGCACAGCTAACCTGGAAGTGGCATTTACAGCTCGCAATAGTGCAGAGTTATCTCAAAGAAAGGGGCCACGGTGTTTCTGTATCTCTATTATGTTGGTGCGGCTTCGGAACTTTTAAATATCTTGATATATCTCGAGAACTACGCATCTGATCAAAAAATATCATAGAACATAAAAAGTAGGAAACCTAATTCTCTACAAAAGAGGTCTCTTAACATTTTGCCATAGCTCGCTTCGTTTCCGAGATATTTGCAGATTTATCTCAAGGGAAGGGGCCTAACGGACATATTTCGAGATATTTCTTCTTCTTGTTGTTCTTCTTCTGCACAGCTAAACTGGAAGTGGCATTTCCAGCTCGCAGTAGTGCAGAGTTATCTCAAAGAAAGGGGCCACGGTGTTTCTGTATCTCTATTATGTTGGTGCGGCTTCGGAACTTTTAAATATCTTGATATATCTCGAGAACTACGCATCTGATCAAAAAATATCATAGAACATAAAAAGTAGGAAACTTAATTCTCTACAAAAGAGGTCTCTTAACATTTTGCCATAGCTCGCTTCGTTTCCGAGATATTTGCAGATTTATCTCAAGGGAAGGGGCCTAACGGACATATTTCGAGATATTTCTTCTTCTTGTTGTTCTTCCTCTGCACAGCTAAGCTGGAAGTGGCATTTGCAGCTCGCAATAGTGCAGAGTTATCTCAAAGAAAGGGGCCACGGTGTTTCTGTATCTCTATTATGTTGGTGCGGCTTCGGAACTTTTAAATATCTTAATATATCTCGAGAGCTACGCGTCTGATCAAAAAATATCATAGAACATAAAAAGTAGGAAACATAATTCTCTACAAAAAAGGTCTCTTAACATTTTGCCATAGCTCGCTTCGTTTCCGAGATATATGCAGATATATCTCAAGGGAAGGGGCCTGACGGACATATTTCGAGATATTTCTTCTTCTTGTTGTTCTTCTTCTGCACAGCTAAGCTGGAAGTGGCATTTGCAGCTCGCAATAGTGCAGAGTTATCTCAAAGAAAGGGGCCACGGTGTTTCTGTATCTCTATTATGTTGGTGCGGCTTCGGAACTTTTAAATATCTTGATATATCTCGAGAACTACGCATCTGATCAAAAAATATCATAGAACATAAAAAGTAGGAAACTTAATTCTCTACACAAAAGGTCTCTTAACATTTTGCCATAGCTCGCTTCGTTTCCGAGATATTTGCAGATTTATCTCAAGGGAAGGGGCCTGACGGACATATTTCGAGATATTTCTTCTTCTTGTTGTTCTTCTTCTGCACAGCTAAGCTGGAAGTGGCATTTGCGGCTCGCACTAGTGCAGAGTTATCTCAAAGAAAGGGGCCACGATGTTTCTGTATCCCTATTATGTTGGTGCGGCTTCGGAACTTTTAAATATCTCGATATATCTCGAAAACTACGCTTCTGATCAAAAAATATCATAGAACATAAATTGTAGGAAACATAATTCGCTACAAAAAAGGTCTCTCAACATTTTGCCATAGCTCGCTTCGTTTCCGAGATATTTGCAGATTTATCTCAAGGGAAGGGGCCTAACGGACATATTTCGAGATATTTCTTCTTCTTGTTGTTCTTCTTCTGCACAGCTAAGCTGGAAGTGGCATTTGCGGCTCGCACTATTGCAGAGTTATCTCAAAGAAAGGGGCCACGGTGTTTCTGTATCTCTATTATGTTGGTGCGGCTTCGGAACTTTTAAATATCTTGATATATCTCGAGAACTACGCATCTGATCAAAAAATATCATAGAACATAAAAAGTAGGAAACTTAATTCTCTACAAAAAAGGTCTCTTAACATTTTGCCATAGCTCGCTTCGTTTCCGAGATATTTGCAGATTTATCTCAAGGGAAGGGGCCTGACGGACATATTTCGAGATATTTCTTCTTCTTGTTGTTCTTCTTCTGCACAGCTAAGCTGGAAGTGGCATTTGCAGCTCGCAATAGTGCAGAGTTATCTCAAAGAAAGGGGCCACGGTGTTTCTGTATCTCTATTATGTTGGTGCGGCTTCGGAACTTTTAAATATCTTGATATATCTCGAGAACTGCGCATCTGATCAAAAAATATCATAGAACATAAAAAGTAGGAAACTTAATTCGCTACAAAAAAGGTCTCTTAACATTTTGCCATAGCTCGCTTCGTTTCCGAGATATTTGCAGATTTATCTCAAGGGAAGGGGCCTAACGGACATATTACGAGTTATTTCTTCTTCTTGTTGTTCTTCCTCTGCACAGCTAAACTGGAAGTGGCATTTCCAGCTCGCAATAGTGCAGAGTTATCTCAAAGAAAGGGGCCACGGTGTTTCTGTATCTCTATTATGTTGGTGCGGCTTCGGAACTTTTAAATATCTTGATATATCTCGAGAACTACGCATCTGATCAAAAAATATCATAGAACATAAAAAGTAGGAAACTTAATTCTCTACAAAAAAGGTCTCTTAACATTTTGCCATAGCTCGCTTCGTTTCCGAGATATTTGCAGATTTATCTCAAGGGAAGGGGCCTGACGGACATATTTCGAGATATTTCTTCTTCTTGTTGTTCTTCTTCTGCACAGCTAAGCTGGAAGTGGCATTTGCGGCTCGCACTAGTGCAGAGTTATCTCAAAGAAAGGGGCCACGGTGTTTCTGTATGTGTATTATGTTGGTGCGGCTTCGGCACTTTTAAATATCTTGATATATCTCGAGAACTACGCATCTGATCAAAAAATATCATAGAAGATAAAAAGTAGGAAACTTAATTCTCTACAAAGAAGGTCTCTTAACATTTCGCCATAGCTCGCTTCGTTTCCGAGATATTTGCAGATTTATCTCAAGGGAAGGGGCCTATCGGACATATTTCGAGATATTTCTTCTTCTTGTTGTTCTTCTTCTGCACAGCTAAGCTGGAAGCGGCATTTGCGGCTCGCACTAGTGCAGAGTTATCTCAAAGAAAGGGGCCACGGTGTTTCTGTATCTCTATTATGTTGGTGCGGCTTCGGAACTTTTAAATATCTCGATATATCTCGAAAACTACGCTTCTGATCGAAAAATATCATAGAACATAAATTGTAGGAAACATAATTCTCTACAAAAAACGTCTCTTAACATTTTGCCATAGCTCGCTTCGTTTCCGAGATATTTGCAGATTTATCTCAAGGGAAGGGGCCTAACGGACATATTTCGAGATATTTCTTCTTCTTGTTGTTCTTCTTCTGCACAGCTAAGCTGGAAGTGGCATTTGCGGCTCGCACTATTGCAGAGTTATCTCAAAGAAAGGGGCCACGGTGTTTCTGTATCTCTATTATGTTGGTGCGGCTTCGGCACTTTTAAATATCTTGATATATCTCGAGAACTACGCATCTGATCAAAAAATATCATAGAAGATAAAAAGTAGGAAACTTAATTCTCTACAAAGAAGGTCTCTTAACATTTCGCCATAGCTCGCTTCGTTTCCGAGATATTTGCAGATTTATCTCAAGGGAAGGGGCCTGTCGGACATATTTCGAGATATTTCTTCTTCTTGTTGTTCTTCTTCTGCACAGCTAAGCTGGAAGTGGCATTTGCGGCTCGCACTAGTGCAGAGTTATCTCAAAGAAAGGGGCCACGGTGTTTCTGTATCTCTATTATGTTGGTGCGGCTTCGGAACTTTTAAATATCTCGATATATCTCGAAAACTACGCTTCTGATCAAAAAATATCATAGAATATAAAAAGTAGGAAACTTAATTCTCTACAAAAAAGGTCTCTTAACATTTTGCCATAGCTCGCTTCGTTTCCGAGATATTTGCAGATTTATCTCAAGGGAAGGGGCCTGACGGACATATTTCGAGATATTTCTTCTTCTTGTTGTTCTTCTTCTGCACAGCTAAGCTGGAAGTGGCATTTGCGGCTCGCACTAGTGCAGAGTTATCTCAAAGAAAGGGGCCACGGTGTTTCTGTATCTCTATTATGTTGGTGCGGCTTCGGAACTTTTAAATATCTCGATATATCTCGAAAACTACGCTTCTGATCAAAAAATATCATAGAACATAAATTGTAGGAAACATAATTCTCTACAAAAAACGTCTCTTAACATTTTGCCATAGCTCGCTTCGTTTCCGAGATATTTGCAGATTCAGCTCAAAGGAACGGGCCTGACGGACATATTACGAGATACTTCTTTTTCTTGTTGTTCTTCCTCTGCACAGCTAAGCTGGAAGTGGCATTTGCAGCTCGCAATAGTGCAGAGTTATCTCAAAGAAAGGGGCCACGGTGTTTCTGTATCTCTATTATGTTGGTGCGGCTTCGGAACTTTTAAATATCTTGATATATCTCGAGAACTACGCATCTGATCAAAAAATATCATAGAACATAAAAAGTAGGAAACTTAATTCTCTACAAAAAAGGTCTCTTAACATTTTGCCATAGCTCGCTTCGTTTCCGAGATATTTGCAGATTTATCTCAAGGGAAGGGGCCTGACGGACATATTTCGAGATATTTCTTCTTCTTGTTGTTCTTCTTCTGCACAGCTAAGCTGGAAGTGGCATTTCCAGCTCGCAATAGTGCAGAGTTATCTCAAAGAAAGGAGCCACGGTGTTTCTGTATCTCTATTATGTTGGTGCGGCTTCGGAACTTTTAAATATCTTGATATATCTCGAGAACTACGCATCTGATCAAAAAATATCATAGAACATAGAAAGTAGGAAACTTAATTCTCTACAAAAAAGGTCTCTTAACATTTTGCCATAGCTCGCTTCGTTTCCGAGATATTTGCAGATTCATCTCAAGGGAAGGGGCCTGACGGACATATTTCGAGATATTTCTTCTTCTTGTTGTTCTTCTTCTGCACAGCTAAGCTGGAAGTGGCATTTGCAGCTCGCAATAGTGCAGAGTTATCTCAAAGAGAGGGGCCACGGTTTTTCTGTATCTCTATTATGTTGGTGCGGCTTCGGAACTTTTAAATATCTTGATATATCTCGCGAACTACGCATCTGATCAAAAAATATCATAGAACATAAAAAGTAGGAAACTTAATTCTCTACAAAAAAGGTCTCTCAACATTTTGCCATAGCTCGCTTCGTTTCCGAGATATTTGCAGATTTATCTCAAGGGAAGGGGCCTAACGGACATATTGCGAGATATTTCTTCTTCTTGTTGTTCTTCTTCTGCACAGCTAAACTGGAAGTGGCATTTCCAGCTCGCAATAGTGCAGAGTTATCTCAAAGAAAGGGGCCACGGTGTTTCTGTATCTCTATTATGTTGGTGCGGCTTCGGAACTTTTAAATATCTTGATATATCTCGAGAACTACGCATCTGATCAAAAAATATCATAGAACATAAAAAGTAGGAAACTTAATTCTCTACAAAAAAGGTCTCTTAACATTTTGCCATAGCTCGCGTCGTTTCCGAGATATTTGCAGATTTATCTCAAGGGAAGGGGCCTAAGGGACATATTTCGAGATATTTCTTCTTCTTGTTGTTCTTCTTCTGCACAGCTAAACTGGAAGTGGCATTTCCAGCTCGCAATAGTGCAGAGTTATCTCAAAGAAAGGAGCCACGGTGTTTCTGTATCTCTATTATGTTGGTGCGGCTTCGGAACTTTTAAATATCTTGATATATCTCGAGAACTACGCATCTGATCAAAAAATATCATAGAACATAAAAAGTAGGAAACTTAATTCTCTACAAAAAAGGTCTCTTAACATTTTGCCATACCTCGCTTCGTTTCCGAGATATTTGCAGATTTATCTCAAGGGAAGGGGCCTGACGGACATATTTCGAGATATTTCTCCTTCTTGTTATTCTTCTTCTGCACAGCTAAGCTGGAAGTGGCATTTGCGGCTCGCACTAGTGCAGAGTTATCTCAAAGAAAGGGGCCACGGTGTTTCTGTATCTGTATTATGTTGGTGCGGCTTCGGAACTTTTAAATATCTTGATATATCTCGAGAACTACGCATCTGATCAAAAAATATCATAGAACATAAAAAGTAGGAAACTTAATTCTCTACAAAAAAGGTCTCTTAACATTTTGCCATAGCTCGCTTCGTTTCCGAGATATTTGCAGATTTATCTCAAGGGAAGGGGCCTGACGGACATATTTCGAGATATTTCTTCTTCTTGTTGTTCTTCTTCTGCACCGCTAAGCTGGAAGTGGCATTTGCGGCTCGCACTAGTGCAGAGTTATCTCAAAGAAAGGGGCCACGGTGTTTCTGTATGTGTATTATGTTGGTGCGGCTTCGGCACTTTTAAATATCTTGATATATCTCGAGAACTACGCATCTGATCAAAAAATATCATAGAAGATAAAAAGTAGGAAACTTAATTCTCTACAAAGAAGGTCTCTTAACATTTCGCCATAGCTCGCTTCGTTTCCGAGATATTTGCAGATTTATCTCAAGGGAAGGGGCCTGTCGGACATATTTCGAGATACTTCTTCTTCTTGTTGTTCTTCTTCTGCACAGCTAAGCTGGAAGTGGCATTTGCGGCTCGCACTAGTGCAGAGTTATCTCAAAGAAAGGGGCCACGGTGTTTCTGTATCTCTATTATGTTGGTGCGGCTTCGGAACTTTTAAATATCTCGATATATCTCGAAAACTACGCATCTGATCAAAAAATATCATAGAACATAAAAAGTAGGAAACATAATTCTCTACAAAAAACGTCTCTTAACATTTTGCCATAGCTCGCTTCGTTTCCGAGATATTTGCAGATTCAGCTCAAAGGAACGGGCCTGACGGACATATTTCGAGATACTTCTTTTTCTTGTTGTTCTTCCTCTGCACAGCTAAGCTGGAAGTGGCATTTGCAGCTCGCAATAGTGCAGAGTTATCTCAAAGAAAGGGGCCACGGTGTTTCTGTATCTCTATTATGTTGGTGCGGCTTCGGAACTTTTAAATATCTTGATATATCTCGAGAACTACGCATCTGATCAAAAAATATCATAGAACATAAAAAGTAGGAAACTTAATTCTCTACAAAAAAGGTCTCTCAACATTTTGCCATAGCTCGCTTCGTTTCCGAGATATTTGCAGATTTATCTCAAGGGAAGGGGCCTGACGGACATATTTCGAGATATTTCTTCTTCTTGTTGTTCTTCTTCTGCACAGCTAAGCTGGAAGTGGCATTTGCGGCTCGCACTAGTGCAGAGTTATCTCAAAGAAAGGGGCCGCGATGTTTCTGTATCTCTATTATGTTGGTGCGGCTTCGGAACTTTTAAATATCTCGATATATCTCGAAAACTACGCTTCTGATCAAAAAATATCATAGAACATAAATTATAGGAAACATAATTCTCTACAAAAAACCTCCCTTAACATTTTGCCATAGCTCGCTTCGTTTCCGAGATATTTGCAGATTCAGCTCAAAGGAACGGGCCTGACGGACATATTTCGAGATACTTCTTTTTCTTGTTGTTCTTCCTCTGCACAGCTAAGCTGGAAGTGGCATTTGCAGCTCGCAATAGTGCAGGGTTATCTCAAAGAAAGGGGCCACGGTGTTTCTGTATCTCTATTATGTTGGTGCGGCTTCGGAACTTTTAAATATCTTGATATATCTCGAGAACTACGCATCTGATCAAAAAATATCATAGAACATAAAAAGTAGGAAACTTAATTCTCTACAAAAAAGGTCTCTTAACATTTTGCCATAGCTCGCTTCGTTTCCGAGATATTTGCAGATTTATCTCAAGGGAAGGGGCCTGACGGACATATTTCGAGATATTTCTTCTTCTTGTTGTTCTTCTTCTGCACAGCTAAGCTGGAAGTGGCATTTGCGGCTCGCACTAGTGCAGAGTTATCTCAAAGAAAGGGGCCACGGTGTTTCTGTATCTCTATTATGTTGGTGCGGCTTCGGAACTTTTAAATATCTTGATATATCTCGAGAACTACGCATCTGATCAAAAAATATCATACAACATAAAAAGTGTTAAACTTAATTCTCTACAAAAAAGGTCTCTTAACATTTTGCCATAGCTCGCTTCGTTTCCGAGGTATTTGCAGATTTATCTCAAGGGAAGGGGCCTGACGGACATTTTTCGAGATATTTCTTCTTCTTGTTGTTCTTCTTCTGCACAGCTAAGCTGGAAGTGGCATTTGCGGCTCGCACTAGTGCAGAGTTATCTCAAAGAAAGGGGCCACGGTGTTTCTGTATCTCTATTATGTTGGTGCGGCTTCGGAACTTTTAAATATCTCGATATATCTCGAAAACTACGCTTCTGATCAAAAAATATCATAGAACATAAAAAGTAGGAAACTTAATTCTCTACAAAAAAGGTCTCTTAACATTTTGCCATAGCTCGCTTCGTTTCCGAGATATTTGCAGATTTATCTCAAGGGGAGGGGCCTGACGGACATATTTCGAGATATTTCTTCTTCTTGTTGTTCTTCTTCTGCACAGCTAAGCTGGAAGTGGCATTTGCGGCTCGCACTAGTGCAGAGTTATCTCAAAGAAAGGGGCCGCGATGTTTCTGTATCTCTATTATGTTGGTGCGGCTTCGGAACTTTTAAATATCTCGATATATCTCGAAAACTACGCTTCTGATCAAAAAATATCATAGAACATAAATTATAGGAAACATAATTCTCTACAAAAAACGTCCCTTAACATTTTGCCATAGCTCGCTTCGTTTCCGAGATATTTGCAGATTCAGCTCAAAGGAACGGGCCTGACGGACATATTTCGAGATACTTCTTTTTCTTGTTGTTCTTCCTCTGCACAGCTAAGCTGGAAGTGGCATTTGCAGCTCGCAATAGTGCAGAGTTATCTCAAAGAAAGGGGCCACGGTCTTTCTGTATCTCTATTATGTTGGTGCGGCTTCGGAACTTTTAAATATCTTGATATATCTCGAGAACTACGTATCTGATCAAAAAATATCATAGAACATAAAAAGTAGGAAACTTAATTCTCTACAAAAAAGGTCTCTTAACATTTTGCCATAGCTCGCTTCGTTTCCGAGATATTTGCAGATTTATCTCAAGGGAAGGGGCCTGACGGACATATTTCGAGATATTTCTTCTTCTTGTTGTTCTTCTTCTGCACAGCTAAGCTGGAAGTGGCATTTGCGGCTCGCACTAGTGCAGAGTTATCTCAAAGAAAGGGGCCACGGTGTTTCTGTATCTCTATTATGTTGGTGCGGCTTCGGAACTTTAAAATATCTCGATATATCTCGAAAACTACGCTTCTGATCAAAAAATATCATAGAACATAAATTGTAGGAAACATAATTCTCTACAAAAAACGTCTCTTAACATTTTGCCATAGCTCGCTTCGTTTCCGAGATATTTGCAGATTCAGCTCAAAGGAACGGGCCTGACGGACATATTTCGAGATACTTCTTTTTCTTGTTGTTCTTCCTCTGCACAGCTAAGCTGGAAGTGGCATTTGCAGCTCGCAATAGTGCAGGGTTATCTCAAAGAAAGGGGCCACGGTGTTTCTGTATCTCTATTATGTTGGTGCGGCTTCGGAACTTTTAAATATCTTGATATATCTCGAGAACTACGCATCTGATCAAAAAATATCATAGAACATAAAAAGTAGGAAACTTAATTCTCTACAAAAAAGGTCTCTTAACATTTTGCCATAGCTCGCTTCGTTTCCGAGATATTTGCAGATTTATCTCAAGGGAAGGGGCCTGACGGACATATTTCGAGATATTTCTTCTTCTTGTTGTTCTTCTTCTGCACAGCTAAGCTGGAAGTGGCATTTGCGGCTCGCACTAGTGCAGAGTTATCTCAAAGAAAGGGGCCACGATGTTTCTGTATCTCTATTATGTTGGTGCGGCTTCGGAACTTTTAAATATCTTGATATATCTCGAGAACTACGCATCTGATCAAAAAATATCATACAACATAAAAAGTGTTAAACTTAATTCTCTACAAAAAAGGTCTCTTAACATTTTGCCATAGCTCGCTTCGTTTCCGAGATATTTGCAGATTTATCTCAAGGGAAGGGGCCTGACGGACATATTTCGAGATATTTCTTCTTCTTGTTGTTCTTCTTCTGCACAGCTAAGCTGGAAGTGGCATTTGCGGCTCGCACTAGTGCAGAGTTATCTCAAAGAAAGGGGCCACGGTGTTTCTGTATCTCTATTATGTTGGTGCGGCTTCGGAACTTTTAAATATCTTGATATATCTCGAGAACTACGCATCTGATCAAAAAACATCATAGAACATAAAAAGTAGGAAACTTAATTCTCTACAAAAAAGGTCTCTTAACATTTTGCCATAGCTCGCTTCGTTTCCGAGATATTTGCAGATTTATCTCAAGGGAAGGGGCCTGACGGACATATTTCGAGATATTTCTTCTTCTTGTTGTTCTTCTTCTGCACAGCTAAGCTGGAAGTGGCATTTGCGGCTCGCACTATAGCAGAGTTATCTCAAAGAAAGGGGCCACGGTGTTTCTGTATCTCTATTATGTTGGTGCGGCTTCGGAACTTTTAAATATCTCGATATATCTCGAAAACTACGCTTCTGATCAAAAAATATCATAGAACATAAATTGTAGGAAACATAATTCTCTACAAAAAAGGTCTCTCAACATTTTGCCATAGCTCGCTTCGTTTCCGAGATATTTGCAGATATATCTCAAGGGCAGGGGCCTGACGGACATATTTCGAGGTATTTCTTCTTCTTGTTGTTCTTCTTCTGCACAGCTAAGCTGGAAGTGGCATTTACAGCTCGCAATAGTGCAGAGTTATCTCAAACAAAGGGGCCACGGCGTTTCTGTATCTCTATTATGTTGGTGCGGCTTCGGAACTTTTAAATATCTTGATATATCTCGAGAACTGCGCATCTGATCAAGAAATATCATAGAACATAAAAAGTAGGAAACTTAATTCTCTACAAAAAAGGTCTCTTAACATTTTGCCATAGCTCGCTTCGTTTCCGAGATATTTGCAGATTTATCTCAAGGGAAGGGGCCTGACGGACATATTTCGAGATATTTCTTCTTCTTGTTGTTCTTCTTCTGCACAGCTAAGCTGGAAGTGGCATTTGCGGCTCGCACTAGTGCAGAGTTATCTCAAAGAAAGGGGCCACGGTGTTTCTGTATCTCTATTATGTTGGTGCGGCTTCGGAACTTTTAAATATCTTGATATATCTCGAGAACTACGCATCTGATCAAAAAATATCATAGAACATAAAAAGTAGGAAACTTAATTATCTACAAAAAAGGTCTTTTAACATTTTGCCATACCTCGCTTCGTTTCCGAGATATTTGCAGATTTATCTCAAGGGAAGGGGCCTGACGGACATATTTCGAGATATTTCTTCTTCTTGTTGTTCTTCTTCTGCACAGCTAAGCTGGAAGTGGCATTTGCGGCTCGCACTAGTGCAGAGTTATCTCAAAGAAAGGGGCCACGGTGTTTCTGTATCTCTATTATGTTGGTGCGGCTTCGGAACTTTTAAATATCTCGATATATCTCGAAAACTACGCTTCTGATCAAAAAATATCATAGAACATAAAAAGTAGGAAACTTAATTCTCTACAAAAAAGGTCTCTTAACATTTTGCCATAGCTCGCTTCGTTTCCGAGATATTTGCAGATTTATCTTAAGGGAAGGGGCCTGACGGACATATTTCGAGATATTTCTTCTTCTTCTTGTTCTTCTTCTGCACAGCTAAGCTGGAAGTGGCATTTGCGGCTCGCACTAGTGCAGAGTTATCTCAAAGAAAGGGGCCACGGTGTTTCTGTATCTCTATTATGTTGGTGCGGCTTCGGAACTTTTAAATATCTCGATATATCTCGAAAACTACGCTTCTGATCAAAAAATCTCATAGAACATAAATTGTAGGAAACATAATTCTCTACAAAAAACGTCTCTTAACATTTTGCCATAGCTCGCTTCGTTTCCGAGATATTTGCAGATTCAGCTCAAAGGAACGGGCCTGACGGACATATTTCGAGATACTTCTTTTTCTTGTTGTTCTTCCTCTGCACAGCTAAGCTGGAAGTGGCATTTGCAGCTCGCAATAGTGCAGAGTTATCTCAAAGAAAGGGGCCACGGTGTTTCTGTATCTCTATTATGTTGGTGCGGCTTCGGAACTTTTAAATATCTTGATATATCTCGAGAACTACGCATCTGATCAAAAAATATCATAGAACATAAAAAGTAGGAAACTTAATTCTCTACAAAAAAGGTCTCTTAACATTTTGCCATAGCTCGCTTCGTTTCCGAGATATTTGCAGATTTATCTCAAGGGAAGGGGCCTGACGGACATATTTCGAGATATTTCTTCTTCTTGTTGTTCTTCTTCTGCACAGCTAAGCTGGAAGTGGCATTTGCGGCTCGCACTAGTGCAGAGTTATCTCAAAGAAAGGGGCCACGGTGTTTCTGTATCTGTATTATGTTGGTGCGGCTTCGGCACTTTTAAATATCTTGATATATCTCGAGAACTACGCATCTGATCAAAAAATATCATAGAAGATAAAAAGTAGGAAACTTAATTCTCTACAAAAAAGGTCTCTTAACATTTTGCCATAGCTCGCTTCGTTTCCGAGATATTTGCAGATTTATCTCAAGGGAAGGGGCCTGACGGACATATTT
This sequence comes from Osmia lignaria lignaria, assembly GCF_051020975.1. Lineage (NCBI taxonomy): Eukaryota > Metazoa > Arthropoda > Insecta > Hymenoptera > Megachilidae > Osmia > Osmia lignaria. Next base: position 15,825,993 of record NW_027478161.1, read on the forward strand.
CGAGATATTTCTTCTTCTTGTTGTTCTTCTTCTGCACAGCTAAGCTGGAAGTGGCATTTGCGGCTCGCACTAGTGCAGAGTTATCTCAAAGAAAGGGGCCACGGTGTTTCTGTATCTCTATTATGTTGGTGCGGCTTCGGAACTTTAAAATATCTCGATATATCTCGAAAACTACGCTTCTGATCAAAAAATATCATAGAACATAAATTGTAGGAAACATAATTCTCTACAAAAAACGTCTCTTAACATTTTGCCATAGCTCGCTTCGTTTCCGAGATATTTGCAGATTCAGCTCAAAGGAACGGGCCTGACGGACATATTTCGAGATACTTCTTTTTCTTGTTGTTCTTCCTCTGCACAGCTAAGCTGGAAGTGGCATTTGCAGCTCGCAATAGTGCAGGGTTATCTCAAAGAAAGGGGCCACGGTCTTTCTGTATCTCTATTATGTTGGTGCGGCTTCGGAACTTTTAAATATCTTGATATATCTCGAGAACTACGCATCTGATCAAAAAATATCATAGAACATAAAAAGTAGGAAACTTAATTCTCTACAAAAAAGGTCTCTTAACATTTTGCCATAGCTCGCTTCGTTTCCGAGATATTTGCAGATTTATCTCAAGGGAAGGGGCCTGACGGACATATTTCGAGATATTTCTTCTTCTTGTTGTTCTTCTTCTGCACAGCTAAGCTGGAAGTGGCATTTGCGGCTCGCACTAGTGCAGAGTTATCTCAAAGAAAGGGGCCACGATGTTTCTGTATCTCTATTATGTTGGTGCGGCTTCGGAACTTTTAAATATCTTGATATATCTCGAGAACTACGCATCTGATCAAAAAATATCATACAACATAAAAAGTGTTAAACTTAATTCTCTACAAAAAAGGTCTCTTAACATTTTGCCATAGCTCGCTTCGTTTCCGAGATATTTGCAGATTTATCTCAAGGGAAGGGGCCTGACGGACATATTTCGAGATATTTCTTCTTCTTGTTGTTCTTCTTCTGCACAGCTAAGCTGGAAGTGGCATTTGCGGCTCGCACTAGTGCAGAGTTATCTCAAAGAAAGGGGCCACGGTGTTTCTGTATCTCTATTATGTTGGTGCGGCTTCGGAACTTTTAAATATCTTGATATATCTCGAGAACTACGCATCTGATCAAAAAACATCATAGAACATAAAAAGTAGGAAACTTAATTCTCTACAAAAAAGGTCTCTTAACATTTTGCCATAGCTCGCTTCGTTTCCGAGATATTTGCAGATTTATCTCAAGGGAAGGGGCCTGACGGACATATTTCGAGATATTTCTTCTTCTTGTTGTTCTTCTTCTGCACAGCTAAGCTGGAAGTGGCATTTGCGGCTCGCACTATAGCAGAGTTATCTCAAAGAAAGGGGCCACGGTGTTTCTGTATCTCTATTATGTTGGTGCGGCTTCGGAACTTTTAAATATCTCGATATATCTCGAAAACTACGCTTCTGATCAAAAAATATCATAGAACATAAATTGTAGGAAACATAATTCTCTACAAAAAAGGTCTCTCAACATTTTGCCATAGCTCGCTTCGTTTCCGAGATATTTGCAGATATATCTCAAGGGCAGGGGCCTGACGGACATATTTCGAGGTATTTCTTCTTCTTGTTGTTCTTCTTCTGCACAGCTAAGCTGGAAGTGGCATTTACAGCTCGCAATAGTGCAGAGTTATCTCAAACAAAGGGGCCACGGCGTTTCTGTATCTCTATTATGTTGGTGCGGCTTCGGAACTTTTAAATATCTTGATATATCTCGAGAACTGCGCATCTGATCAAGAAATATCATAGAACATAAAAAGTAGGAAACTTAATTCTCTACAAAAAAGGTCTCTTAACATTTTGCCATAGCTCGCTTCGTTTCCGAGATATTTGCAGATTTATCTCAAGGGAAGGGGCCTGACGGACATATTTCGAGATATTTCTTCTTCTTGTTGTTCTTCTTCTGCACAGCTAAGCTGGAAGTGGCATTTGCGGCTCGCACTAGTGCAGAGTTATCTCAAAGAAAGGGGCCACGGTGTTTCTGTATCTCTATTATGTTGGTGCGGCTTCGGAACTTTTAAATATCTTGATATATCTCGAGAACTACGCATCTGATCAAAAAATATCATAGAACATAAAAAGTAGGAAACTTAATTATCTACAAAAAAGGTCTTTTAACATTTTGCCATACCTCGCTTCGTTTCCGAGATATTTGCAGATTTATCTCAAGGGAAGGGGCCTGACGGACATATTTCGAGATATTTCTTCTTCTTGTTGTTCTTCTTCTGCACAGCTAAGCTGGAAGTGGCATTTGCGGCTCGCACTAGTGCAGAGTTATCTCAAAGAAAGGGGCCACGGTGTTTCTGTATCTCTATTATGTTGGTGCGGCTTCGGAACTTTTAAATATCTCGATATATCTCGAAAACTACGCTTCTGATCAAAAAATATCATAGAACATAAAAAGTAGGAAACTTAATTCTCTACAAAAAAGGTCTCTTAACATTTTGCCATAGCTCGCTTCGTTTCCGAGATATTTGCAGATTTATCTTAAGGGAAGGGGCCTGACGGACATATTTCGAGATATTTCTTCTTCTTCTTGTTCTTCTTCTGCACAGCTAAGCTGGAAGTGGCATTTGCGGCTCGCACTAGTGCAGAGTTATCTCAAAGAAAGGGGCCACGGTGTTTCTGTATCTCTATTATGTTGGTGCGGCTTCGGAACTTTTAAATATCTCGATATATCTCGAAAACTACGCTTCTGATCAAAAAATCTCATAGAACATAAATTGTAGGAAACATAATTCTCTACAAAAAACGTCTCTTAACATTTTGCCATAGCTCGCTTCGTTTCCGAGATATTTGCAGATTCAGCTCAAAGGAACGGGCCTGACGGACATATTTCGAGATACTTCTTTTTCTTGTTGTTCTTCCTCTGCACAGCTAAGCTGGAAGTGGCATTTGCAGCTCGCAATAGTGCAGAGTTATCTCAAAGAAAGGGGCCACGGTGTTTCTGTATCTCTATTATGTTGGTGCGGCTTCGGAACTTTTAAATATCTTGATATATCTCGAGAACTACGCATCTGATCAAAAAATATCATAGAACATAAAAAGTAGGAAACTTAATTCTCTACAAAAAAGGTCTCTTAACATTTTGCCATAGCTCGCTTCGTTTCCGAGATATTTGCAGATTTATCTCAAGGGAAGGGGCCTGACGGACATATTTCGAGATATTTCTTCTTCTTGTTGTTCTTCTTCTGCACAGCTAAGCTGGAAGTGGCATTTGCGGCTCGCACTAGTGCAGAGTTATCTCAAAGAAAGGGGCCACGGTGTTTCTGTATCTGTATTATGTTGGTGCGGCTTCGGCACTTTTAAATATCTTGATATATCTCGAGAACTACGCATCTGATCAAAAAATATCATAGAAGATAAAAAGTAGGAAACTTAATTCTCTACAAAAAAGGTCTCTTAACATTTTGCCATAGCTCGCTTCGTTTCCGAGATATTTGCAGATTTATCTCAAGGGAAGGGGCCTGACGGACATATTTCGAGATATTTCTTCTTCTTGTTGTTCTTCTTCTGCACAGCTAAGCTGGAAGTGGCATTTACAGCTCGCAATAGTGCAGAGTTATCTCAAAGAAAGGGGCCACGGTGTTTCTGTATCTCTATTATGTTGGTGCGGCTTCGGAACTTTTAAATATCTTGATATATCTCGAGAACTACGCATCTGATCAAAAAATATCATAGAACATAAAAAGTAGGAAACTTAATTCTCTACAAAAAAGGTCTCTTAACATTTTGCCATAGCTCGCTTCGTTTCCGAGATATTTGCAGATTTATCTCAAGGGAAGGGGCCTGACGGACATATTTCGAGATATTTCTTCTTCTTGTTGTTCTTCTTCTGCACAGCTAAGCTGGAAGTGGCATTTGCGGCTCGCACTATTGCAGAGTTATCTCAAAGAAAGGGGCCACGGTGTTTCTGTATCTCTATTATGTTGGTGCGGCTTCGGAACTTTTAAATATCTCGATATATCTCGAAAACTACGCTTCTGATCAAAAAATATCATAGAACATAAATTGTAGGAAACATAATTCTCTACAAAAAAGGTCTCTTAACATTTTGCCATAGCTCGCTTCGTTTCCGAGATATTTGCAGATTTATCTCAAGGGAAGGGGCCTGACGGACATATTTCGAGATATTTCTTCTTCTTGTTGTTCTTCTTCTGCACAGCTAAGCTGGAAGTGGCATTTGCGGCTCGCACTAGTGCAGAGTTATCTCAAAGAAAGGGGCCACGGTGTTTCTGTATCTCTATTATGTTGGTGCGGCTTCGGAACTTTTAAATATCTTGATATATCTCGAGAACTACGCATCTGATCAAAAAATATCATAGAACATAAAAAGTAGGAAACTTAATTCTCTACAAAAAAGGTCTCTTAACATTTTGCCATAGCTCGCTTCGTTTCCGAGATATTTGCAGATTTATCTCAAGGGAAGGGGCCTGACGGACATATTTCGAGATATTTCTTCTTCTTGTTGTTCTTCTTCTGCACAGCTAAGCTGGAAGTGGCATTTGCGGCTCGCACTATTGCAGAGTTATCTCAAAGAAAGGGGCCACGGTGTTTCTGTATCTCTATTATGTTGGTGCGGCTTCGGAACTTTTAAATATCTTGATATATCTCGAGAACTACGCATCTGATCAAAAAATATCATAGAACATAAAAAGTAGGAAACATAATTCTCTACAAAAAAGGTCTCTCAACATTTTGCCATAGCTCGCTTCGTTTCCGAGATATTTGCAGATATATCTCAAGGGCAGGGGCCTGACGGACATATTTCGAGATATTTCTTCTTCTTGTTGTTCTTCTTCTGCACAGCTAAGCTGGAAGTGGCATTTACAGCTCGCAATAGTGCAGAGTTATCTCAGAGAAAGGGGCCACGGTGTTTCTGTATCTCTATTATGTTGGTGCGGCTTCGGAACTTTTAAATATCTTGATATATCTCGAGAACTACGCATCTGATCAAAAAATATCATAGAACATAAAAAGTAGGAAACTTAATTCTCTACAAAAAAGGTCTCTTAACATTTTGCCATAGCTCGCTTCGTTTCCGAGATATTTGCAGATTTATCTCAAGGGGAGGGGCCTGACGGACATATTTCGAGATATTTCTTCTTCTTGTTGTTCTTCTTCTGCACAGCTAAGCTGGAAGTGGCATTTGCGGCTCGAACTAGTGCAGAGTTATCTCAAAGAAAGGGGCCACGGTGTTTCTGTATCTCTATTATGTTGGTGCGGCTTCGGAACTTTTAAATATCTCGATATATCTCGAAAACTACGCTTCTGATCAAAAAATATCATAGAACATAAATTGTAGGAAACATAATTCTCTACAAAAAACATCTCTTAACATTTTGCCATAGCTCGCTTCGTTTCCGAGATATTTGCAGATTCAGCCCAAAGGAACGGGCCTGACGGACATATTTCGAGATACTTCTTTTTCTTGTTGTTCTTCCTCTGCACAGCTAAGCTGGAAGTGGCATTTGCAGCTCGCAATAGTGCAGAGTTATCTCAAAGAAAGGGGCCACGGTGTTTCTGTATCTCTATTATGTTGGTGCGGCTTCGGAACTTTTAAATATCTTGATATATCTCGAGAACTACGCATCTGATCAAAAAATATCATAGAACATAAAAAGTAGGAAACTTAATTCTCTACAAAAAAGGTCTCTTAACATTTTGCCATAGCTCGCTTCGTTTCCGAGATATTTGCAGATTTATCTCAAGGGAAGGGGCCTGACGGACATATTTCGAGATATTTCTTCTTCTTGTTGTTCTTCTTCTGCACAGCTAAGCTGGAAGTGGCATTTGCGGCTCGCACTAGTGCAGAGTTATCTCAAAGAAAGGGGCCGCGATGTTTCTGTATCTCTATTATGTTGGTGCGGCTTCGGAACTTTTAAATATCTCGATATATCTCGAAAACTACGCTTCTGATCAAAAAATATCATAGAACATAAATTATAGGAAACATAATTCTCTACAAAAAACGTCCCTTAACATTTTGCCATAGCTCGCTTCGTTTCCGAGATATTTGCAGATTCAGCTCAAAGGAACGGGCCTGACGGACATATTTCGAGATACTTCTTTTTCTTGTTGTTCTTCCTCTGCACAGCTAAGCTGGAAGTGGCATTTGCAGCTCGCAATAGTGCAGAGTTATCTCAAAGAAAGGGGCCACGGTCTTTCTGTATCTCTATTATGTTGGTGCGGCTTCGGAACTTTTAAATATCTTGATATATCTCGAGAACTACGTATCTGATCAAAAAATATCATAGAACATAAAAAGTAGGAAACTTAATTCTCTACAAAAAAGGTCTCTTAACATTTTGCCATAGCTCGCTTCGTTTCCGAGATATTTGCAGATTTATCTCAAGGGAAGGGGCCTGACGGACATATTTCGAGATATTTCTTCTTCTTGTTGTTCTTCTTCTGCACAGCTAAGCTGGAAGTGGCATTTGCGGCTCGCACTAGTGCAGAGTTATCTCAAAGAAAGGGGCCACGGTGTTTCTGTATCTCTATTATGTTGGTGCGGCTTCGGAACTTTAAAATATCTCGATATATCTCGAAAACTACGCTTCTGATCAAAAAATATCATAGAACATAAATTGTAGGAAACATAATTCTCTACAAAAAACGTCTCTTAACATTTTGCCATAGCTCGCTTCGTTTCCGAGATATTTGCAGATTCAGCTCAAAGGAACGGGCCTGACGGACATATTTCGAGATACTTCTTTTTCTTGTTGTTCTTCCTCTGCACAGCTAAGCTGGAAGTGGCATTTGCAGCTCGCAATAGTGCAGGGTTATCTCAAAGAAAGGGGCCACGGTGTTTCTGTATCTCTATTATGTTGGTGCGGCTTCGGAACTTTTAAATATCTTGATATATCTCGAGAACTGCGCATCTGATCAAGAAATATCATAGAACATAAAAAGTAGGAAACTTAATTCTCTACAAAAAAGGTCTCTTAACATTTTGCCATAGCTCGCTTCGTTTCCGAGATATTTGCAGATTTATCTCAAGGGAAGGGGCCTGACGGACATATTTCGAGATATTTCTTCTTCTTGTTGTTCTTCTTCTGCACAGCTAAGCTGGAAGTGGCATTTGCGGCTCGCACTAGTGCAGAGTTATCTCAAAGAAAGGGGCCACGGTGTTTCTGTATCTCTATTATGTTGGTGCGGCTTCGGAACTTTTAAATATCTTGATATATCTCGAGAACTACGCATCTGATCAAAAAATATCATAGAACATAAAAAGTAGGAAACTTAATTATCTACAAAAAAGGTCTTTTAACATTTTGCCATACCTCGCTTCGTTTCCGAGATATTTGCAGATTTATCTCAAGGGAAGGGGCCTGACGGACATATTTCGAGATATTTCTTCTTCTTGTTGTTCTTCTTCTGCACAGCTAAGCTGGAAGTGGCATTTGCGGCTCGCACTAGTGCAGAGTTATCTCAAAGAAAGGGGCCACGGTGTTTCTGTATCTCTATTATGTTGGTGCGGCTTCGGAACTTTTAAATATCTCGATATATCTCGAAAACTACGCTTCTGATCAAAAAATATCATAGAACATAAAAAGTAGGAAACTTAATTCTCTACAAAAAAGGTCTCTTAACATTTTGCCATAGCTCGCTTCGTTTCCGAGATATTTGCAGATTTATCTTAAGGGAAGGGGCCTGACGGACATATTTCGAGATATTTCTTCTTCTTCTTGTTCTTCTTCTGCACAGCTAAGCTGGAAGTGGCATTTGCGGCTCGCACTAGTGCAGAGTTATCTCAAAGAAAGGGGCCACGGTGTTTCTGTATCTCTATTATGTTGGTGCGGCTTCGGAACTTTTAAATATCTCGATATATCTCGAAAACTACGCTTCTGATCAAAAAATCTCATAGAACATAAATTGTAGGAAACATAATTCTCTACAAAAAACGTCTCTTAACATTTTGCCATAGCTCGCTTCGTTTCCGAGATATTTGCAGATTCAGCTCAAAGGAACGGGCCTGACGGACATATTTCGAGATACTTCTTTTTCTTGTTGTTCTTCCTCTGCACAGCTAAGCTGGAAGTGGCATTTGCAGCTCGCAATAGTGCAGAGTTATCTCAAAGAAAGGGGCCACGGTGTTTCTGTATCTCTATTATGTTGGTGCGGCTTCGGAACTTTTAAATATCTTGATATATCTCGAGAACTACGCATCTGATCAAAAAATATCATAGAACATAAAAAGTAGGAAACTTAATTCTCTACAAAAAAGGTCTCTTAACATTTTGCCATAGCTCGCTTCGTTTCCGAGATATTTGCAGATTTATCTCAAGGGAAGGGGCCTGACGGACATATTTCGAGATATTTCTTCTTCTTGTTGTTCTTCTTCTGCACAGCTAAGCTGGAAGTGGCATTTGCGGCTCGCACTAGTGCAGAGTTATCTCAAAGAAAGGGGCCACGGTGTTTCTGTATCTGTATTATGTTGGTGCGGCTTCGGCACTTTTAAATATCTTGATATATCTCGAGAACTACGCATCTGATCAAAAAATATCATAGAAGATAAAAAGTAGGAAACTTAATTCTCTACAAAAAAGGTCTCTTAACATTTTGCCATAGCTCGCTTCGTTTCCGAGATATTTGCAGATTTATCTCAAGGGAAGGGGCCTGACGGACATATTTCGAGATATTTCTTCTTCTTGTTGTTCTTCTTCTGCACAGCTAAGCTGGAAGTGGCATTTACAGCTCGCAATAGTGCAGAGTTATCTCAAAGAAAGGGGCCACGGTGTTTCTGTATCTCTATTATGTTGGTGCGGCTTCGGAACTTTTAAATATCTTGATATATCTCGAGAACTACGCATCTGATCAAAAAATATCATAGAACATAAAAAGTAGGAAACTTAATTCTCTACAAAAAAGGTCTCTTAACATTTTGCCATAGCTCGCTTCGTTTCCGAGATATTTGCAGATTTATCTCAAGGGAAGGGGCCTGACGGACATATTTCGAGATATTTCTTCTTCTTGTTGTTCTTCTTCTGCACAGCTAAGCTGGAAGTGGCATTTGCGGCTCGCACTATTGCAGAGTTATCTCAAAGAAAGGGGCCACGGTGTTTCTGTATCTCTATTATGTTGGTGCGGCTTCGGAACTTTTAAATATCTCGATATATCTCGAAAACTACGCTTCTGATCAAAAAATATCATAGAACATAAATTGTAGGAAACATAATTCTCTACAAAAAAGGTCTCTTAACATTTTGCCATAGCTCGCTTCGTTTCCGAGATATTTGCAGATTTATCTCAAGGGAAGGGGCCTGACGGACATATTTCGAGATATTTCTTCTTCTTGTTGTTCTTCTTCTGCACAGCTAAGCTGGAAGTGGCATTTGCGGCTCGCACTAGTGCAGAGTTATCTCAAAGAAAGGGGCCACGGTGTTTCTGTATCTCTATTATGTTGGTGCGGCTTCGGAACTTTTAAATATCTTGATATATCTCGAGAACTACGCATCTGATCAAAAAATATCATAGAACATAAAAAGTAGGAAACTTAATTCTCTACAAAAAAGGTCTCTTAACATTTTGCCATAGCTCGCTTCGTTTCCGAGATATTTGCAGATTTATCTCAAGGGAAGGGGCCTGACGGACATATTTCGAGATATTTCTTCTTCTTGTTGTTCTTCTTCTGCACAGCTAAGCTGGAAGTGGCATTTGCGGCTCGCACTATTGCAGAGTTATCTCAAAGAAAGGGGCCACGGTGTTTCTGTATCTCTATTATGTTGGTGCGGCTTCGGAACTTTTAAATATCTTGATATATCTCGAGAACTACGCATCTGATCAAAAAATATCATAGAACATAAAAAGTAGGAAACATAATTCTCTACAAAAAAGGTCTCTCAACATTTTGCCATAGCTCGCTTCGTTTCCGAGATATTTGCAGATATATCTCAAGGGCAGGGGCCTGACGGACATATTTCGAGATATTTCTTCTTCTTGTTGTTCTTCTTCTGCACAGCTAAGCTGGAAGTGGCATTTACAGCTCGCAATAGTGCAGAGTTATCTCAGAGAAAGGGGCCACGGTGTTTCTGTATCTCTATTATGTTGGTGCGGCTTCGGAACTTTTAAATATCTTGATATATCTCGAGAACTACGCATCTGATCAAAAAATATCATAGAACATAAAAAGTAGGAAACTTAATTCTCTACAAAAAAGGTCTCTTAACATTTTGCCATAGCTCGCTTCGTTTCCGAGATATTTGCAGATTTATCTCAAGGGGAGGGGCCTGACGGACATATTTCGAGATATTTCTTCTTCTTGTTGTTCTTCTTCTGCACAGCTAAGCTGGAAGTGGCATTTGCGGCTCGAACTAGTGCAGAGTTATCTCAAAGAAAGGGGCCACGGTGTTTCTGTATCTCTATTATGTTGGTGCGGCTTCGGAACTTTTAAATATCTCGATATATCTCGAAAACTACGCTTCTGATCAAAAAATATCATAGAACATAAATTGTAGGAAACATAATTCTCTACAAAAAACATCTCTTAACATTTTGCCATAGCTCGCTTCGTTTCCGAGATATTTGCAGATTCAGCCCAAAGGAACGGGCCTGACGGACATATTTCGAGATACTTCTTTTTCTTGTTGTTCTTCCTCTGCACAGCTAAGCTGGAAGTGGCATTTGCAGCTCGCAATAGTGCAGAGTTATCTCAAAGAAAGGGGCCACGGTGTTTCTGTATCTCTATTATGTTGGTGCGGCTTCGGAACTTTTAAATATCTTGATATATCTCGAGAACTACGCATCTGATCAAAAAATATCATAGAACATAAAAAGTAGGAAACTTAATTCTCTACAAAAAAGGTCTCTTAACATTTTGCCATAGCTCGCTTCGTTTCCGAGATATTTGCAGATTTATCTCAAGGGAAGGGGCCTGACGGACATATTTCGAGATATTTCTTCTTCTTGTTGTTCTTCTTCTGCACAGCTAAGCTGGAAGTGGCATTTGCGGCTCGCACTAGTGCAGAGTTATCTCAAAGAAAGGGGCCGCGATGTTTCTGTATCTCTATTATGTTGGTGCGGCTTCGGAACTTTTAAATATCTCGATATATCTCGAAAACTACGCTTCTGATCAAAAAATATCATAGAACATAAATTATAGGAAACATAATTCTCTACAAAAAACGTCCCTTAACATTTTGCCATAGCTCGCTTCGTTTCCGAGATATTTGCAGATTCAGCTCAAAGGAACGGGCCTGACGGACATATTTCGAGATACTTCTTTTTCTTGTTGTTCTTCCTCTGCACAGCTAAGCTGGAAGTGGCATTTGCAGCTCGCAATAGTGCAGAGTTATCTCAAAGAAAGGGGCCACGGTCTTTCTGTATCTCTATTATGTTGGTGCGGCTTCGGAACTTTTAAATATCTTGATATATCTCGAGAACTACGTATCTGATCAAAAAATATCATAGAACATAAAAAGTAGGAAACTTAATTCTCTACAAAAAAGGTCTCTTAACATTTTGCCATAGCTCGCTTCGTTTCCGAGATATTTGCAGATTTATCTCAAGGGAAGGGGCCTGACGGACATATTTCGAGATATTTCTTCTTCTTGTTGTTCTTCTTCTGCACAGCTAAGCTGGAAGTGGCATTTGCGGCTCGCACTAGTGCAGAGTTATCTCAAAGAAAGGGGCCACGGTGTTTCTGTATCTCTATTATGTTGGTGCGGCTTCGGAACTTTAAAATATCTCGATATATCTCGAAAACTACGCTTCTGATCAAAAAATATCATAGAACATAAATTGTAGGAAACATAATTCTCTACAAAAAACGTCTCTTAACATTTTGCCATAGCTCGCTTCGTTTCCGAGATATTTGCAGATTCAGCTCAAAGGAACGGGCCTGACGGACATATTTCGAGATACTTCTTTTTCTTGTTGTTCTTCCTCTGCACAGCTAAGCTGGAAGTGGCATTTGCAGCTCGCAATAGTGCAGGGTTATCTCAAAGAAAGGGGCCACGGTGTTTCTGTATCTCTATTATGTTGGTGCGGCTTCGGAACTTTTAAATATCTTGATATATCTCGAGAACTACGCATCTGATCAAAAAATATCATAGAACATAAAAAGTAGGAAACTTAATTCTCTACAAAAAAGGTCTCTTAACATTTTGCCATAGCTCGCTTCGTTTCCGAGATATTTGCAGATTTATCTCAAGGGAAGGGGCCTGACGGACATATTTCGAGATATTTCTTCTTCTTGTTGTTCTTCTTCTGCACAGCTAAGCTGGAAGTGGCATTTGCGGCTCGCACTAGTGCAGAGTTATCTCAAAGAAAGGGGCCACGATGTTTCTGTATCTCTATTATGTTGGTGCGGCTTCGGAACTTTTAAATATCTTGATATATCTCGAGAACTACGCATCTGATCAAAAAATATCATACAACATAAAAAGTGTTAAACTTAATTCTCTACAAAAAAGGTCTCTTAACATTTTGCCATAGCTCGCTTCGTTTCCGAGATATTTGCAGATTTATCTCAAGGGAAGGGGCCTGACGGACATATTTCGAGATATTTCTTCTTCTTGTTGTTCTTCTTCTGCACAGCTAAGCTGGAAGTGGCATTTGCGGCTCGCACTAGTGCAGAGTTATCTCAAAGAAAGGGGCCACGGTGTTTCTGTATCTCTATTATGTTGGTGCGGCTTCGGAACTTTTAAATATCTTGATATATCTCGAGAACTACGCATCTGATCAAAAAACATCATAGAACATAAAAAGTAGGAAACTTAATTCTCTACAAAAAAGGTCTCTTAACATTTTGCCATAGCTCGCTTCGTTTCCGAGATATTTGCAGATTTATCTCAAGGGAAGGGGCCTGACGGACATATTTCGAGATATTTCTTCTTCTTGTTGTTCTTCTTCTGCACAGCTAAGCTGGAAGTGGCATTTGCGGCTCGCACTATAGCAGAGTTATCTCAAAGAAAGGGGCCACGGTGTTTCTGTATCTCTATTATGTTGGTGCGGCTTCGGAACTTTTAAATATCTCGATATATCTCGAAAACTACGCTTCTGATCAAAAAATATCATAGAACATAAATTGTAGGAAACATAATTCTCTACAAAAAAGGTCTCTCAACATTTTGCCATAGCTCGCTTCGTTTCCGAGATATTTGCAGATATATCTCAAGGGCAGGGGCCTGACGGACATATTTCGAGGTATTTCTTCTTCTTGTTGTTCTTCTTCTGCACAGCTAAGCTGGAAGTGGCATTTACAGCTCGCAATAGTGCAGAGTTATCTCAAACAAAGGGGCCACGGCGTTTCTGTATCTCTATTATGTTGGTGCGGCTTCGGAACTTTTAAATATCTTGATATATCTCGAGAACTGCGCATCTGATCAAGAAATATCATAGAACATAAAAAGTAGGAAACTTAATTCTCTACAAAAAAGGTCTCTTAACATTTTGCCATAGCTCGCTTCGTTTCCGAGATATTTGCAGATTTATCTCAAGGGAAGGGGCCTGACGGACATATTTCGAGATATTTCTTCTTCTTGTTGTTCTTCTTCTGCACAGCTAAGCTGGAAGTGGCATTTGCGGCTCGCACTAGTGCAGAGTTATCTCAAAGAAAGGGGCCACGGTGTTTCTGTATCTCTATTATGTTGGTGCGGCTTCGGAACTTTTAAATATCTTGATATATCTCGAGAACTACGCATCTGATCAAAAAACATCATAGAACATAAAAAGTAGGAAACTTAATTCTCTACAAAAAAGGTCTCTTAACATTTTGCCATAGCTCGCTTCGTTTCCGAGATATTTGCAGATTTATCTCAAGGGAAGGGGCCTGACGGACATATTTCGAGATATTTCTTCTTCTTGTTGTTCTTCTTCTGCACAGCTAAGCTGGAAGTGGCATTTGCGGCTCGCACTATAGCAGAGTTATCTCAAAGAAAGGGGCCACGGTGTTTCTGTATCTCTATTATGTTGGTGCGGCTTCGGAACTTTTAAATATCTCGATATATCTCGAAAACTACGCTTCTGATCAAAAAATATCATAGAACATAAATTGTAGGAAACATAATTCTCTACAAAAAAGGTCTCTCAACATTTTGCCATAGCTCGCTTCGTTTCCGAGATATTTGCAGATATATCTCAAGGGCAGGGGCCTGACGGACATATTTCGAGGTATTTCTTCTTCTTGTTGTTCTTCTTCTGCACAGCTAAGCTGGAAGTGGCATTTACAGCTCGCAATAGTGCAGAGTTATCTCAAACAAAGGGGCCACGGCGTTTCTGTATCTCTATTATGTTGGTGCGGCTTCGGAACTTTTAAATATCTTGATATATCTCGAGAACTGCGCATCTGATCAAGAAATATCATAGAACATAAAAAGTAGGAAACTTAATTCTCTACAAAAAAGGTCTCTTAACATTTTGCCATAGCTCGCTTCGTTTCCGAGATATTTGCAGATTTATCTCAAGGGAAGGGGCCTGACGGACATATTTCGAGATATTTCTTCTTCTTGTTGTTCTTCTTCTGCACAGCTAAGCTGGAAGTGGCATTTGCGGCTCGCACTAGTGCAGAGTTATCTCAAAGAAAGGGGCCACGGTGTTTCTGTATCTCTATTATGTTGGTGCGGCTTCGGAACTTTTAAATATCTTGATATATCTCGAGAACTACGCATCTGATCAAAAAATATCATAGAACATAAAAAGTAGGAAACTTAATTATCTACAAAAAAGGTCTTTTAACATTTTGCCATACCTCGCTTCGTTTCCGAGATATTTGCAGATTTATCTCAAGGGAAGGGGCCTGACGGACATATTTCGAGATATTTCTTCTTCTTCTTGTTCTTCTTCTGCACAGCTAAGCTGGAAGTGGCATTTGCGGCTCGCACTAGTGCAGAGTTATCTCAAAGAAAGGGGCCACGGTGTTTCTGTATCTCTATTATGTTGGTGCGGCTTCGGAACTTTTAAATATCTCGATATATCTCGAAAACTACGCTTCTGATCAAAAAATCTCATAGAACATAAATTGTAGGAAACATAATTCTCTACAAAAAACGTCTCTTAACATTTTGCCATAGCTCGCTTCGTTTCCGAGATATTTGCAGATTCAGCTCAAAGGAACTGGCCTGACGGACATATTTCGAGATATTTCTTCTTCTTGTTGTTCTTGCTCTGCACAGCTAAGCTGGAAGTGGCATTTGCAGCTCGCAATAGTGCAGAGTTATCTCAAAGAAAGGGGCCACGGTGTTTCTGTATCTCTATTATGTTGGTGCGGCTTCGGAACTTTTAAATATCTTGATATATCTCGAGAACTACGCATCTGATCAAAAAATATCATAGAACATAAAAAGTAGGAAACTTAATTCTCTACAAAAAAGGTCTCTTAACATTTTGCCATAGCTCGCTTCGTTTCCGAGATATTTGCAGATTTATCTCAAGGGAAGGGGCCTGACGGACATATTTCGAGATATTTCTTCTTCTTGTTGTTCTTCTTCTGCACAGCTAAGCTGGAAGTGGCATTTGCGGCTCGCACTAGTGCAGAGTTATCTCAAAGAAAGGGGCCACGGTGTTTCTGTATCTGTATTATGTTGGTGCGGCTTCGGCACTTTTAAATATCTTGATATATCTCGAGAACTACGCATCTGATCAAAAAATATCATAGAAGATAAAAAGTAGGAAACTTAATTCTCTACAAAAAAGGTCTCTTAACATTTTGCCATAGCTCGCTTCGTTTCCGAGATATTTGCAGATTTATCTCAAGGGAAGGGGCCTGACGGACATATTTCGAGATATTTCTTCTTCTTGTTGTTCTTCTTCTGCACAGCTAAGCTGGAAGTGGCATTTACAGCTCGCAATAGTGCAGAGTTATCTCAAAGAAAGGGGCCACGGTGTTTCTGTATCTCTATTATGTTGGTGCGGCTTCGGAACTTTTAAATATCTTGATATATCTCGAGAACTACGCATCTGATCAAAAAATATCATAGAACATAAAAAGTAGGAAACTTAATTCTCTACAAAAAAGGTCTCTTAACATTTTGCCATAGCTCGCTTCGTTTCCGAGATATTTGCAGATTTATCTCAAGGGAAGGGGCCTGACGGACATATTTCGAGATATTTCTTCTTCTTGTTGTTCTTCTTCTGCACAGCTAAGCTGGAAGTGGCATTTGCGGCTCGCACTATTGCAGAGTTATCTCAAAGAAAGGGGCCACGGTGTTTCTGTATCTCTATTATGTTGGTGCGGCTTCGGAACTTTTAAATATCTCGATATATCTCGAAAACTACGCTTCTGATCAAAAAATATCATAGAACATAAATTGTAGGAAACATAATTCTCTACAAAAAAGGTCTCTTAACATTTTGCCATAGCTCGCTTCGTTTCCGAGATATTTGCAGATTTATCTCAAGGGAAGGGGCCTGACGGACATATTTCGAGATATTTCTTCTTCTTGTTGTTCTTCTTCTGCACAGCTAAGCTGGAAGTGGCATTTGCGGCTCGCACTAGTGCAGAGTTATCTCAAAGAAAGGGGCCACGGTGTTTCTGTATCTGTATTATGTTGGTGCGGCTTCGGCACTTTTAAATATCTTGATATATCTCGAGAACTACGCATCTGATCAAAAAATATCATAGAACATAAAAAGTAGGAAACTTAATTCTCTACAAAAAAGGTCTCTTAACATTTTGCCATAGCTCGCTTCGTTTCCGAGATATTTGCAGATTTATCTCAAGGGAAGGGGCCTGACGGACATATTTCGAGATATTTCTTCTTCTTGTTGTTCTTCTTCTGCACAGCTAAGCTGGAAGTGGCATTTACAGCTCGCAATAGTGCAGAGTTATCTCAAAGAAAGGGGCCACGGTGTTTCTGTATCTCTATTATGTTGGTGCGGCTTCGGAACTTTTAAATATCTTGATATATCTCGAGAACTACGCATCTGATCAAAAAATATCATAGAACATAAAAAGTAGGAAACTTAATTCTCTACAAAAAAGGTCTCTTAACATTTTGCCATAGCTCGCTTCGTTTCCGAGATATTTGCAGATTTATCTCAAGGGAAGGGGCCTGACGGACATATTTCGAGATATTTCTTCTTCTTGTTGTTCTTCTTCTGCACAGCTAAGCTGGAAGTGGCATTTGCGGCTCGCACTATTGCAGAGTTATCTCAAAGAAAGGGGCCACGGTGTTTCTGTATCTCTATTATGTTGGTGCGGCTTCGGAACTTTTAAATATCTCGATATATCTCGAAAACTACGCTTCTGATCAAAAAATATCATAGAACATAAATTGTAGGAAACATAATTCTCTACAAAAAAGGTCTCTTAACATTTTGCCATAGCTCGCTTCGTTTCCGAGATATTTGCAGATTTATCTCAAGGGAAGGGGCCTGACGGACATATTTCGAGATATTTCTTCTTCTTGTTGTTCTTCTTCTGCACAGCTAAGCTGGAAGTGGCATTTGCGGCTCGCACTAGTGCAGAGTTATCTCAAAGAAAGGGGCCACGGTGTTTCTGTATCTCTATTATGTTGGTGCGGCTTCGGAACTTTTAAATATCTTGATATATCTCGAGAACTACGCATCTGATCAAAAAATATCATAGAACATAAAAAGTAGGAAACTTAATTCTCTACAAAAAAGGTCTCTTAACATTTTGCCATAGCTCGCTTCGTTTCCGAGATATTTGCAGATTTATCTCAAGGGAAGGGGCCTGACGGACATATTTCGAGATATTTCTTCTTCTTGTTGTTCTTCTTCTGCACAGCTAAGCTGGAAGTGGCATTTGCGGCTCGCACTATTGCAGAGTTATCTCAAAGAAAGGGGCCACGGTGTTTCTGTATCTCTATTATGTTGGTGCGGCTTCGGAACTTTTAAATATCTTGATATATCTCGAGAACTACGCATCTGATCAAAAAATATCATAGAACATAAAAAGTAGGAAACATAATTCTCTACAAAAAAGGTCTCTCAACATTTTGCCATAGCTCGCTTCGTTTCCGAGATATTTGCAGATATATCTCAAGGGCAGGGGCCTGGCGGACATATTTCGAGATATTTCTTCTTCTTGTTGTTCTTCTTCTGCACAGCTAAGCTGGAAGTGGCATTTACAGCTCGCAATAGTGCAGAGTTATCTCAGAGAAAGGGGCCACGGTGTTTCTGTATCTCTATTATGTTGGTGCGGCTTCGGAACTTTTAAATATCTTGATATATCTCGAGAACTACGCATCTGATCAAAAAATATCATAGAACATAAAAAGTAGGAAACTTAATTCTCTACAAAAAAGGTCTCTTAACATTTTGCCATAGCTCGCTTCGTTTCCGAGATATTTGCAGATTTATCTCAAGGGAAGGGGCCTGACGGACATATTTCGAGATATTTCTTCTTCTTGTTGTTCTTCTTCTGCACAGCTAAGCTGGAAGTGGCATTTGCGGCTCGCACTATTGCAGAGTTATCTCAAAGAAAGGGGCCACGGTGTTTCTGTATCTCTATTATGTTGGTGCGGCTTCGGAACTTTTAAATATCTCGATATATCTCGAAAACTACGCTTCTGATCAAAAAATATCATAGAACATAAATTGTAGGAAACATAATTCTCTACAAAAAAGGTCTCTCAACATTTTGCCATAGCTCGCTTCGTTTCCGAGATATTTGCAGATATATCTCATGGGCAGGGGCCTGACGGACATATTTCGAGATATTTCTTCTTCTTGTTGTTCTTCTTCTGCACAGCTAAGCTGGAAGTGGCATTTGCAGCTCGCAATAGTGCAGAGTTATCTCAAAGAAAGGGGCCACGGTGTTTCTGTATCTATTATGTTGGTGCGGCTTCGGAACTTTTAAATATCTTGATATATCTCGAGAACTACGCATCTGATCAAAAAATATCATAGAACATAAAAAGTAGGAAACTTAATTCTGTACAAAAAAGGTCTCTTAACATTTTGCCATAGCTCGCTTCGTTTCCGAGATATTTGCAGATTTATCTCAAGGGAAGGGGCCTGACGGACATATTTCGAGATATTTCTTCTTCTTGTTGTTCTTCTTCTGCACAGCTAAGCTGGAAGTGGCATTTGCGGCTCGCACTAGTGCAGAGTTATCTCAAAGAAAGGGGCCACGGTGTTTCTGTATCTCTATTATGTTGGTGCGGCTTCGGAACTTTTAAATATCTTGATATATCTCGAGAACTACGCATCTGATCAAAAAATATCATAGAACATAAAAAGTAGGAAACTTAATTCTCTACAAAAAAGGTCTCTTAACATTTTGCCATACCTCGCTTCGTTTCCGAGATATTTGCAGATTTATCTCAAGGGAAGGGGCCTGACGGACATATTTCGAGATATTTCTTCTTCTTGTTGTTCTTCTTCTGCACAGCTAAGCTGGAAGTGGCATTTGCGGCTCGCACTAGTGCAGAGTTATCTCAAAGAAAGGGGCCACGGTGTTTCTGTATCTCTATTATGTTGGTGCGGCTTCGGAACTTTTAAATATCTTGATTTATCTCGAGAACTACGCATCTGATCAAAAAATATCATAGAACATAAAAAGTAGGAAACTTAATTCTCTACAAAAAAGGTCTCTTAACATTTTGCCATACCTCGCTTCGTTTCCGAGATATTTGCAGATTTATCTCAAGGGAAGGGGCCTGACGGACATATTTCGAGATATTTCTTCTTCTTGTTGTTCTTCTTCTGCACAGCTAAGCTGGAAGTGGCATTTGCGGCTCGCACTAGTGCAGAGTTATCTCAAAGAAAGGGGCCACGGTGTTTCTGTATCTCTATTATGTTGGTGCGGCTTCGGAACTTTTAAATATCTCGATATATCTCGAAAACTACGCTTCTGATCAAAAAATATCATAGAACATAAAAAGTAGGAAACTTAATTCTCTACAAAACAGGTCTCTTAACATTTTGCCATAGCTCGCTTCGTTTCCGAGATATTTGCAGATTTATCTCAAGGGAAGGGGCCTGACGGACATATTTCGAGATATTTCTTCTTCTTGTTGTTCTTCTTCTGCACAGCTAAGCTGGAAGTGGCATTTGCGGCTCGCACTAGTGCAGAGTTATCTCAAAGAAAGGGGCCACGGTGTTTCTGTATCTCTATTATGTTGGTGCGGCTTCGGAACTTTTAAATATCTCGATATATCTCGAAAACTACGCTTCTGATCAAAAAATCTCATAGAACATAAATTGTAGGAAACATAATTCTCTACAAAAAACGTCTCTTAACATTTTGCCATAGCTCGCTTCGTTTCCGAGATATTTGCAGATTCAGCTCAAAGGAACGGGCCTGACGGACATATTTCGAGATACTTCTTTTTCTTGTTGTTCTTCCTCTGCACAGCTAAGCTGGAAGTGGCATTTGCAGCTCGCAATAGTGCAGAGTTATCTCAAAGAAAGGGGCCACGGTGTTTCTGTATCTCTATTATGTTGGTGCGGCTTCGGAACTTTTAAATATCTTGATATATCTCGAGAACTACGCATCTGATCAAAAAATATCATAGAAGATAAAAAGTAGGAAACTTAATTCTCTACAAAAAAGGTCTCTTAACATTTTGCCATAGCTCGCTTCGTTTCCGAGATATTTGCAGATTTATCTCAAGGGAAGGGGCCTGACGGACATATTTCGAGATATTTCTTCTTCTTGTTGTTCTTCTTCTGCACAGCTAAGCTGGAAGTGGCATTTACAGCTCGCAATAGTGCAGAGTTATCTCAAAGAAAGGGGCCACGGTGTTTCTGTATCTCTATTATGTTGGTGCGGCTTCGGAACTTTTAAATATCTTGATATATCTCGAGAACTACGCATCTGATCAAAAAATATCATAGAACATAAAAAGTAGGAAACTTAATTCTCTACAAAAAAGGTCTCTTAACATTTTGCCATAGCTCGCTTCGTTTCCGAGATATTTGCAGATTTATCTCAAGGGAAGGGGCCTGACGGACATATTTCGAGATATTTCTTCTTCTTGTTGTTCTTCTTCTGCACAGCTAAGCTGGAAGTGGCATTTGCGGCTCGCACTATTGCAGAGTTATCTCAAAGAAAGGGGCCACGGTGTTTCTGTATCTCTATTATGTTGGTGCGGCTTCGGAACTTTTAAATATCTCGATATATCTCGAAAACTACGCTTCTGATCAAAAAATATCATAGAACGTAAATTGTAGGAAACATAATTCTCTACAAAAAAGGTCTCTTAACATTTTGCCATAGCTCGCTTCGTTTCCGAGATATTTGCAGATTTATCTCAAGGGAAGGGGCCTGACGGACATATTTCGAGATATTTCTTCTTCTTGTTGTTCTTCTTCTGCACAGCTAAGCTGGAAGTGGCATTTGCGGCTCGCACTAGTGCAGAGTTATCTCAAAGAAAGGGGCCACGGTGTTTCTGTATCTCTATTATGTTGGTGCGGCTTCGGAACTTTTAAATATCTTGATATATCTCGAGAACTACGCATCTGATCAAAAAATATCATAGAACATAAAAAGTAGGAAACTTAATTCTCTACAAAAAAGGTCTCTTAACATTTTGCCATAGCTCGCTTCGTTTCCGAGATATTTGCAGATTTATCTCAAGGGAAGGGGCCTGACGGACATATTTCGAGATATTTCTTCTTCTTGTTGTTCTTCTTCTGCACAGCTAAGCTGGAAGTGGCATTTGCGGCTCGCACTATTGCAGAGTTATCTCAAAGAAAGGGGCCACGGTGTTTCTGTATCTCTATTATGTTGGTGCGGCTTCGGAACTTTTAAATATCTTGATATATCTCGAGAACTACGCATCTGATCAAAAAATATCATAGAACATAAAAAGTAGGAAACTTAATTCTCTACAAAAAAGGTCTCTTAACATTTTGCCATAGCTCGCTTCGTTTCCGAGATATTTGCAGATTTATCTCAAGGGAAGGGGCCTGACGGACATATTTCGAGATATTTCTTCTTCTTGTTGTTCTTCTTCTGCACAGCTAAGCTGGAAGTGGCATTTGCGGCTCGCACTATTGCAGAGTTATCTCAAAGAAAGGGGCCACGGTGTTTCTGTATCTCTATTATGTTGGTGCGGCTTCGGAACTTTTAAATATCTCGATATATCTCGAAAACTACGCTTCTGATCAAAAAATATCATAGAACGTAAATTGTAGGAAACATAATTCTCTACAAAAAAGGTCTCTTAACATTTTGCCATAGCTCGCTTCGTTTCCGAGATATTTGCAGATTTATCTCAAGGGAAGGGGCCTGACGGACATATTTCGAGATATTTCTTCTTCTTGTTGTTCTTCTTCTGCACAGCTAAGCTGGAAGTGGCATTTGCGGCTCGCACTAGTGCAGAGTTATCTCAAAGAAAGGGGCCACGGTGTTTCTGTATCTCTATTATGTTGGTGCGGCTTCGGAACTTTTAAATATCTTGATATATCTCGAGAACTACGCATCTGATCAAAAAATATCATAGAACATAAAAAGTAGGAAACTTAATTCTCTACAAAAAAGGTCTCTTAACATTTTGCCATAGCTCGCTTCGTTTCCGAGATATTTGCAGATTTATCTCAAGGGAAGGGGCCTGACGGACATATTTCGAGATATTTCTTCTTCTTGTTGTTCTTCTTCTGCACAGCTAAGCTGGAAGTGGCATTTGCGGCTCGCACTATTGCAGAGTTATCTCAAAGAAAGGGGCCACGGTGTTTCTGTATCTCTATTATGTTGGTGCGGCTTCGGAACTTTTAAATAACTTGATATATCTCGAGAACTACGCATCTGATCAAAAAATATCATAGAACATAAAAAGTAGGAAACTTAATTCTCTACAAAAAAGGTCTCTTAACATTTTGCCATAGCTCGCTTCGTTTCCGAGATATTTGCAGATTTATCTCAAGGGAAGGGGCCTGACGGACATATTTCGAGATATTTCTTCTTCTTGTTGTTCTTCTTCTGCACAGCTAAGCTGGAAGTGGCATTTGCGGCTCGCACTATTGCAGAGTTATCTCAAAGAAAGGGGCCACGGTGTTTCTGTATCTCTATTATGTTGGTGCGGCTTCGGAACTTTTAAATATCTCGATATATCTCGAAAACTACGCTTCTGATCAAAAAATATCATAGAACATAAATTGTAGGAAACATAATTCTCTACAAAAAAGGTCTCTCAACATTTTGCCATAGCTCGCTTCGTTTCCGAGATATTTGCAGATATATCTCAAGGGCAGGGGCCTGACGGACATATTTCGAGATATTTCTTCTTCTTGTTGTTCTTCTTCTGCACAGCTAAGCTGGAAGTGGCATTTACAGCTCGCAATAGTGCAGAGTTATCTCAAAGAAAGGGGCCACGGTGTTTCTGTATCTCTATTATGTTGGTGCGGCTTCGGAACTTTTAAATATCTTGATATATCTCGAGAACTACGCATCTGATCAAAAAATATCATAGAACATAAAAAGTAGGAAACTTAATTCTCTACAAAAAAGGTCTCTTAACATTTTGCCATAGCTCGCTTCGTTTCCGAGATATTTGCAGATTTATCTCAAGGGAAGGGGCCTGACGGACATATTTCGAGATATTTCTTCTTCTTGTTGTTCTTCTTCTGCACAGCTAAGCTGGAAGTGGCATTTGCGGCTCGCACTATTGCAGAGTTATCTCAAAGAAAGGGGCCACGGTGTTTCTGTATCTCTATTATGTTGGTGCGGCTTCGGAACTTTTAAATATCTCGATATATCTCGAAAACTACGCTTCTGATCAAAAAATATCATAGAACATAAATTGTAGGAAACATAATGCTCTACAAAAAAGGTCTCTTAACATTTTGCCATAGCTCGCTTCGTTTCCGAGATATTTGCAGATTTATCTCAAGGGAAGGGGCCTAACGGACATATTTCGAGAAGTTTCTTCTTCTTGTTGTTCTTCTTCTGCACAGCTAAGCTGGAAGTGGCATTTGCGGCTCGCACTAGTGCACAGTTATCTCAAAGAAAGGGGCCACGGTGTTTCTGTATCTCTAATATGTTGGTGCGGCTTCGGAACTTTTAAGTATCTCGATATATCTCGAAAACTACGCTTCTGATCAAAAAATATCATAGAACATAAATTGTAGGAAACATAATTCTCTACAAAAAACGTCTCTTAACATTTTGCCATAGCTCGCTTCGTTTCCGAGATATTTGCAGATTCAGCTCAAAGGAACTGGCCTGACGGACATATTTCGAGATATTTCTTCTTCTTGTTCTTCTTGCTCTGCACAGCTAAGCTGGAAGTGGCATTTGCAGCTCGCAATAGTGCAGAGTTATCTCAAAGAAAGGGGCCACGGTGTTTCTGTATCTATTATGTTGGTGCGGCTTCGGAACTTTTAAATATCTTGATATATCTCGAGAACTACGCATCTGATCAAAAAATATCATAGAACATAAAAAGTAGGAAACTTAATTCTCTACAAAAAAGGTCTCTTAACATTTTGCCATAGCTCGCTTCGTTTCCGAGATATTTGCAGATTTATCTCAAGGGAAGGGGCCTGACGGACATATTTCAAGATATTTCTTCTTCTTGTTGTTCTTCTTCTGCACAGCTAAGCTGGAAGTGGCATTTGCGGCTCGCACTAGTGCAGAGTTATCTCAAAGAAAGGGGCCACGGTGTTTCTGTATCTCTATTATGTTGGTGCGGCTTCGGAACTTTTAAATATCTCGATATATCTCGAAAACTACGCTTCTGATCAAAAAATATCATAGAACATAAATTGTAGGAAACATAATTCTCTACAAAAAAGGTCTCTCAACATTTTGCCATAGCTCGCTTCGTTTCCGAGATATTTGCAGATTTATCTCAAGGGAAGGGGCCTGTCGGACATATTTCGAGATATTTCTTCTTCTTGTTGTTCTTCTTCTGCACAGCTAAGCTGGAAGTGGCATTTGCGGCTCGCACTAGTGCAGAGTTATCTCAAAGAAAGGGGCCACGGTGTTTCGGTATCTCTATTATGTTGGTGCGGCTTCGGAACTTTTAAATATCTCGATATATCTCGAAAACTACGCTTCTGATCGAAAAATATCATAGAACATAAATTGTAGGAAACATAATTCTCTACAAAAAAGGTCTCTTCACATTTTGCCATAGCTCGCTTCGTTTCCGAGATATTTGCAGATTTATCTCAAGGGAAGGGGCCTGACGGACATATTTCGAGATATTTCTTCTTCTTGTTGTTCTTCCTCTGCACAGCTAAGCTGGAAGTGGCATTTGCAGCTCGCAATAGTGCAGAGTTATCTCAAAGAAAGGGGCCACGGTGTTTCTGTATCTCTATTATGTTGGTGCGGCTTCGGAACTTTTAAATATCTTGATATATCTCGAGAACTACGCATCTGATCAAAAAATATCATAGAACATAAAAAGTAGGAAACTTAATTCTCTACAAAAAAGGTCTCTTAACATTTTGCCATAGCTCGCTTCGTTTCCGAGATATTTGCAGATTTATCTCAAGGGAAGGGGCCTGACGGACATATTTCGAGATATTTCTTCTTCTTGTTGTTCTTCTTCTGCACAGCTAAGCTGGAAGTGGCATTTGCGGCTCGCACTAGTGCAGAGTTATCTCAAAGAAAGGGGCCACGGTGTTTCGGTATCTCTATTATGTTGGTGCGGCTTCGGAACTTTTAAATATCTCGTTATATCTCGAAAACTACGCTTCTGATCGAAAAATATCATAGAACATAAATTGTAGGAAACATAATTCTCTACACAAAAGGTCTCTTAACATTTTGCCATAGCTCGCTTCGTTTCCGAGATATTTGCAGATTTATCTCAAGGGAAGGGGCCTGACGGACATATTTCGAGATATTTCTTCTTCTTGTTGTTCTTCTTCTGCACAGCTAAGCTGGAAGTGGCATTTGCGGCTCGCACTAGTGCAGAGTTATCTCAAAGAAAGGGGCCACGGTGTTTCTGTATCTCTATTATGTTGGTGCGGCTTCGGAACTTTTAAATATCTTGATATATCTCGAGAACTACGCATCTGATCAAAAAATATCATAGAACATAAAAAGTAGGAAACTTAATTCTCTACAAAAAAGGTCTCTTAACATTTTGCCATAGCTCGCTTCGTTTCCGAGATATTTGCAGATTTATCTCAAGGGAAGGGGCCTGACGGACATATTTCGAGATATTTCTTCTTCTTGTTGTTCTTCTTCTGCACAGCTAAGCTGGAAGTGGCATTTGCGGCTCGCACTATTGCAGAGTTATCTCAAAGAAAGGGGCCACGGTGTTTCTGTATCTCTATTATGTTGGTGCGGCTTCGGAACTTTTAAATATCTTGATATATCTCGAGAACTACGCATCTGATCAAAAAATATCATAGAACATAAAAAGTAGGAAACTTAATTCTCTACAAAAAAGGTCTCTTAACATTTTGCCATAGCTCGCTTCGTTTCCGAGATATTTGCAGATTTATCTCAAGGGAAGGGGCCTGACGGACATATTTCGAGATATTTCTTCTTCTTGTTGTTCTTCTTCTGCACAGCTAAGCTGGAAGTGGCATTTGCGGCTCGCACTATTGCAGAGTTATCTCAAAGAAAGGGGCCACGGTGTTTCTGTATCTCTATTATGTTGGTGCGGCTTCGGAACTTTTAAATATCTCGATATATCTCGAAAACTACGCTTCTGATCGAAAAATATCATAGAACATAAATTGTAGGAAACATAATTCTCTACAAAAAAGGTCTCTTAACATTTTGCCATAGCTCGCTTCGTTTCCGAGATATTTGCAGATTTATCTCAAGGGAAGGGGCCTGACGGACATATTTCGAGATATTTCTTCTTCTTGTTGTTCTTCTTCTGCACAGCTAAGCTGGAAGTGGCATTTGCGGCTCGCACTATTGCAGAGTTATCTCAAAGAAAGGGGCCACGGTGTTTCTGTATCTCTATTATGTTGGTGCGGCTTCGGAACTTTTAAATATCTTGATATATCTCGAGAACTACGCATCTGATCAAAAAATATCATAGAACATAAAAAGTAGGAAACTTAATTCTGTACAAAAAAGGTCTCTTAACATTTTGCCATAGCTCGCTTCGTTTCCGAGATATTTGCAGATTTATCTCAAGGGAAGGGGCCTGACGGACATATTTCGAGATATTTCTTCTTCTTGTTGTTCTTCTTCTGCACAGCTAAGCTGGAAGTGGCATTTGCGGCTCGCACTAGTGCAGAGTTATCTCAAAGAAAGGGGCCACGGTGTTTCTGTATCTGTATTATGTTGGTGCGGCTTCGGCACTTTTAAATATCTTGATATATCTCGAGAACTACGCATCTGATCAAAAAATATCATAGAAGATAAAAAGTAGGAAACTTAATTCTCTACAAAAAAGGTCTCTTAACATTTCGCCATAGCTCGCTTCGTTTCCGAGATATTTGCAGATTTATCTCAAGGGAAGGGGCCTGTCGGACATATTTCGAGATATTTCTTCTTCTTGTTGTTCTTCTTCTGCACAGCTAAGCTGGAAGTGGCATTTGCGGCTCGCACTAGTGCAGAGTTATCTCAAAGAAAGGGGCCACGGTGTTTCGGTATCTCTATTATGTTGGTGCGGCTTCGGAACTTTTAAATATCTCGATATATCTCGAAAACTACGCTTCTGATCGAAAAATATCATAGAACATAAATTGTAGGAAACATAATTCTCTACACAAAAGGTCTCTTAACATTTTGCCATAGCTCGCTTCGTTTCCGAGATATTTGCAGATTTATCTCAAGGGAAGGGGCCTGACGGACATATTTCGAGATATTTCTTCTTCTTGTTGTTCTTCTTCTGCACAGCTAAGCTGGAAGTGGCATTTGCGGCTCGCACTAGTGCAGAGTTATCTCAAAGAAAGGGGCCACGGTGTTTCTGTATCTCTATTATGTTGGTGCGGCTTCGGAACTTTTAAATATCTCGATATATCTCGAAAACTACGCTTCTGATCGAAAAATATCATAGAACATAAATTGTAGGAAACATAATTCTCTACAAAAAAGGTCTCTTAACATTTTGCCATAGCTCGCTTCGTTTCCGAGATATTTGCAGATTTATCTCAAGGGAAGGGGCCTGACGGACATATTTCGAGATATTTCTTCTTCTTGTTGTTCTTCTTCTGCACAGCTAAGCTGGAAGTGGCATTTGCGGCTCGCACTATTGCAGAGTTATCTCAAAGAAAGGGGCCACGGTGTTTCTGTATCTCTATTATGTTGGTGCGGCTTCGGAACTTTTAAATATCTTGATATATCTCGAGAACTACGCATCTGATCAAAAAATATCATAGAACATAAAAAGTAGGAAACTTAATTCTGTACAAAAAAGGTCTCTTAACATTTTGCCATAGCTCGCTTCGTTTCCGAGATATTTGCAGATTTATCTCAAGGGAAGGGGCCTGACGGACATATTTCGAGATATTTCTTCTTCTTGTTGTTCTTCTTCTGCACAGCTAAGCTGGAAGTGGCATTTGCGGCTCGCACTAGTGCAGAGTTATCTCAAAGAAAGGGGCCACGGTGTTTCTGTATCTGTATTATGTTGGTGCGGCTTCGGCACTTTTAAATATCTTGATATATCTCGAGAACTACGCATCTGATCAAAAAATATCATAGAAGATAAAAAGTAGGAAACTTAATTCTCTACAAAAAAGGTCTCTTAACATTTCGCCATAGCTCGCTTCGTTTCCGAGATATTTGCAGATTTATCTCAAGGGAAGGGGCCTGTCGGACATATTTCGAGATATTTCTTCTTCTTGTTGTTCTTCTTCTGCACAGCTAAGCTGGAAGTGGCATTTGCGGCTCGCACTAGTGCAGAGTTATCTCAAAGAAAGGGGCCACGGTGTTTCGGTATCTCTATTATGTTGGTGCGGCTTCGGAACTTTTAAATATCTCGATATATCTCGAAAACTACGCTTCTGATCGAAAAATATCATAGAACATAAATTGTAGGAAACATAATTCTCTACACAAAAGGTCTCTTAACATTTTGCCATAGCTCGCTTCGTTTCCGAGATATTTGCAGATTTATCTCAAGGGAAGGGGCCTGACGGACATATTTCGAGATATTTCTTCTTCTTGTTGTTCTTCTTCTGCACAGCTAAGCTGGAAGTGGCATTTGCGGCTCGCACTAGTGCAGAGTTATCTCAAAGAAAGGGGCCACGGTGTTTCTGTATCTCTATTATGTTGGTGCGGCTTCGGAACTTTTAAATATCTTGATATATCTCGAGAACTACGCATCTGATCAAAAAATATCATAGAACATAAAAAGTAGGAAACTTAATTCTCTACAAAAAAGGTCTCTTAACATTTTGCCATAGCTCGCTTCGTTTCCGAGATATTTGCAGATTTATCTCAAGGGAAGGGGCCTGACGGACATATTTCGAGATATTTCTTCTTCTTGTTGTTCTTCTTCTGCACAGCTAAGCTGGAAGTGGCATTTGCGGCTCGCACTATTGCAGAGTTATCTCAAAGAAAGGGGCCACGGTGTTTCTGTATCTCTATTATGTTGGTGCGGCTTCGGAACTTTTAAATATCTTGATATATCTCGAGAACTACGCATCTGATCAAAAAATATCATAGAACATAAATTGTAGGAAACATAATTCTCTACAAAAAAGGTCTCTCAACATTTTGCCATAGCTCGCTTCGTTTCCGAGATATTTGCAGATTTATCTCAAGGGAAGGGGCCTGTCGGACATATTTCGAGATATTTCTGCTTCTTGTTGTTCTTCTTCTGCACAGCTAAGCTGGAAGTGGCATTTGCGGCTCGCACTAGTGCAGAGTTATCTCAAAGAAAGGGGCCACGGTGTTTCGGTATCTCTATTATGTTGGTGCGGCTTCGGAACTTTTAAATATCTCGATATATCTCGAAAACTACGCTTCTGATCGAAAAATATCATAGAACATAAATTGTAGGAAACATAATTCTCTACAAAAAACGTCTCTTAACATTTTGCCATAGCTCGCTTCGTTTCCGAGATATTTGCAGATTCAGCTCAAAGGAACGGGCCTGACGGACATATTTCGAGATACTTCTTTTTCTTGTTGTTCTTCCTCTGCACAGCTAAGCTGGAAGTGGCATTTGCAGCTCGCAATAGTGCAGAGTTATCTCAAAGAAAGGGCCCACGGTGTTTCTGTATCTCTATTATGTTGGTGCGGCTTCGGAACTTTTAAATATCTTGATATATCTCGAGAACTACGCATCTGATCAAAAAATATCATAGAACATAAAAAGTAGCAAACATAATTCTCTACACAAAAGGTCTCTTAACATTTTGCCATAGCTCGCTTCGTTTCCGAGATATTTGCAGATTTATCTCAAGGGAAGGGGCCTGACGGACATATTTCGAGATATTTCTTCTTCTTGTTGTTCTTCTTCTGCACAGCTAAGCTGGAAGTGGCATTTGCGGCTCGCACTAGTGCAGAGTTATCTCAAAGAAAGGGGCCACGGTGTTTCTGTATCTCTATTATGTTGGTGCGGCTTCGGAACTTTTAAATATCTTGATATATCTCGAGAACTACGCATCTGATCAAAAAATATCATAGAACATAAAAAGTAGGAAACTTAATTCTCTACAAAAAAGGTCTCTTAACATTTTGCCATAGCTCGCTTCGTTTCCGAGATATTTGCAGATTTATCTCAAGGGAAGGGGCCTGACGGACATATTTCGAGATATTTCTTCTTCTTGTTGTTCTTCTTCTGCACAGCTAAGCTGGAAGTGGCATTTGCGGCTCGCACTATTGCAGAGTTATCTCAAAGAAAGGGGCCACGGTGTTTCTGTATCTCTATTATGTTGGTGCGGCTTCGGAACTTTTAAATATCTTGATATATCTCGAGAACTACGCATCTGCTCAAAAAATATCATAGAACATAAAAAGTAGGAAACTTAATTCTCTACAAAAAAGGTCTCTTAACATTTTGCCATAGCTCGCTTCGTTTCCGAGATATTTGCAGATTTATCTCAAGGGAAGGGGCCTGTCGGACATATTTCGAGATATTTCTTCTTCTTGTTGTTCTTCTTCTGCACAGCTAAGCTGGAAGTGGCATTTGCGGCTCGCACTAGTGCAGAGTTATCTCAAAGAAAGGGGCCACGGTGTTTCTGTATCTCTATTATGTTGGTGCGGCTTCGGAACTTTTAAATATCTCGATATATCTCGAAAACTACGCTTCTGATCAAAAAATATCATAGAACATAAATTGTAGGAAACATAATTCTCTACAAAAAACGTCTCTTAACATTTTGCCATAGCTCGCTTCGTTTCCGAGATATTTGCAGATTCAGCTCAAAGGAACGGGCCTGACGGACATATTTCGAGATACTTCTTTTTCTTGTTGTTCTTCCTCTGCACAGCTAAGCTGGAAGTGGCATTTGCAGCTCGCAATAGTGCAGAGTTATCTCAAAGAAAGGGGCCACGGTGTTTCTGTATCTCTATTATGTTGGTGCGGCTTCGGAACTTTTAAATATCTTGATATATCTCGAGAACTACGCATCTGATCAAAAAATATCATAGAACATAAAAAGTAGGAAACTTAATTCTCTACAAAAAAGGTCTCTTAACATTTTGCCATAGCTCGCTTCGTTTCCGAGATATTTGCAGATTTATCTCAAGGGAAGGGGCCTGACGGACATATTTCGAGATATTTCTTCTTCTTGTTGTTCTTCTTCTGCACAGCTA
This sequence comes from Osmia lignaria lignaria, assembly GCF_051020975.1. Lineage (NCBI taxonomy): Eukaryota > Metazoa > Arthropoda > Insecta > Hymenoptera > Megachilidae > Osmia > Osmia lignaria. Next base: position 15,857,587 of record NW_027478161.1, read on the forward strand.
AGCTGGAAGTGGCATTTGCGGCTCGCACTAGTGCAGAGTTATCTCAAAGAAAGGGGCCACGGTGTTTCTGTATCTGTATTATGTTGGTGCGGCTTCGGCACTTTTAAATATCTTGATATATCTCGAGAACTACGCATCTGATCAAAAAATATCATAGAAGATAAAAAGTAGGAAACTTAATTCTCTACAAAAAAGGTCTCTTAACACTTCGCCATAGCTCGCTTCGTTTCCGAGATATTTGCAGATTTATCTCAAGGGAAGGGGCCTGTCGGACATATTTCCAGATATTTCTTCTTCTTGTTGTTCTTCTTCTGCACAGCTAAGCTGGAAGTGGCATTTGCGGCTCGCACTAGTGCAGAGTTATCTCAAAGAAAGGGGCCACGGTGTTTCGGTATCTCTATTATGTTGGTGCGGCTTCGGAACTTTTAAATATCTCGATATATCTCGAAAACTACGCTTCTGATCGAAAAATATCATAGAACATAAATTGTAGGAAACATAATTCTTTACAAAAAAGGTCTCTTAACATTTTGCCATAGCTCGCTTCGTTTCCGAGATATTTGCAGATTTATCTCAAGGGAAGGGGCCTGACGGACATATTTCGAGATATTTCTTCTTCTTGTTGTTCTTCTTCTGCACAGCTAAGCTGGAAGTGGCATTTGCGGCTCGCACTATTGCAGAGTTATCTCAAAGAAAGGGGCCACGGTGTTTCTGTATCTCTATTATGTTGGTGCGGCTTCGGAACTTTTAAATATCTTGATATATCTCGAGAACTACGCATCTGATCAAAAAATATCATAGAACATAAAAAGTAGGAAACTTAATTCTCTACAAAAAAGGTCTCTTAACATTTTGCCATAGCTCGCTTCGTTTCCGAGATATTTGCAGATTTATCTCAAGGGAAGGGGCCTGACGGACATATTTCGAGATATTTCTTCTTCTTGTTGTTCTTCTTCTGCACAGCTAAGCTGGAAGTGGCATTTGCGGCTCGCACTATTGCAGAGTTCTCTCAAAGAAAGGGGCCACGGTGTTTCTGTATCTCTATTATGTTGGTGCGGCTTCGGAACTTTTAAATATCTCGATATATCTCGAAAACTACGCTTCTGATCAAAAAATATCATAGAACATAAATTGTAGGAAACATAATTCTCTACAAAAAAGGTCTCTCAACATTTTGCCATAGCTCGCTTCGTTTCCGAGATATTTGCAGATATATCTCAAGGGCAGGGGCCTGACGGACATATTTCGAGATATTTCTTCTTCTTGTTGTTCTTCTTCTGCACAGCTAAGCTGGAAGTGGCATTTACAGCTCGCAATAGTGCAGAGTTATCTCAAAGAAAGGGGCCACGGTGTTTCTGTATCTGTATTATGTTGGTGCGGCTTCGGAACTTTTAAATATCTTGATATATCTCGAGAACTACGCATCTGATCAAAAAATATCATAGAACATGAAAAGTAGTAAACTTAATTCTCTACAAAAAAGGTCTCTTAACATTTCGCCATAGCTCGCTTCGTTTCCGAGATATTTGCAGATTTATCTCAAGGGAAGGGGCCTGACGGACATATTTCGAGATATTTCTTCTTCTTGTTGTTCTTCTTCTGCACAGCTAAGCTGGAAGTGGCATTTGCGGCTCGCACTATTGCAGAGTTATCTCAAAGAAAGGGGCCACGGTGTTTCTGTATCTCTATTATGTTGGTGCGGCTTCGTAACTTTTAAATATCTAGATATATCTCGAAAACTACGCTTCTGATCAAAAAATATCATAGAACATAAATTGTAGGAAACATAATTCTCTACAAAAAAGGTCTCTTAACATTTTGCCATAGCTCGCTTGGTTTCCGAGATATTTGCAGATATATCTCAAGGGCAGGGGCCTGACGGACATATTTCGAGATATTTCTTCTTCTTGTTGTTCTTCTTCTGCACAGCTAAGCTGGAAGTGGCATTTACAGCTCGCAATAGTGCAGAGTTATCTCAAAGAAAGGAGCCGCGGTGTTTCTGTATCTCTATTATGTTGGTGCGGCTTCGTAACTTTTAAATATCTAGATATATCTCGAAAACTACGCTTCTGATCAAAAAATATCATAGAACATAAATTGTAGGAAACATAATTCTCTACAAAAAAGGTCTCTAAACATTTTGCCATAGCTCGCTTGGTTTCCGAGATATTTGCAGATATATCTCAAGGGCAGGGGCCTGACGGACATATTTCGAGATATTTCTTCTTCTTGTTGTTCTTCTTCTGCACAGCTAAGCTGGAAGTGGCATTTGCGGCTCGCACTAGTGCAGAGTTATCTGAAAGAAAGGGGCCACGGTGTTTCTGTATCTGTATTATGTTGGTGCGGCTTCGGAACTTTTAAATATCTTGATATATCTCGAGAACTACGCGTCTGATCAAAAAATATCATAGAACATAAAAAGTAGGAAACATAATTCTCTACAAAAAAGGTCTCTTAACATTTTGCCATAGCTCGCTTGGTTTCCGAGATATTTGCAGATTTATCTCAAGGGAAGGGGCCTAACGGACATATTTCGAGATATTTCTTCTTCTTGTTGTTCTTCTTCTGCACAGCTAAGCTGGAAGTGGCATTTGCGGCTCGCACTATTGCAGAGTTATCTCAAAGAAAGGGGCCACGGTGTTTCTGTATCTCTATTATGTTGGTGCGCCTTCGGAACTTTTAAATATCTTGATATATCTCGAGAACTACGCATCTGATCAAAAAATATCATAGAACATAAAAAGTAGGAAACTTAATTCTCTACAAAAAAGGTCTCTTAAGATTTTGCCATACCTCGCTTCGTTTCCGAGATATTTGCAGATTTATCTCAAGGGAAGGGGCCTGACGGACATATTTCGAGATATTTCTTCTTCTTGTTGTTCTTCTTCTGCACAGCTAAGCTGGAAGTGGCATTTGCGGCTCGCACTAGTGCAGAGTTATCTCAAAGAAAGGGGCCACGGTGTTTCTGTATCTCTATTATGTTGGTGCGGCTTCGGAACTTTTAAATATCTTGATATATCTCGAGAACTACGCATCTGATCAAAAAATATCATAGAACATAAAAAGTAAGAAACTTAATTCTCTACAAAAAAGGTCTCTTAACATTTTGCCATAGCTCGCTTCGTTTCCGAGATATTTGCAGATTTATCTCAAGGGAAGGGGCCTGACGGACATATTTCGAGATATTTCTTCTTCTTGTTGTTCTTCTTCTGCACAGCTAAGCTGGAAGTGGCATTTGCGGCTCGCACTATTGCAGAGTTATCTCAAAGAAAGGGGCCACGGTGTTTCTGTATCTCTATTATGTTGGTGCGGCTTCGGAACTTTTAAATATCTTGATATATCTCGAGAACTACGCATCTGATCAAAAAATATCATAGAACATAAAAAGTAGGAAACTTAATTCTCTACAAAAAAGGTCTCTTAACATTTTGCGATAGCTCGCTTCGTTTCCGAGATATTTGCAGATTTATCTCAAGGGAAGGGGCCTGACGGACATATTTCGAGATATTTCTTCTTCTTGTTGTTCTTCTTCTGCACAGCTAAGCTGGAAGTGGCATTTGCGGCTCGCACTATTGCAGAGTTATCTCAAAGAAAGGGGCCACGGTGTTTCTGTATCTCTATTATGTTGGTGCGGCTTCGGAACTTTTAAATATCTCGATATATCTCGAAAACTACGCTTCTGATCAAAAAATATCATAGAACATAAATTGTAGGAAACATAATTCTCTACAAAAAAGGTCTCTCAACATTTTGCCATAGCTCGCTTCGTTTCCGAGATATTTGCAGATATATCTCAAGGGCAGGGGCCTGACGGACATATTTCGAGATATTTCTTCTTCTTGTTGTTCTTCTTCTGCACAGCTAAGCTGGAAGTGGCATTTACACCTCGCAATAGTGCAGAGTTATCTCAAAGAAAGGGGCCACGGTGTTTCTGTATCTCTATTATGTTGGTGCGGCTTCGGAACTTTTAAATATCTCGATATATCTCGAAAACTACGCTTCTGATCGAAAAATATCATAGAACATAAATTGTAGGAAACATAATTCTCTACAAAAAACGTCTCTTAACATTTTGCCATAGCTCGCTTCGTTTCCGAGATATTTGCAGATTCAGCTCAAAGGAACGGGCCTGACGGACATATTTCGAGATACTTCTTTTTCTTGTTGTTCTTCCTCTGCACAGCTAAGCTGGAAGTGGCATTTGCAGCTCGCACTAGTGCAGAGTTATCTCAAAGAAAGGGGCCACGGTGTTTCTGTATCTCTATTATGTTGGTGCGGCTTCGGCACTTTTAAATATCTTGATATATCTCGAGAACTACGCATCTGATCAAAAAATATCATAGAAGATAAAAAGTAGGAAACTTAATTCTCTACAAAAAAGGTCTCTTAACACTTCGCCATAGCTCGCTTCGTTTCCGAGATATTTGCAGATTTATCTCAAGGGAAGGGGCCTGTCGGACATATTTCCAGATATTTCTTCTTCTTGTTGTTCTTCTTCTGCACAGCTAAGCTGGAAGTGGCATTTGCGGCTCGCACTAGTGCAGAGTTATCTCAAAGAAAGGGGCCACGGTGTTTCGGTATCTCTATTATGTTGGTGCGGCTTCGGAACTTTTAAATATCTCGATATATCTCGAAAACTACGCTTCTGATCGAAAAATATCATAGAACATAAATTGTAGGAAACATAATTCTTTACAAAAAAGGTCTCTTAACATTTTGCCATAGCTCGCTTCGTTTCCGAGATATTTGCAGATTTATCTCAAGGGAAGGGGCCTGACGGACATATTTCGAGATATTTCTTCTTCTTGTTGTTCTTCTTCTGCACAGCTAAGCTGGAAGTGGCATTTGCGGCTCGCACTATTGCAGAGTTATCTCAAAGAAAGGGGCCACGGTGTTTCTGTATCTCTATTATGTTGGTGCGGCTTCGGAACTTTTAAATATCTTGATATATCTCGAGAACTACGCATCTGATCAAAAAATATCATAGAACATAAAAAGTAGGAAACTTAATTCTCTACAAAAAAGGTCTCTTAACATTTTGCCATAGCTCGCTTCGTTTCCGAGATATTTGCAGATTTATCTCAAGGGAAGGGGCCTGACGGACATATTTCGAGATATTTCTTCTTCTTGTTGTTCTTCTTCTGCACAGCTAAGCTGGAAGTGGCATTTGCGGCTCGCACTATTGCAGAGTTCTCTCAAAGAAAGGGGCCACGGTGTTTCTGTATCTCTATTATGTTGGTGCGGCTTCGGAACTTTTAAATATCTCGATATATCTCGAAAACTACGCTTCTGATCAAAAAATATCATAGAACATAAATTGTAGGAAACATAATTCTCTACAAAAAAGGTCTCTCAACATTTTGCCATAGCTCGCTTCGTTTCCGAGATATTTGCAGATATATCTCAAGGGCAGGGGCCTGACGGACATATTTCGAGATATTTCTTCTTCTTGTTGTTCTTCTTCTGCACAGCTAAGCTGGAAGTGGCATTTACAGCTCGCAATAGTGCAGAGTTATCTCAAAGAATGGGGCCACGGTGTTTCTGTATCTGTATTATGTTGGTGCGGCTTCGGAACTTTTAAATATCTTGATATATCTCGAGAACTACGCATCTGATCAAAAAATATCATAGAACATGAAAAGTAGTAAACTTAATTCTCTACAAAAAAGGTCTCTTAACATTTCGCCATAGCTCGCTTCGTTTCCGAGATATTTGCAGATTTATCTCAAGGGAAGGGGCCTGACGGACATATTTCGAGATATTTCTTCTTCTTGTTGTTCTTCTTCTGCACAGCTAAGCTGGAAGTGGCATTTGCGGCTCGCACTATTGCAGAGTTATCTCAAAGAAAGGGGCCACGGTGTTTCTGTATCTCTATTATGTTGGTGCGGCTTCGTAACTTTTAAATATCTAGATATATCTCGAAAACTACGCTTCTGATCAAAAAATATCATAGAACATAAATTGTAGGAAACATAATTCTCTACAAAAAAGGTCTCTTAACATTTTGCCATAGCTCGCTTGGTTTCCGAGATATTTGCAGATATATCTCAAGGGCAGGGGCCTGACGGACATATTTCGAGATATTTCTTCTTCTTGTTGTTCTTCTTCTGCACAGCTAAGCTGGAAGTGGCATTTACAGCTCGCAATAGTGCAGAGTTATCTCAAAGAAAGGAGCCGCGGTGTTTCTGTATCTCTATTATGTTGGTGCGGCTTCGTAACTTTTAAATATCTAGATATATCTCGAAAACTACGCTTCTGATCAAAAAATATCATAGAACATAAATTGTAGGAAACATAATTCTCTACAAAAAAGGTCTCTAAACATTTTGCCATAGCTCGCTTGGTTTCCGAGATATTTGCAGATATATCTCAAGGGCAGGGGCCTGACGGACATATTTCGAGATATTTCTTCTTCTTGTTGTTCTTCTTCTGCACAGCTAAGCTGGAAGTGGCATTTGCGGCTCGCACTAGTGCAGAGTTATCTGAAAGAAAGGGGCCACGGTGTTTCTGTATCTGTATTATGTTGGTGCGGCTTCGGAACTTTTAAATATCTTGATATATCTCGAGAACTACGCGTCTGATCAAAAAATATCATAGAACATAAAAAGTAGGAAACATAATTCTCTACAAAAAAGGTCTCTTAACATTTTGCCATAGCTCGCTTGGTTTCCGAGATATTTGCAGATTTATCTCAAGGGAAGGGGCCTAACGGACATATTTCGAGATATTTCTTCTTCTTGTTGTTCTTCTTCTGCACAGCTAAGCTGGAAGTGGCATTTGCGGCTCGCACTATTGCAGAGTTATCTCAAAGAAAGGGGCCACGGTGTTTCTGTATCTCTATTATGTTGGTGCGCCTTCGGAACTTTTAAATATCTTGATATATCTCGAGAACTACGCATCTGATCAAAAAATATCATAGAACATAAAAAGTAGGAAACTTAATTCTCTACAAAAAAGGTCTCTTAAGATTTTGCCATACCTCGCTTCGTTTCCGAGATATTTGCAGATTTATCTCAAGGGAAGGGGCCTGACGGACATATTTCGAGATATTTCTTCTTCTTGTTGTTCTTCTTCTGCACAGCTAAGCTGGAAGTGGCATTTGCGGCTCGCACTAGTGCAGAGTTATCTCAAAGAAAGGGGCCACGGTGTTTCTGTATCTCTATTATGTTGGTGCGGCTTCGGAACTTTTAAATATCTTGATATATCTCGAGAACTACGCATCTGATCAAAAAATATCATAGAACATAAAAAGTAGGAAACTTAATTCTCTACAAAAAAGGTCTCTTAACATTTTGCCATAGCTCGCTTCGTTTCCGAGATATTTGCAGATTTATCTCAAGGGAAGGGGCCTGACGGACATATTTCGAGATATTTCTTCTTCTTGTTGTTCTTCTTCTGCACAGCTAAGCTGGAAGTGGCATTTGCGGCTCGCACTATTGCAGAGTTATCTCAAAGAAAGGGGCCACGGTGTTTCTGTATCTCTATTATGTTGGTGCGGCTTCGGAACTTTTAAATATCTTGATATATCTCGAGAACTACGCATCTGATCAAAAAATATCATAGAACATAAAAAGTAGGAAACTTAATTCTCTACAAAAAAGGTCTCTTAACATTTTGCGATAGCTCGCTTCGTTTCCGAGATATTTGCAGATTTATCTCAAGGGAAGGGGCCTGACGGACATATTTCGAGATATTTCTTCTTCTTGTTGTTCTTCTTCTGCACAGCTAAGCTGGAAGTGGCATTTGCGGCTCGCACTATTGCAGAGTTATCTCAAAGAAAGGGGCCACGGTGTTTCTGTATCTCTATTATGTTGGTGCGGCTTCGGAACTTTTAAATATCTCGATATATCTCGAAAACTACGCTTCTGATCAAAAAATATCATAGAACATAAATTGTAGGAAACATAATTCTCTACAAAAAAGGTCTCTCAACATTTTGCCATAGCTCGCTTCGTTTCCGAGATATTTGCAGATATATCTCAAGGGCAGGGGCCTGACGGACATATTTCGAGATATTTCTTCTTCTTGTTGTTCTTCTTCTGCACAGCTAAGCTGGAAGTGGCATTTACACCTCGCAATAGTGCAGAGTTATCTCAAAGAAAGGGGCCACGGTGTTTCTGTATCTCTATTATGTTGGTGCGGCTTCGGAACTTTTAAATATCTCGATATATCTCGAAAACTACGCTTCTGATCGAAAAATATCATAGAACATAAATTGTAGGAAACATAATTCTCTACAAAAAACGTCTCTTAACATTTTGCCATAGCTCGCTTCGTTTCCGAGATATTTGCAGATTCAGCTCAAAGGAACGGGCCTGACGGACATATTTCGAGATACTTCTTTTTCTTGTTGTTCTTCCTCTGCACAGCTAAGCTGGAAGTGGCATTTGCAGCTCGCAATAGTGCAGAGTTATCTCAAAGAAAGGGGCCACGGTGTTTCTGTATCTCTATTATGTTGGTGCGGCTTCGTAACTTTTAAATATCTAGATATATCTCGAAAACTACGCTTCTGATCAAAAAATATCATAGAACATAAATTGTAGGAAACATAATTCTCTACAAAAAAGGTCTCTTAACATTTTGCCATAGCTCGCTTCGTTTCCGAGATATTTGCAGATTTATCTCAAGGGAAGGGGCCTGACGGACATATTTCGAGATATTTCTTCTTCTTGTTGTTCTTCCTCTGCACAGCTAAGCTGGAAGTGGCATTTGCGGCTCGCACTAGTGCAGAGTTATCTCAAAGAAAGGGGCCACGGTGTTTCTGTATCTCTATTATGTTGGTGCGGCTTCGGAACTTTTAAATATCTTGATATATCGCGACAACTACGCATCTGATCAAAAAATATCATACTACATAAAAAGTAGGAAACTTAATTCTCTACAAGAAAGGTCTCTAAACATTTTGCCATAGCTCGCTTCGTTTCCGAGATATTTGCAGATTTATCTCAAGGGAAGGGGCCTGACGGACATATTTCGAGATATTTCTTCTTCTTGTTGTTCTTCTTCTGCACAGCTAAGCTGGAAGTGGCATTTGCGGCTCGCACTAGTGCAGAGTTATCTCAAAGAAAGGGGCCACGGTGTTTCTGTATCTCTATTATGTTGGTGCGGCTTCGGAACTTTTAAATATCTTGATATATCTCGAGAACTACGCATCTGATCAAAAAATATCATAGAACATGAAAAGTAGGAAACATAATTCTCTACAAAAAAGGTCTCTTAACATTTTGCCATAGCTCGCTTCGTTTCCGAGATATTTGCAGATTCATCTCAAGGGAAGTGGCCTGACGGACATATTTCGAGATATTTCTTCTTCTTGTTGTTCTTCTTCTGCACAGCTAAGCTGGAAGTGGCATTTGCAGCTCGCAATAGTGCAGAGTTATCCCAAAGAAAGGGGCCACGGTGTTTCTGTATCTCTATTATGTTGGTGCGGCTTCGGAACTTTTAAATATCTTGATATATCTCGAGAACTACGCATCTGATCAAAAAATATCATAGAACATAAAAAGTAGAAAACTTAATTCTCTACAGAAAAGGTCTCTTAACATTTTGCCATAGCTCGCTTCGTTTCCGAGATATTTGCAGATTTATCTCAAGGGAATGGGCCTGACGGACATATTTCGAGATATTTCTTCTTCTTGTTGTTCTTCTTCTGCACAGCTAAGCTGGAAGTGGCATTTGCGGCTCGCACTATTGCAGAGTTATCTCAAAGAAAGGGGCCAGGGTGTTTCTGTATCTCTATTATGTTGGTGCGGTTTCGTAACTTTTAAATATCTAGATATATCTCGAAAACTACGCTTCTGATCAAAAAATATCATAGAACATAAATTGTAGGAAACATAATTCTCTACAAAAAAGGTCTCTTAACATTTTGCCATAGCTCGCTTCGTTTCCGAGATATTTGCAGATTTATCTCAAGGGAAGGGGCCTGACGGACATATTTCGAGATATTTCTTCTTCTTGTTGTTCTTCCTCTGCACAGCTAAGCTGGAAGTGGCATTTGCGGCTCGCACTAGTGCAGAGTTATCTCAAAGAAAGGGGCCACGGTGTTTCTGTATCTCTATTATGTTGGTGCGGCTTCGGAACTTTTAAATATCTTGATATATCGCGAGAACTACGCATCTGATCAAAAAATATCATACTACATAAAAAGTAGGAAACTTAATTCTCTACAAGAAAGGTCTCTAAACATTTTGCCATAGCTCGCTTCGTTTCCGAGATATTTGCAGATTTATCTCAAGGGAAGGGGCCTGACGGACATATTTCGAGATATTTCTTCTTCTTGTTGTTCTTCCTCTGCACAGCTAAGCTGGAAGTGGCATTTGCGGCTCGCACTAGTGCAGAGTTATCTCAAAGAAAGGGGCCACGGTGTTTCTGTATCTCTATTATGTTGGTGCGGCTTCGGAACTTTTAAATATCTTGATATATCGCGACAACTACGCATCTGATCAAAAAATATCATACTACATAAAAAGTAGGAAACTTAATTCTCTACAAGAAAGGTCTCTAAACATTTTGCCATAGCTCGCTTCGTTTCCGAGATATTTGCAGATTTATCTCAAGGGAAGGGGCCTGACGGACATATTTCGAGATATTTCTTCTTCTTGTTGTTCTTCTTCTGCACAGCTAAGCTGGAAGTGGCATTTGCGGCTCGCACTAGTGCAGAGTTATCTCAAAGAAAGGGGCCACGGTGTTTCTGTATCTCTATTATGTTGGTGCGGCTTCGGAACTTTTAAATATCTTGATATATCTCGAGAACTACGCATCTGATCAAAAAATATCATAGAACATGAAAAGTAGGAAACATAATTCTCTACAAAAAAGGTCTCTTAACATTTTGCCATAGCTCGCTTCGTTTCCGAGATATTTGCAGATTCATCTCAAGGGAAGTGGCCTGACGGACATATTTCGAGATATTTCTTCTTCTTGTTGTTCTTCTTCTGCACAGCTAAGCTGGAAGTGGCATTTGCAGCTCGCAATAGTGCAGAGTTATCCCAAAGAAAGGGGCCACGGTGTTTCTGTATCTCTATTATGTTGGTGCGGCTTCGGAACTTTTAAATATCTTGATATATCTCGAGAACTACGCATCTGATCAAAAAATATCATAGAACATAAAAAGTAGAAAACTTAATTCTCTACAGAAAAGGTCTCTTAACATTTTGCCATAGCTCGCTTCGTTTCCGAGATATTTGCAGATTTATCTCAAGGGAATGGGCCTGACGGACATATTTCGAGATATTTCTTCTTCTTGTTGTTCTTCTTCTGCACAGCTAAGCTGGAAGTGGCATTTGCGGCTCGCACTATTGCAGAGTTATCTCAAAGAAAGGGGCCAGGGTGTTTCTGTATCTCTATTATGTTGGTGCGGTTTCGTAACTTTTAAATATCTAGATATATCTCGAAAACTACGCTTCTGATCAAAAAATATCATAGAACATAAATTGTAGGAAACATAATTCTCTACAAAAAAGGTCTCTTAACATTTTGCCATAGCTCGCTTCGTTTCCGAGATATTTGCAGATTTATCTCAAGGGAAGGGGCCTGACGGACATATTTCGAGATATTTCTTCTTCTTGTTGTTCTTCCTCTGCACAGCTAAGCTGGAAGTGGCATTTGCGGCTCGCACTAGTGCAGAGTTATCTCAAAGAAAGGGGCCACGGTGTTTCTGTATCTCTATTATGTTGGTGCGGCTTCGGAACTTTTAAATATCTTGATATATCGCGAGAACTACGCATCTGATCAAAAAATATCATACTACATAAAAAGTAGGAAACTTAATTCTCTACAAGAAAGGTCTCTAAACATTTTGCCATAGCTCGCTTCGTTTCCGAGATATTTGCAGATTTATCTCAAGGGAAGGGGCCTGACGGACATATTTCGAGATATTTCTTCTTCTTGTTGTTCTTCCTCTGCACAGCTAAGCTGGAAGTGGCATTTGCGGCTCGCACTAGTGCAGAGTTATCTCAAAGAAAGGGGCCACGGTGTTTCTGTATCTCTATTATGTTGGTGCGGCTTCGTAACTTTTAAATATCTAGATATATCTCGAGAACTACGCATCTGATCAAAAAATATCATAGAACATAAAAAGTAGGATACTTAATTCTCTACAAAAAAGGTCTCTTAACATTTTGCCATAGCTCGCTTCGTTTCCGAGATATTTGCAGATTTATCTCAAGGGAAGGGGCCTGACGGACATATTTCGAGATATTTCTTCTTCTTGTTGTTCTTCTTCTGCACAGCTAAGCTGGAAGTGGCATTTGCGGCTCGCACTAGTGCAGAGTTATCTCAAAGAAAGGGGCCACGGTGTTTCTGTATCTCTATTATGTTGGTGCGGCTTCGGAACTTTTAAATATCTCGATATATCTCGAGAACTACGCATCTGATCAAAAAATATCATAGAACATAAAAAGTAGGAAACTTAATTCTCTATAAAAAAGGTCTCTTAACATTTTGCCATAGCTCGCTTCGTTTCCGAGATATTTGCAGATTTATCTCAAGGGAAGGGGCCTAACGGACATATTTCGAGATATTTCTTCTTCTTGTTGTTCTTCTTCTGCACAGCTAAACTGGAAGTGGCATTTCCAGCTCGCAATAGTGCAGAGTTATCTCAAAGAAAGGAGCCACGGTGTTTCTGTATCTCTATTATGTTGGTGCGGCTTCGGAACTTTTAAATATCTTGATATATCTCGAGAACTACGCATCTGATCAAAAAATATCATAGAACATAAAAAGTAGGAAACTTAATTCTCTACAAAAAAGGTCTCTTAACATTTTGCCATAGCTCGCTTCGTTTCCGAGATATTTGCAGATTTATCTCAAGGGAAGGGGCCTGACGGACATATTTCGAGATATTTCTTCTTCTTGTTGTTCTTCTTCTGCACAGCTAAGCTGGAAGTGGCATTTGCGGCTCGCACTAGTGCAGAGTTATCTCAAAGAAAGGGGCCACGGTGTTTCTGTATCTGTATTATGTTGGTGCGGCTTCGGAACTTTTAAATATCTTGATATATCTCGAGAACTACGCATCTGATCAAAAAATATCATAGAACATAAAAAGTAGGAAACTTAATTCTCTACAAAAAAGGTCTCTTAACATTTCGCCATAGCTCGCTTCGTTTCCGAGATATTTGCAGATTTATCTCAAGGGAAGGGGCCTGACGGACATATTTCGAGATATTTCTTCTTCTTGTTGTTCTTCTTCTGCACAGCTAAGCTGGAAGTGGCATTTGCGGCTCGCACTATTGCAGAGTTATCTCAAAGAAAGGGGCCACGGTGTTTCTGTATCTCTATTATGTTGGTGCGGCTTCGTAACTTTTAAATATCTAGATATATCTCGAAAACTACGCTTCTGATCAAAAAATATCATAGAACATAAATTGTAGGAAACATAATTCTCTACAAAAAAGGTCTCTTAACATTTTGCCATAGCTCGCTTGGTTTCCGAGATATTTGCAGATATATCTCAAGGGCAGGGGCCTGACGGACATATTTCGAGATATTTCTTCTTCTTGTTGTTCTTCTTCTGCACAGCTAAGCTGGAAGTGGCATTTGCGGCTCGCACTAGTGCAGAGTTATCTCAAAGAAAGGGGCCACGGTGTTTCTGTATCTCTATTATGTTGGTGCGGCTTCGGAACTTTTAAATATCTCGATATATCTCGAAAACTACGCTTCTGATCAAAAAATATCATAGAGCGTAAATTGTAGGAAACATTATCCTCTTCAAAAAAGGTCTCTTAACATTTTGCCATAGCTCGCTTCGTTTCCGAGATATTTGCAGATTCATCTCAAGGGAAGTGGCCTGACGGACATATTTCGAGATATTTCTTCTTCTTGTTGTTCTTCTTCTGCACAGCTAAGCTGGAAGTGGCATTTGCAGCTCGCAATAGTGCAGAGTTATCCCAAAGAAAGGGGCCACGGTGTTTCTGTATCTCTATTATGTTGGTGCGGCTTCGGAACTTTTAAATATCTTGATATATCTCAAGAACTACGCATCTGATCAAAAAATATCATACTACATAAAAAGTAGGAAACTTAATTCTCTACAAGAAAGGTCTCTAAACATTTTGCCATAGCTCGCTTCGTTTCCGAGATATTTGCAGATGTATCTCAAGGGAAGGGGCCTGACGGACATATTTCGAGATATTTCTTCTTCTTTTTGTTCTTCTTCTGCACAGCTAAGCTGGAAGTGGCATTTGCGGCTCGCACTAGTGCAGAGTTATCTCAAAGAAAGGGGCCACGGTGTTTCTGTATCTCTATTATGTTGGTGCGGCTTCGGAACTTTTAAATATCTTGATATATCTCGAGAACTACGCTTCTGATCAAAAAATATCATAGAGCGTAAATTGTAGGAAACATTATTCTCTTCAAAAAAGGTCTCTTAACATTTTGCCATAGCTCGCTTCGTTTCCGAGATATTTGCAGATTCATCTCAAGGGAAGTGGCCTGACGGACATATTTCGAGATATTTCTTCTTCTTGTTGTTCTTCTTCTGCACAGCTAAGCTGGAAGTGGCATTTGCAGCTCGCAATAGTGCAGAGTTATCCCAAAGAAAGGGGCCACGGTGTTTCTGTATCTCTATTATGTTGGTGCGGCTTCGGAACTTTTAAATATCTTGATATATCTCAAGAACTACGCATCTGATCAAAAAATATCATACTACATAAAAAGTAGGAAACTTAATTCTCTACAAGAAAGGTCTCTAAACATTTTGCCATAGCTCGCTTCGTTTCCGAGATATTTGCAGATGTATCTCAAGGGAAGGGGCCTGACGGACATATTTCGAGATATTTCTTCTTCTTTTTGTTCTTCTTCTGCACAGCTAAGCTGGAAGTGGCATTTGCGGCTCGCACTAGTGCAGAGTTATCTCAAAGAAAGGGGCCACGGTGTTTCTGTATCTCTATTATGTTGGTGCGGCTTCGGAACTTTTAAATATCTGGATATATCTCGAGAACTACGCATCTGATCAAAAAATATCATAGAACATGAAAAGTAGGAAACATAATTCTCTACAAAAAAGGTCTCTTAACATTTTGCCATAGCTCGCTTCGTTTCCGAGATATTTGCAGATTTATCTCAAGGGAAGGGGCCTGACGGACATATTTCGAGATATTTCTTCTTCTTGTTGTTCTTCTTCTGCACAGCTAAGCTCGAAGTGGCATTTGCAGCTCGCAATAGTGCAGAGTTATCTCAAAGAAAGAGGCCACGGTGTTTCTGTACCTCTATTATGTTGGTGCAGCTTCGGAACTTTTAAATATCTTGATATATCTCGAGAACTACGCATCTGATCAAAAAATATCATCAAACATAAAAAGTAGGAAACTTAATTCTCTACAAAAAAGGTCTCTTAACATTTTGCCATAGCTCTCTTCGTTTCCGAGATATTTGCAGATTCAGCTCAAAGGAACTGGCCTGACGGACATATTTCGAGATATTTCTTCTTCTTGTTGTTCTTCCTCTGCACAGCTAAGCTGGAAGTGGCATTTGCAGCTCGCAATAGTGCAGAGTTATCTTAAAGAAAGGGGCCACGGTGTTTCTGTATCTCTATTATGTTGGTGCGGCTTCGGAACTTTTAAATATCTTGATATATCTCGAGAACTACGCATCTGATCAAAAAATGTCATAGAACATAAAAAGTAGGAAACTTAATTCTCTACAAAAAAGGTCTCTTAACATTTTGCCATAGCTCGCTTCGTTTCCGAGATATTGGCAGATTTATCTCAAGGGAAGGGGCCTGACGGACATATTTCGAGATATTTCTTCTTCTTGTTGTTCTTCTTCTGCACAGCTAAACTGGAAGTGGCATTTCCAGCTCGCAATAGTGCAGAGTTATCTCAAAGAAAGGAGCCACGGTGTTTCTGTATCTCTATTATGTTGGTGCGGCTTCGGAACTTTTAAATATCTTGATATATCTCGAGAACTACGCATCTGATCAAAAAATATCATAGAACATAAAAAGTAGGAAACTTAATTCGCTACAAAAAAGGTCTCTTAACATTTTGCCATAGCTCGCTTCGTTTCCGAGATATTTGCAGATTTATCTCAAGGGAAGGGGCCTGACGGACATATTTCGAGATATTTCTTCTTCTTGTTGTTCTTCTTCTGCACAGCTAAGCTGGAAGTGGCATTTGCGGCTCGCGCTAGTGCAGAGTTATCTCAAAGAAAGGGGGCACGGTGTTTCTGTATCTGTATTATGTTGGTGCGGCTTCGGAACTTTTAAATATCTTGATATATCTCGAGAACTACGCATCTGATCAAAAAATATCATAGAACATAAAAAGTAGGAAACTTAATTCTCTACAAAAAAGGTCTCTTAACATTTCGCCATAGCTCGCTTCGTTTCCGAGATATTTGCAGATTTATCTCAAGGGAAGGGGCCTGACGGACATATTTCGAGATATTTCTTCTTCTTGTTGTTCTTCTTCTGCACAGCTAAGCTGGAAGTGGCATTTGCGGCTCGCACTATTGCAGAGTTATCTCAAAGAAAGGGGCCACGGTGTTTCTGTATCTCTATTATGTTGGTGCGGCTTCGTAACTTTTAAATATCTAGATATATCTCGAAAACTACGCTTCTGATCAAAAAATATCATAGAACATAAATTGTAGGAAACATAATTCTCTACAAAAAAGGTCTCTTAACATTTTGCCATAGCTCGCTTGGTTTCCGAGATATTTGCAGATATATCTCAAGGGCAGGGGCCTGACGGACATATTTCGAGATATTTCTTCTTCTTGTTGTTCTTCTTCTGCACAGCTAAGCTGGAAGTGGCATTTACAGCTCGCAATAGTGCAGAGTTATCTCAAAGAAAGGAGCCGCGGTGTTTCTGTATCTCTAATATGTTGGTGCGGCTTCGGAACTTTTAAATATCTTGATATATCTCGAGAACTACGCATCTGATCAAAAAATATCATCAAACATAAAAAGTAGGAAACTTAATTCTCTACAAAAAAGGTCTCTTAACATTTTGCCATAGCTCTCTTCGTTTCCGAGATATTTGCAGATTCAGCTCAAAGGAACTGGCCTGACGGACATATTTCGAGATATTTCTTCTTCTTGTTGTTCTTCCTCTGCACAGCTAAGCTGGAAGTGGCATTTGCAGCTCGCAATAGTGCAGAGTTATCTTAAAGAAAGGGGCCACGGTGTTTCTGTATCTCTATTATGTTGGTGCGGCTTCGGAACTTTTCAATATCTTGATATATCTCGAGAACTACGCATCTGATCAAAAAATGTCATAGAACATAAAAAGTAGGAAACTTAATTCTCTACAAAAAAGGTCTCTTAACATTTTGCCATAGCTCGCTTCGTTTCCGAGATATTGGCAGATTTATCTCAAGGGAAGGGGCCTGACGGACATATTTCGAGATATTTCTTCTTCTTGTTGTTCTTCTTCTGCACAGCTAAACTGGAAGTGGCATTTCCAGCTCGCAATAGTGCAGAGTTATCTCAAAGAAAGGAGCCACGGTGTTTCTGTATCTCTATTATGTTGGTGCGGCTTCGGAACTTTTAAATATCTTGATATATCTCGAGAACTACGCATCTGATCAAAAAATATCATAGAACCTAAAAAGTAGGAAACTTAATTCTCTACAAAAAAGGTCTCTTAACATTTTGCCATAGCTCGCTTCGTTTCCGAGATATTTGCAGATTTATCTCAAGGGAAGGGGCCTGACGGACATATTTCGAGATATTTCTTCTTCTTGTTGTTCTTCTTCTGCACAGCTAAGCTGGAAGTGGCATTTGCGGCTCGCGCTAGTGCAGAGTTATCTCAAAGAAAGGGGGCACGGTGTTTCTGTATCTGTATTATGTTGGTGCGGCTTCGGAACTTTTAAATATCTTGATATATCTCGAGAACTACGCATCTGATCAAAAAATATCATAGAACATAAAAAGTAGGAAACTTAATTCTCTACAAAAAAGGTCTCTTAACATTTCGCCATAGCTCGCTTCGTTTCCGAGATATTTGCAGATTTATCTCAAGGGAAGGGGCCTGACGGACATATTTCGAGATATTTCTTCTTCTTGTTGTTCTTCTTCTGCACAGCTAAGCTGGAAGTGGCATTTGCGGCTCGCACTATTGCAGAGTTATCTCAAAGAAAGGGCCCACGGTGTTTCTGTATCTCTATTATGTTGGTGCGCCTTCGTAACTTTTAAATATCTAGATATATCTCGAAAACTACGCTTCTGATCAAAAAATATCATAGAACATAAATTGTAGGAAACATAATTCTCTACAAAAAAGGTCTCTTAACATTTTGCCATAGCTCGCTTGGTTTCCGAGATATTTGCAGATATATCTCAAGGGCAGGGGCCTGACGGACATATTTCGAGATATTTCTTCTTCTTGTTGTTCTTCTTCTGCACAGCTAAGCTGGAAGTGGCATTTACAGCTCGCAATAGTGCAGAGTTATCTCAAAGAAAGGAGCCGCGGTGTTTCTGTATCTCTAATATGTTGGTGCGGCTTCGGAACTTTTAAGTATCTCGATATATCTCGAAAACTACGCTTCTGATCAAAAAATATCATAGAACATAAATTGTAGGAAACATAATTCTCTACAAAAAACGTCTCTTAACATTTTGCCATAGCTCGCTTCGTTTCCGAGATATTTGCAGATTCAGCTCAAAGGAACTGGCCTGACGGACATATTTCGAGATATTTCTTCTTCTTGTTGTTCTTCCTCTGCACAGCTAAGCTGGAAGTGGCATTTGCAGCTCGCAATAGTGCAGAGTTATCTCAAAGAAAGGGGCCACGGTGTTTCTGTATCTCTATTATGTTGGTGCGGCTTCGGAACTTTTAAATATCTTGATATATCTCGAGAACTACGCGTCTGATCAAAAAATATCATAGAACATAAAAAGTAGGAAACAAAATTCTCTACAAGAAAGGTCTCTAAACATTTTGCCATAGCTCGCTTCGTTTCCGAGATATTTGCAGATTTATCTCAAGGGAAGGGGCCTGACGGACATATTTCGAGATATTTCTTCTTCTTGTTGTTCTTCTTCTGCACAGCTAAGCTGGAAGTGGCATTTGCGGCTCGCACTAGTGCAGAGTTATCTCAAAGAAAGGGGCCACGGTGTTTCTGTATCTCTATTATGTTGGTGCGGCTTCGGAACTTTTAAATATCTTGATATATCTCGAGAACTACGCATCTGATCAAAAAATATCATAGAACATGAAAAGTAGGAAACATAATTCTCTACAAAAAAGGTCTCTTAACATTTTGCCATAGCTCGCTTCGTTTCCGAGATATTTGCAGATTCATCTCAAGGGAAGTGGCCTGACGGACATATTTCGAGATATTTCTTCTTCTTGTTGTTCTTCTTCTGCACAGCTAAGCTGGAAGTGGCATTTGCAGCTCGCAATAGTGCAGAGTTATCCCAAAGAAAGGGGCCACGGTGTTTCTGTATCTCTATTATGTTGGTGCGGCTTCGGAACTTTTAAATATCTTGATATATCTCGAGAACTACGCATCTGATCAAAAAATATCATACTACATAAAAAGTAGGAAACTTAATTCTCTACAAGAAAGGTCTCTAAACATTTTGCCATAGCTCGCTTCGTTTCCGAGATATTTGCAGATTTATCTCAAGGGAAGGGGCCTGACGGACATATTTCGAGATATTTCTTCTTCTTGTTGTTCTTCTTCTGCACAGCTAAGCTGGAAGTGGCATTTGCGGCTCGCACTAGTGCAGAGTTATCTCAAAGAAAGGGGCCACGGTGTTTGTGTATCTCTATTATGTTGGTGCGGCTTCGGAACTTTTAAATATCTTGATATATCTCGAGAACTACGCATCTGATCAGAAAATATCATGGAACATGAAAAGTAGGAAACTTAATTCTCTACAAAAAAGGTCTCTTAACATTTTGCCATAGCTCTCTTCGTTTCCGAGATATTTGCAGATTTATCTCAAGGGAAGGGGCCTGACGGACATATTTCGAGATATTTCTTCTTCTTGTTGTTCTTCTTCTGCACAGCTAAGCTCGAAGTGGCATTTGCAGCTCGCAATAGTGCTGAGTTATCTCAAAGAAAGAGGCCACGGTGTTTCTGTACCTCTATTATGTTGGTGCAGCTTCGGAACTTTTAAATATCTTGATATATCTCGAGAACTACGCATCTGATCAAAAAATATCATCAAACATAAAAAGTAGGAAACTTAATTCTCTACAAAAAAGGTCTCTTAACATTTTGCCATAGCTCTCTTCGTTTCCGAGATATTTGCAGATTCAGCTCAAAGGAACTGGCCTGACGGACATATTTCGAGATATTTCTTCTTCTTGTTGTTCTTCCTCTGCACAGCTAAGCTGGAAGTGGCATTTGCAGCTCGCAATAGTGCAGAGTTATCTTAAAGAAAGGGGCCACGGTGTTTCTGTATCTCTATTATGTTGGTGCGGCTTCGGAACTTTTAAATATCTTGATATATCTCGAGAACTACGCATCTGATCAAAAAATGTCATAGAACATAAAAAGTAGGAAACTTAATTCTCTACAAAAAAGGTCTCTTAACATTTTGCCATAGCTCGCTTCGTTTCCGAGATATTTGCAGATTTATCTCAAGGGAAGGGGCCTGACGGACATATTTCGAGATATTTCTTCTTCTTGTTGTTCTTCTTCTGCACAGCTAAGCTGGAAGTGGCATTTGCGGCTCGCACTAGTGCAGAGTTATCTCAAAGAAAGGGGCCACGGTGTTTCTGTATCTGTATTATGTTGGTGCGGCTTCGGCACTTTTAAATATCTTGATATATCTCGAGAACTACGCATCTGATCAAAAAATATCATAGAAGATAAAAAGTAGGAAACTTAATTCTCTACAAGAAAGGTCTCTTAACATTTCGCCATAGCTCGCTTCGTTTGCGAGATATTTGCAGATTTATCTCAAGGGAAGGGGCCTGTCGGACATATTTCGAGATATTTCTTCTTCTTGTTGTTCTTCTTCTGCACAGCTAAGCTGGAAGTGGCATTTGCGGCTCGCACTAGTGCAGAGTTATCTCAAAGAAAGGGGCCACGGTGTTTCTGTATCTCTATTATGTTGGTGCGGCTTCGGAACTTTTAAATATCTCGATATATCTCGAAAACTACGCTTCTGATCGAAAAATATCATAGAACATAAATTGTAGGAAACATAATTCTCTACAAAAAACGTCTCTTAACATTTTGCCATAGCTCGCTTCGTTTCCGAGATATTTGCAGATTCAGCTCAAAGGAACGGGCCTGACGGACATATTTCGAGATACTTCTTTTTCTTGTTGTTCTTCCTCTGCACAGCTAAGCTGGAAGTGGCATTTGCAGCTCGCAATAGTGCAGAGTTATCTCAAAGAAAGGGGCCACGGTGTTTCTGTATCTCTATTATGTTGGTGCGGCTTCGGAACTTTTAAATATCTTGATATATCTCGAGAACTACGCGTCTGATCAAAAAATATCATAGAACATAAAAAGTAGGAAACAAAATTCTCTACAAGAAAGGTCTCTTAACATTTTGCCATAGCTCGCTTCGTTTCCGAGATATTTGCAGATTTATCTCAAGGGAAGGGGCCTGACGGACATATTTCGAGATATTTCTTCTTCTTGTTGTTCTTCTTCTGCACAGCTAAGCTGGAAGTGGCATTTGCAGCTCGCAATAGTGCAGAGTTATCCCAAAGAAAGGGGCCACGGTGTTTCTGTATCTCTATTATGTTGGTGCGGCTTCGGAACTTTTAAATATCTTGATATATCTCGAGAACTACGCATCTGATCAAAAAATATCATACTACATAAAAAGTAGGAAACTTAATTCTCTACAAGAAAGGTCTCTAAACATTTTGCCATAGCTCGCTTCGTTTCCGAGATATTTGCAGATTTATCTCAAGGGAAGGGGCCTGACGGACATATTTCGAGATATTTCTTCTTCTTGTTGTTCTTCTTCTGCACAGCTAAGCTGGAAGTGGCATTTGCGGCTCGCACTAGTGCAGAGTTATCTCAAAGAAAGGGGCCACGGTGTTTCTGTATCTCTATTATGTTGGTGCGGCTTCGGAACTTTTAAATATCTTGATATATCTCGAGAACTACGCATCTGATCAAAAAATATCATGGAACATGAAAAGTAGGAAACTTAATTCTCTACAAAAAAGGTCTCTTAACATTTTGCCATAGCTCTCTTCGTTTCCGAGATATTTGCAGATTTATCTCAAGGGAAGGGGCCTGACGGATATATTTCGAGATATTTCTTCTTCTTGTTGTTCTTCTTCTGCACAGCTAAGCTCGAAGTGGCATTTGCAGCTCGCAATAGTGCAGAGTTATCTCAAAGAAAGAGGCCACGGTGTTTCTGTACCTCTATTATGTTGGTGCAGCTTCGGAACTTTTAAATATCTTGATATATCTCGAGAACTACGCATCTGATCAAAAAATATCATCAAACATAAAAAGTAGGAAACTTAATTCTCTACAAAAAAGGTCTCTTAATATTTTGCCATAGCTCTCTTCGTTTCCGAGATATTTGCAGATTCAGCTCAAAGGAACTGGCCTGACGGACATATTTCGAGATATTTCTTCTTCTTGTTGTTCTTCCTCTGCACAGCTAAGCTGGAAGTGGCATTTGCAGCTCGCAATAGTGCAGAGTTATCTTAAAGAAAGGGGCCACGGTGTTTCTGTATCTCTATTATGTTGGTGCGGCTTCGGCACTTTTAAATATCTTGATATATCTCGAGAACTACGCATCTGATCAAAAAATATCATAGAAGATAAAAAGTAGGAAACTTAATTCTCTACAAAAAAGGTCTCTTAACATTTCGCCATAGCTCGCTTCGTTTCCGAGATATTTGCAGATTTATCTCAAGGGAAGGGGCCTGTCGGACATATTTCGAGATATTTCTTCTTCTTGTTGTTCTTCTTCTGCACAGCTAAGCTGGAAGTGGCATTTGCGGCTCGCACTAGTGCAGAGTTATCTCAAAGAAAGGGGCCACGGTGTTTCTGTATCTCTATTATGTTGGTGCGGCTTCGGAACTTTTAAATATCTCGATATATCTCGAAAACTACGCTTCTGATCGAAAAATATCATAGAACATAAATTGTAGGAAACATAATTCTCTACAAAAAACGTCTCTTAACATTTTGCCATAGCTCGCTTCGTTTCCGAGATATTTGCAGATTCAGCTGAAAGGAACGGGCCTGACGGACATATTTCGAGATACTTCTTTTTCTTGTTGTTCTTCCTCTGCACAGCTAAGCTGGAAGTGGCATTTGCAGCTCGCAATAGTGCAGAGTTATCTCAAAGAAAGGGGCCACGGTGTTTCTGTATCTCTATTATGTTGGTGCGGGTTCGGAACTTTTAAATATCTTGATATATCTCGAGAACTACGCATCTGATCAAAAAATGTCATAGAACATGAAAAGTAGGAAACTTAATTCTCTACAAAAAAGGTCTCTTAACATTTTGCCATAGCTCGCTTCGTTTCCGAGATATTTGCATATTTATCTCAAGGGAAGGGGCCTGACGGACATATTTCGAGATATTTCTTCTTCTTGTTGTTCTTCTTCTGCACAGCTAAGCTGGAAGTGGCATTTGCGGCTCGCACTAGTGCAGAGTTATCTCAAAGAAAGGGGCCACGGTGTTTCTGTATCTCTATTATGTTGGTGCGGCTTCGGAACTTTTAAATATCTCGATATATCTCGACAACTACGCTTCTGATCAAAAAATATCATAGAACATAAAAAGTAGGAAACTTAATTCTCTACAAAAAAGGTCTCTTAACATTTTGCCATAGCTCGCTTCGTTTCCGAGATATTTGCAGATTTATCTCAAGGGAAGGGGCCTAACGGACATATTTCGAGATATTTCTTCTTCTTGTTGTTCTTCTTCTGCACAGCTAAACTGGAAGTGGCATTTCCAGCTCGCACTAGTGCAGAGTTATCTCAAAGAAAGGGGCCACGGTGTTTCTGTATCTCTATTATGTTGGTGCGGCTTCGGAACTTTTAAATATCTCGATATATCTCGACAACTACGCTTCTGATCAAAAAATATCATAGAACATAAAAAGTAGGAAACTTAATTCTCTACAAAAAACGTCTCTTAACATTTTGCCATAGCTCGCTTCGTTTCCGAGATATTTGCAGATTTATCTCAAGGGAAGGGGCCTGACGGACATATTTCGAGATATTTCTTCTTCTTGTTGTTCTTCTTCTGCACAGCTGAGCTGGAAGTGGCATTTGCAGGTCGCAATAGTGCAGAGTTATCTCAAAGAAAGGGGCCACGGTGTTTCTGTATCTCTATTATGTTGGTGCGGCTTCGGAAGTTTTAAATATTTCGATATATCTCGAAAACTACGCTTCTGATCAAAAAATATCATAGAGCGTAAATTGTAGGAAACATTATTCTCTACAAAAAAGGTCTCTTAACATTTTGCCATAGCTCGCGTCGTTTCCGAGATATTTGCAGATTTATCTCAAGGGAAGAGGCCTGACGGACATATTTCGAGATATTTCTTCTTCTTGTTGTTCTTCCTCTGCACAGTTAAGCTGGAAGTGGCATTTGCGGCTCGCACTAGTGCAGAGTTATCTCAAAGAAAGGGGCCACGGTGTTTCTGTATCTCTATTATGTTGGTGCGGCTTCGGAACTTTTAAATATCTCGATATATCTCGAAAACTACGCTTCTGATCAAAAAATATCATAGAGCGTAAATTGTAGGAAACATTATTCTCTTCAAAAAAGGTCTCTTAACATTTTGCCATAGCTCGCTTCGTTTCCGAGATATTTGCAGATTCATCTCAAGGGAAGTGGCCTGACGGACATATTTCGAGACATTTCTTCTTCTTGTTGTTCTTCTTCTGCACAGCTAAGCTGGAAGTGGCATTTGCAGCTCGCAATAGTGCAGAGTTATCCCAAAGAAAGGGGCCACGGTGTTTCTGTATCTCTATTATGTTGGTGCGGCTTCGGAACTTTTAAATATCTTGATATATCTCGAGAACTACGCATCTGATCAAAAAATATCATACTACATAAAAAGTAGGAAACTTAATTCTCTACAAGAAAGGTCTCTAAACATTTTGCCATAGCTCGCTTCGTTTCCGAGATATTTGCAGATTCATCTCAAGGGAAGTGGCCTGACGGACATATTTCGAGATATTTCTTCTTCTTGTTGTTCTTCTTCTGCACAGCTGAGCTGGAAGTGGCATTTGCAGGTCGCACTAGTGCAGAGTTATCTCAAAGAAAGGGGCCACGGTGTTTCTGTATCTCTATTATGTTGGTGCGGCTTCGGAACTTTTAAATATCTCGATATATCTCGAGAACTACGCATCTGATCAAAAAATATCATGGAACATGAAAAGTAGGAAACTTAATTCTCTACAAAAAAGGTCTCTTAACATTTTGCCATAGCTCTCTTCGTTTCCGAGATATTTGCAGATTTATCTCAAGGGAAGGGGCCTGACGGACATATTTCGAGATATTTCTTCTTCTTGTTGTTCTTCTTCTGCACAGCTAAGCTCGAAGTGGCATTTGCAGCTCGCAATAGTGCAGAGTTATCTCAAAGAAAGAGGCCACGGTGTTTCTGTACCTCTATTATGTTGGTGCAGCTTCGGAACTTTTAAATATCTTGATATATCTCGAGAACTACGCATCTGATCAAAAAATATCATCAAACATAAAAAGTAGGAAACTTAATTCTCTACAAAAAAGGTCTCTTAACATTTTGCCATAGCTCTCTTCGTTTCCGAGATATTTGCAGATTCAGCTCAAAGGAACTGGCCTGACGGACATATTTCGAGATATTTCTTCTTCTTGTTGTTCTTCCTCTGCACAGCTAAGCTGGAAGTGGCATTTGCAGCTCGCAATAGTGCAGAGTTATCTTAAAGAAAGGGGCCACGGTGTTTCTGTATCTCTATTATGTTGGTGCTGCTTCGGAACTTTTAAATATCTTGATATATCTCGAGAACTACGCATCTGATCAAAAAATGTCATAGAACATAAAAAGTAGGAAACTTAATTCTCTACAAAAAAGGTCTCTTAACATTTTGCCATAGCTCGCTTCGTTTCCGAGATATTTGCAGATTTATCTCAAGGGAAGGGGCCTGACGGACATATTTCGAGATATTTCTTCTTCTTGTTGTTCTTCTTCTGCACAGCTAAGCTGGAAGTGGCATTTGCGGCTCGCACTAGTGCAGAGTTATCTCAAAGAAAGGGGCCACGGTGTTTCTGTATCTGTATTATGTTGGTGCGGCTTCGGCACTTTTAAATATCTTGATATATCTCGAGAACTACGCATCTGATCAAAAAATATCATAGAAGATAAAAAGTAGGAAACTTAATTCTCTACAAAAAAGGTCTCTTAACATTTCGCCATAGCTCGCTTCGTTTCCGAGATATTTGCAGATTTATCTCAAGGGAAGGGGTCTGACGGACATATTTCGAGATATTTCTTCTTCTTGTTGTTCTTCTTCTGCACAGCTAAGCTGGAAGTGGCATTTGCAGCTCGCAATAGTGCAGAGTTATCTCAAAGAGAGGGGCCACGGTGTTTCTGTATCTCTATTATGTTGGTGCGGCTTCGGAACTTTTAAATATCTTGATATATCTCGAGAACTACGCATCTGATCAAAAAATATCATAGAAGATAAAAAGTAGGAAACTTAATTCTCTACAAAAAAGGTCTCTTAACATTTTGCCATAGCTCGCTTCGTTTCCGAGATATTTGCATATTTATCTCAAGGGAAGGGGCCTGACGGACATATTTCGAGATATTTCTTCTTCTTGTTGTTCTTCTTCTGCACAGCTAAGCTGGAAGTGGCATTTGCGGCTCGCACTAGTGCAGAGTTATCTCAAAGAAAGGGGCCACGGTGTTTCTGTATCTCTATTATGTTGGTGCGGCTTCGGAACTTTTAAATATCTCGATATATCTCGAGAACTACGCATCTGATCAAAAAATATCATAGAACATGAAAAGTAGGAAACTTAATTCTCTACAAAAAAGGTCTCTTAACATTTTGCCATAGCTCTCTTCGTTTCCGAGATATTTGCAGATTTATCTCAAGGGAAGGGGCCTGACGGACATATTTCGAGATATTTCTTCTTCTTGTTCTTCTTCTTCTGCACAGCTAAGCTCGAAGTGGCATTTGCAGCTCGCAATAGTGCAGAGTTATCTCAAAGAAAGAGGCCACGGTGTTTCTGTACCTCTATTATGTTGGTGCAGCTTCGGAACTTTTAAATATCTTGATATATCTCGAGAACTACGCATCTGATCAAAAAATATCATCGAACATAAAAAGTAGGAAACTTAATTCTCTACAAAAATGGTCTCTTAACATTTTGCCATAGCTCTCTTCGTTTCCGAGATATTTGCAGATTCAGCTCAAAGGAACTGGCCTGACGGACATATTTCGAGATATTTCTTCTTCTTGTTGTTCTTCCTCTGCACAGCTAAGCTGGAAGTGGCATTTGCAGCTCGCAATAGTGCAGAGTTATCTCAAAGAAAGGGGCCACCGTGTTTCTGTATCTCTATTATGTTGGTGCGGCTTCGGAACTTTTAAATATCTCGATATATCTCGAAAACTACGCTTCTGATCAAAAAATATCATAGAACATAAAAAGTAGGAAACTTAATTCTCTACAAAAAAGGTCACTTAACATTTTGCCATAGCTCGCTTCGTTTCCGAGATATTTGCAGATTCATCTCAAGGGAAGGGGTCTGACGGACATATTTCGAGATATTTCTTCTTCTTGTTGTTCTTCTTCTGCACAGCTAAGCTCGAAGCGGCATTTGCAGCTCGCAATAGTGCAGGGTTATCTCAAAGAAAGAGGCCACGGTGTTTCTGTACCTCTATTATGTTGGTGCAGCTTCGGAACTTTTAAATATCTTGATATATCTCGAGAACTACGCATCTGATCAAAAAATATCATACTACATAAAAAGTAGGAAACTTAATTCTCTACAAGAAAGGTCTCTAAACATTTTGCCATAGCTCGCTTCGTTTCCGAGATATTTGCAGATTTATCTCAAGGGAAGGGGCCTGACGGACATATTTCGAGATATTTCTTCTTCTTGTTGTTCTTCTTCTGCACAGCTAAGCTGGAAGTGGCATTTGCAGCTCGCAATAGTGCAGAGTTATCTCAAAGAAAGGGGCCACGGTGTTTCTGTATCTCTATTATGTTGGTGCGGCTTCGGAACTTTTAAATATCTCGATATATCTCGAAAACTACGCTTCTGATCAAAAAATATCATAGAACGTAAATTGTAGGAAACATTATTCTCTACAAAAAAGGTCTCTTAACATTTTGCCATAGCTCGCTTCGTTTCCGAGATATTTGCAGATTTATCTCAAGGGAAGTGGCCTGACGGACATATTTCGAGATATTTCTTCTTCTTGTTGTTCTTCTTCTGCACAGCTAAGCTGGAAGTGGCATTTGCAGCTCGCAATAGTGCAGAGTTATCTCAAAGAGAGGGGCCACGGTGTTTCTGTATCTCTATTATGTTGGTGCGGCTTCGGAACTTTTAAATATCTTGATATATCTCGAGAACTACGCATCTGATCAAAAAATATCATAGAAGATAAAAAGTAGGAAACTTAATTCTCTACAAAAAAGGTCTCTTAACATTTTGCCATAGCTCGCTTCGTTTCCGAGATATTTGCATATTTATCTCAAGGGAAGGGGCCTGACGGACATATTTCGAGATATCTCTTCTTCTTGTTGTTCTTCTTCTGCACAGCTAAGCTGGAAGTGGCATTTGCGGCTCGCACTAGTGCAGAGTTATCTCAAAGAAAGGGGCCACGGTGTTTCTGTATCTCTATTATGTTGGTGCGGCTTCGGAACTTTTAAATATCTTGATATATCTCGAGAACTACGCATCTGATCAAAAAATATCATAGAACATGAAAAGTAGGAAACTTAATTCTCTACAAAAAAGGTCTCTTAACATTTTGCCATAGCTCTCTTCGTTTCCGAGATATTTGCAGATTTATCTCAAGGGAAGGGGCCTGACGGACATATTTCGAGATATTTCTTCTTCTTGTTGTTCTTCTTCTGCACAGCTAAGCTCGAAGTGGCATTTGCAGCTCGCAATAGTGCAGAGTTATCTCAAAGAAAGGGGCCACGGTGTTTCTGTATCTCTATTATGTTGGTGCGGCTTCGGAACTTTTAAATATCTCGATATATCTCGAAAACTACGCTTCTGATCAAAAAATATCATAGAACGTAAATTGTAGGAAACATTATTCTCTACAAAAAAGGTCTCTTAACATTTTGCCATAGCTCGCTTCGTTTCCGAGATATTTGCAGATTTATCTCAAGGGAAGTGGCCTGACGGACATATTTCGAGATATTTCTTCTTCTTGTTGTTCTTCTTCTGCACAGCTAAGCTGGAAGTGGCATTTGCAGCTCGCAATAGTGCAGAGTTATCTCAAAGAGAGGGGCCACGGTGTTTCTGTATCTCTATTATGTTGGTGCGGCTTCGGAACTTTTAAATATCTTGATATATCTCGAGAACTACGCATCTGATCAAAAAATATCATAGAAGATAAAAAGTAGGAAACTTAATTCTCTACAAAAAAGGTCTCTTAACATTTTGCCATAGCTCGCTTCGTTTCCGAGATATTTGCATATTTATCTCAAGGGAAGGGGCCTGACGGACATATTTCGAGATATTTCTTCTTCTTGTTGTTCTTCTTCTGCACAGCTAAGCTGGAAGTGGCATTTGCGGCTCGCACTAGTGCAGAGTTATCTCAAAGAAAGGGGCCACGGTGTTTCTGTATCTCTATTATGTTGGTGCGGCTTCGGAACTTTTAAATATCTCGATATATCTCGAGAACTACGCATCTGATCAAAAAATATCATAGAACATGAAAAGTAGGAAACTTAATTCTCTACAAAAAAGGTCTCTTAACATTTTGCCATAGCTCTCTTCGTTTCCGAGATATTTGCAGATTTATCTCAAGGGAAGGGGCCTGACGGACATATTTCGAGATATTTCTTCTTCTTGTTCTTCTTCTTCTGCACAGCTAAGCTCGAAGTGGCATTTGCAGCTCGCAATAGTGCAGAGTTATCTCAAAGAAAGAGGCCACGGTGTTTCTGTACCTCTATTATGTTGGTGCAGCTTCGGAACTTTTAAATATCTTGATATATCTCGAGAACTACGCATCTGATCAAAAAATATCATCGAACATAAAAAGTAGGAAACTTAATTCTCTACAAAAATGGTCTCTTAACATTTTGCCATAGCTCTCTTCGTTTCCGAGATATTTGCAGATTCAGCTCAAAGGAACTGGCCTGACGGACATATTTCGAGATATTTCTTCTTCTTGTTGTTCTTCCTCTGCACAGCTAAGCTGGAAGTGGCATTTGCAGCTCGCAATAGTGCAGAGTTATCTCAAAGAAAGGGGCCACCGTGTTTCTGTATCTCTATTATGTTGGTGCGGCTTCGGAACTTTTAAATATCTCGATATATCTCGAAAACTACGCTTCTGATCAAAAAATATCATAGAACATAAAAAGTAGGAAACTTAATTCTCTACAAAAAAGGTCACTTAACATTTTGCCATAGCTCGCTTCGTTTCCGAGATATTTGCAGATTCATCTCAAGGGAAGGGGTCTGACGGACATATTTCGAGATATTTCTTCTTCTTGTTGTTCTTCTTCTGCACAGCTAAGCTCGAAGCGGCATTTGCAGCTCGCAATAGTGCAGGGTTATCTCAAAGAAAGAGGCCACGGTGTTTCTGTACCTCTATTATGTTGGTGCAGCTTCCGAACTTTTAAATATCTTGATATATCTCGAGAACTACGCATCTGATCAAAAAATATCATACTACATAAAAAGTAGGAAACTTAATTCTCTACAAGAAAGGTCTCTAAACATTTTGCCATAGCTCGCTTCGTTTCCGAGATATTTGCAGATTTATCTCAAGGGAAGGGGCCTGACGGACATATTTCGAGATATTTCTTCTTCTTGTTGTTCTTCTTCTGCACAGCTAAGCTGGAAGTGGCATTTGCAGCTCGCAATAGTGCAGAGTTATCTCAAAGAAAGGGGCCACGGTGTTTCTGTATCTCTATTATGTTGGTGCGGCTTCGGAACTTTTAAATATCTCGATATATCTCGAAAACTACGCTTCTGATCAAAAAATATCATAGAACGTAAATTGTAGGAAACATTATTCTCTACAAAAAAGGTCTCTTAACATTTTGCCATAGCTCGCTTCGTTTCCGAGATATTTGCAGATTTATCTCAAGGGAAGTGGCCTGACGGACATATTTCGAGATATTTCTTCTTCTTGTTGTTCTTCTTCTGCACAGCTAAGCTGGAAGTGGCATTTGCAGCTCGCAATAGTGCAGAGTTATCTCAAAGAGAGGGGCCACGGTGTTTCTGTATCTCTATTATGTTGGTGCGGCTTCGGAACTTTTAAATATCTTGATATATCTCGAGAACTACGCATCTGATCAAAAAATATCATAGAAGATAAAAAGTAGGAAACTTAATTCTCTACAAAAAAGGTCTCTTAACATTTTGCCATAGCTCGCTTCGTTTCCGAGATATTTGCATATTTATCTCAAGGGAAGGGGCCTGACGGACATATTTCGAGATATCTCTTCTTCTTGTTGTTCTTCTTCTGCACAGCTAAGCTGGAAGTGGCATTTGCGGCTCGCACTAGTGCAGAGTTATCTCAAAGAAAGGGGCCACGGTGTTTCTGTATCTCTATTATGTTGGTGCGGCTTCGGAACTTTTAAATATCTTGATATATCTCGAGAACTACGCATCTGATCAAAAAATATCATAGAACATGAAAAGTAGGAAACTTAATTCTCTACAAAAAAGGTCTCTTAACATTTTGCCATAGCTCTCTTCGTTTCCGAGATATTTGCAGATTTATCTCAAGGGAAGGGGCCTGACGGACATATTTCGAGATATTTCTTCTTCTTGTTGTTCTTCTTCTGCACAGCTAAGCTCGAAGTGGCATTTGCAGCTCGCAATAGTGCAGAGTTATCTCAAAGAAAGGGGCCACGGTGTTTCTGTATCTCTATTATGTTGGTGCGGCTTCGGAACTTTTAAATATCTCGATATATCTCGAAAACTACGCTTCTGATCAAAAAATATCATAGAACGTAAATTGTAGGAAACATTATTCTCTACAAAAAAGGTCTCTTAACATTTTGCCATAGCTCGCTTCGTTTCCGAGATATTTGCAGATTTATCTCAAGGGAAGTGGCCTGACGGACATATTTCGAGATATTTCTTCTTCTTGTTGTTCTTCTTCTGCACAGCTAAGCTGGAAGTGGCATTTGCAGCTCGCAATAGTGCAGAGTTATCTCAAAGAGAGGGGCCACGGTGTTTCTGTATCTCTATTATGTTGGTGCGGCTTCGGAACTTTTAAATATCTTGATATATCTCGAGAACTACGCATCTGATCAAAAAATATCATAGAAGATAAAAAGTAGGAAACTTAATTCTCTACAAAAAAGGTCTCTTAACATTTTGCCATAGCTCGCTTCGTTTCCGAGATATTTGCATATTTATCTCAAGGGAAGGGGCCTGACGGACATATTTCGAGATATCTCTTCTTCTTGTTGTTCTTCTTCTGCACAGCTAAGCTGGAAGTGGCATTTGCGGCTCGCACTAGTGCAGAGTTATCTCAAAGAAAGGGGCCACGGTGTTTCTGTATCTCTATTATGTTGGTGCGGCTTCGGAACTTTTAAATATCTTGATATATCTCGAGAACTACGCATCTGATCAAAAAATATCATAGAACATGAAAAGTAGGAAACTTAATTCTCTACAAAAAAGGTCTCTTAACATTTTGCCATAGCTCTCTTCGTTTCCGAGATATTTGCAGATTTATCTCAAGGGAAGGGGCCTGACGGACATATTTCGAGATATTTCTTCTTCTTGTTGTTCTTCTTCTGCACAGCTAAGCTCGAAGTGGCATTTGCAGCTCGCAATAGTGCAGAGTTATCTCAAAGAAAGAGGCCACGGTGTTTCTGTACCTCTATTATGTTGGTGCAGCTTCGGAACTTTTAAATATCCTGATATATCTCGAGAACTACGCATCTGATCAAAAAATATCATCGAACATAAAAAGTAGGAAACTTAATTCTCTACAAAAATGGTCTCTTAACATTTTGCCATAGCTCTCTTCGTTTCCGAGATATTTGCAGATTCAGCTCAAAGGAACTGGTCTGACGGACATATTTCGAGATATTTCTTCTTCTTGTTGTTCTTCCTCTGCACAGCTAAGCTGGAAGTGGCATTTGCAGCTCGCAATAGTGCAGAGTTATCTCAAAGAAAGGGGCCACCGTGTTTCTCTATCTCTATTATGTTGGTGCGGCTTCGGAACTTTTAAATATCTCGATATATCTCGAAAACTACGCTTCTGATCAAAAAATATCATAGAACATAAATTGTAGGAAACATAATTCTCTACAAAAAAGGTCTCTTAACATTTTGCCATAGCTCGCTTCGTTTCCGAGATATTTGCAGATTTATCTCAAGGGAAGGGGCCTAACGGACATATTTCGAGATATTTCTTCTTCTTGTTGTTCTTCTTCTGCACAGCTAAACTGGAAGTGGCATTTCCAGCTCGCAATAGTGCAGAGTTATCTCAAAGAAAGGGGACACGGTGTTTCTGTATCTCTATTATGTTGGTGCGGCTTCGGAACTTTTAAATATCTTGATATATCTCGAGAACTACGCATCTGATCAAAAAATATCATAGAACACAAAAAGTAGGAAACTTAATTCTCTACAAAAAAGGTCTCTTAACATTTTGCCATAGCTCGCTTCGTTTCCGAGATATTTGCAGATTTATCTCAAGGGAAGGGGCCTGACGGACATATTTCGAGATATTTCTTCTTCTTGTTGTTCTTCTTCTGCACAGCTGAGCTGGAAGTGGCATTTGCAGGTCGCAATAGTGCAGAGTTATCTCAAAGAAAGGGGCCACGGTGTTTCTGTATCTCTATTATGTTGGTGCGGCTTCGGAGCTTTTAAATATCTCGATATATCTCGAAAACTACGCTTCTGATCAAAAAATATCATAGAACGTAAATTGTAGGAAACATTATTCTCTACAAAAAAGTTCTCTTAACATTTTGCCATAGCTCGCTTCGTTTCCGAGATATTTGCAGATTTATCTCAAGGGAAGTGGCCTGACGGACATATTTCGAGATATTTCTTCTTCTTGTTGTTCTTCTTCTGCACAGCTAAGCTGGAAGTGGCATTTGCAGCTCGCAATAGTGCAGAGTTATCCCAAAGAAAGGGGCCACGGTGTTTCTGTATCTCTATTATGTTGGTGCGGCTTCGGAACTTTTAAATATCTTGATATATCTCGAGAACTACGCATCTGATCAAAAAATATCAGACTACATAAAAAGTAGGAAACTTAATTCTCTACAAGAAAGGTCTCTAAACATTTTGCCATAGCTCGCTTCGTTTCCGAGATATTTGCAGATTTATCTCAAGGGAAGTGGCCTGACGGACATATTTCGAGATATTTCTTCTTCTTGTTGTTCTTCTTCTGCACAGCTAAGCTGGAAGTGGCATTTGCAGCTCGCAATAGTGCAGAGTTATCCCAAAGAAAGGGGCCACGGTGTTTCTGTATCTCTATTATGTTGGTGCGGCTTCGGAACTTTTAAATATCTTGATATATCTCGAGAACTACGCATCTGATCAAAAAATATCATACTACATAAAAAGTAGGAAACTTAATTCTCTACAAGAAAGGTCTCTAAACATTTTGCCATAGCTCGCTTCGTTTCCGAGATATTTGCAGATTTATCTCAAGGGAAGGGGCCTGACGGACATATTTCGAGATATTTCTTCTTCTTGTTGTTCTTCTTCTGCACAG
Organism: Osmia lignaria lignaria; assembly: GCF_051020975.1. Taxonomy (NCBI): domain Eukaryota; kingdom Metazoa; phylum Arthropoda; class Insecta; order Hymenoptera; family Megachilidae; genus Osmia; species Osmia lignaria. Next base: position 15,892,360 of record NW_027478161.1, read on the forward strand.
CTAAGCTGGAAGTGGCATTTGCAGCTCGCAATAGTGCAGAGTTATCTCAAAGAAAGGGGCCACGGTGTTTCTGTATTTCTATTATGTTGGTGCGGCTTCGGAACTTTTAAATATCTCGATATATCTCGAAAACTACGCATCTGATCAAAAAATATCATAGAATACAAAAAGTAGGAAACTTAATTCTCTACAAAAAAGGTCTCTTAACATTTTGCCATAGCTCTCTTCGTTTCCGAGATATTTGCAGATTCAGCTCAAAGGAACTGGCCTGACGGACATATTTCGAGATATTTCTTCTTCTTGTTGTTCTTCCTCTGCACAGCTAAGCTGGAAGTGGCATTTGCAGCTCGCAATAGTGCAGAGTTATCTCAAAGAAAGGGGCCACCGTGTTTCTGTATCTCTATTACGTTGGTGCGGCTTCGGAACTTTTAAATATCTCGATATATCTCGAAAACTACGCTTCTGATCAAAAAATATCATAGAGCGTAGATTGTAGGAAACATTATTCTCTACAAAAAAGGTCTCTTAACATTTTGCCATAGCTCGCTTCGTTTCCGAGATATTTGCAGATTCATCTCAAGGGAAGGGGTCTGACGGACATATTTCGAGATATTTCTTCTTCTTGTTGTTCTTCTTCTGCACAGCTAAGCTGGAAGTGGCATTTGCAGCTCGCAATAGTGCAGAGTTATCTCAAAGAGAGGGGCCACGGTGTTTCTGTATCTCTATTATGTTGGTGCGGCTTCGGAACTTTTGAATATCTTGATATATCTCGAGAACTACGCATCTGATCAAAAAATATCATAGAAGATAAAAAGTAGGAAACTTAATTCTCTACAAAAAAGGTCTCTTAACATTTTGCCATAGCTCGCTTCGTTTCCGAGATATTTGCATATTTATCTCAAGGGAAGGGGCCTGACGGACATATTTCGAGATATTTCTTCTTCTTGTTGTTCTTCTTCTGCACAGCTAAGCTGGAAGTGGCATTTGCGGCTCGCACTAGTGCAGAGTTATCTCAAAGAAAGGGGCCACGGTGATTCTGTATCTCTATTATGTTGGTGCGGCTTCGGAACTTTTAAATATCTCGATATATCTCGAGAACTACGCATCTGATCAAAAAATATCATAGAACATGAAAAGTAGGAAACTTAATTCTCTACAAAAAAGGTCTCTTAACATTTTGCCATAGCTCTCTTCGTTTCCGAGATATTTGCAGATTTATCTCAAGGGAAGGGGCCTGACGGACATATTTCGAGATATTTCTTCTTCTTGTTGTTCTTCTTCTGCACAGCTAAGCTCGAAGTGGCATTTGCAGCTCGCAATAGTGCAGAGTTATCTCAAAGAAAGAGGCCACGGTGTTTCTGTACCTCTATTATGTTGGTGCAGCTTCGGAACTTTTAAATATCTTGATATATCTCGAGAACTACGCATCTGATCAAAAAATATCATCGAACATAAAAAGTAGGAAACTTAATTCTCTACAAAAATGGTCTCTTAACATTTTGCCATAGCTCTCTTCGTTTCCGAGATATTTGCAGATTCAGCTCAAAGGAACTGGCCTGACGGACATATTTCGAGATATTTCTTCTTCTTGTTGTTCTTCCTCTGCACAGCTAAGCTGGAAGTGGCATTTGCAGCTCGCAATAGTGCAGAGTTATCTCAAAGAAAGGGGCCACCGTGTTTCTGTATCTCTATTATGTTGGTGCGGCTTCGGAACTTTTAAATATCTCGATATATCTCGAAAACTACGCTTCTGATCAAAAAATATCATAGAACATAAAAAGTAGGAAACTTAATTCTCTACAAAAAAGGTCTCTTAAGATTTTGCTATAGCTCGCTTCGTTTCCGAGATATTTGCAGATTCATCTCAAGGGAAGGGGTCTGACGGACATATTTCGAGATATTTCTTCTTCTTGTTGTTCTTCTTCTGCACAGCTAAGCTCGAAGCGGCATTTGCAGCTCGCAATAGTGCAGAGTTATCTCAAAGAAAGAGGCCACGGTGTTTCTGTACCTCTATTATGTTGGTGCAGCTTCGGAACTTTTAAATATCTTGATATATCTCGAGAACTACGCATCTGATCAAAAAATATCATCGAACATAAAAAGTAGGAAACTTAATTCTCTACAAAAAAGGTCTCTTAACATTTTGCAATAGCTCGCTTCGTTTCCGAGATATTTGCAGATTCATCTCAAGGGAAGGGGTCTGACGGACATATTTCGAGATATTTCTTCTTCTTGTTGTTCTTCTTCTGCACAGCTAAGCTGGAAGTGGCATTTGCAGCTCGCAATAGGGCAGAGTTATCTCAAAGAAAGGGGACACGGTGTTTCTGTATCTCTATTATGTTGGTGCGGCTTCGGAACTTTTAAATATCTTGATATATCTCGAGAACTACGCATCTGATCAAAAAATATCATAGAACACAAAAAGTAGGAAACTTAATTCTCTACAAAAAAGGTCTCTTAACATTTTGCCATAGCTCGCTTCGTTTCCGAGATATTTGCAGATTTATCTCAAGGGAAGGGGCCTGACGGACATATTTCGAGATATTTCTTCTTCTTGTTGTTCTTCTTCTGCACAGCTAAGCTGGAAGTGGCATTTGCAGCTCGCAATAGTGCAGAGTTATCTCAAAGAAAGGGGCCACGGTGTTTCTGTATCTCTATTATGTTGGTGCGGCTTCGGGACTTTTAAATATCTCGATATATCTCGAAAACTACGCTTCTGATCAAAAAATATCATACAACATAAAAAGTAGGAAACTTAATTCTCTACAAAAAAGGTCTCATAACATTTTGCCATAGCTCGCTTCGTTTCCGAGATATTTGCAGATTTATCTCAAGGGAAGGGGCCTAACGGACATATTTCGAGATATTTCTTCTTCTTGTTGTTCTTCTTCTGCACAGCTAAACTGGAAGTGGCATTTCCAGCTCGCAATAGTGCAGAGTTATCTCAAAGAAAGGGGCCACGGTGTTTCTGTATCTCTATTATGTTGGTGCGGCTTCGGAACTTTTAAATATCTCGATATATCTCGAAAACTACGCTTCTGATCAAAAAATATCATAGAACATAAAAAGTAGGAAACTTAATTCTCTACAAAAAAGGTCTCTTAACATTTTGCTATAGCTCGCTTCGTTTCCGAGATATTTGCAGATTCATCTCAAGGGAAGGGGTCTGACGGACATATTTCGAGATATTTCTTCTTCTTGTTGTTCTTCTTCTGCACAGCTAAGCTCGAAGCGGCATTTGCAGCTCGCAATAGTGCAGAGTTATCTCAAAGAAAGAGGCCACGGTGTTTCTGTACCTCTATTATGTTGGTGCAGCTTCGGAACTTTTAAATATCTCGATATATCTCGAAAACTACGCTTCTGATAAAAAAATATCATAGAACGTAAATTGTAGGAAACATTATTCTCTACAAAAAAGGTCTCTTAACATTTTGCCATAGCTCGCTTCGTTTCCGAGATATTTGCAGATTCATCTCAAGGGAAGGGGTCTGACGGACATATTTCGAGATATTTCTTCTTCTTGTTGTTCTTCTTCTGCACAGCTAAGCTCGAAGCGGCATTTGCAGCTCGCAATAGTGCAGAGTTATCTCAAAGAAAGAGGCCACGGTGTTTCTGTATCTCTATTATGTTGGTGCGGCTTCGGAACTTTTAAATATCTTGATATATCTCGAGAACCACGCGTCTGATCAAAAAATATCATAGAACATAAAAAGTAGGAAACATAATTCTCTACAAAAACGGTCTCTTAACATTTTGCCATAGCTCGCTTCGTTTCCGAGATATTTGCAGATATATCTCAAGGGAAGGGGCCTGACGGACATATTTCGAGATATTTCTTCTTCTTGTTGTTCTTCTTCTGCACAGCTGAGCTGGAAGTTGCATTTGCGGCTCGCACTAGTGCACAGTTATCTCAAAGAAAGGGGCCACGGTGTTTCTGTATCTCTATTATGTTGGTGCGTCTTCGGAACTTTTAAATATCTCGATATATCTCGAAAACTACGCTTCTGATCAAAAAATATCATAGAACATAAATTGTAGGAAACATAATTCTCTACAAAAAACGTCTCTTAACATTTTGCCATAGCTCGCTTCGTTTCCGAGATATTTGCAGATTCAGCTCAAAGGAACTGGCCTGACGGACATATTTCGAGATATTTCTTCTTCTTGTTGTTCTTCCTCTGCACAGCTAAGCTGGAAGTGGCATTTGCAGCTCGCAATAGTGCAGAGTTATCTCAAAGAATGGGGCCACGGTGTTTCTGTATCTCTATTATGTTGGTGCGGCTTCGGAACTTTTAAATATCTTGATATATCTCGAGAGCTACGCATCTGATCAGAAAATATCATAGAACATGAAAAGTAGGAAACTTAATTCTCTACAAAAAAGGTCTCTTAACATTTTGCCATAGCTCGCTTCGTTTCCGAGATATTTACAGATTCAGCTCAAAGGAACTGGCCTGACGGACATATTTCGAGATATTTCTTCTTCTTGTTGTTCTTCCTCTGCACAGCTAAGCTGGAAGTGGCATTTGCAGCTCGCAATAGTGCAGAGTTATCTTAAAGAAAGGGGCCACGGTGTTTCTGTATCTCTATTATGTTGGTGCGGCTTCGGAACTTTTAAATATCTTGATATATCTCGAGAACTACGCATCTGATCAAAAAATGTCATAGAACATAAAAAGTAGGAAACTTAATTCTCTACAAAAAAGGTCTCTTAACATTTTGCCATAGCTCGCTTCGTTTCCGAGATATTTGCATATATATCTCAAGGGAAGGGGCCTGACGGACATATTTCGAGATATTTCTTCTTCATGTTGTTCTTCTTCTGCACAGCTAAGAGGGAAGTGGCATTTGCGGCTCGCACTAGTGCAGAGTTATCTCAAAGAAAGGGGCCACGGTGTTTCTGTATCTCTATTATGTTGGTGCAGCTTCGGAACTTTTAAATATCTCGATATATCTCGAAAACTACGCTTCTGATCAAAAAATATCATAGAACATAAAAAGTAGGAAACTTAATTCTCTACAAAAAAGGTCTCTTAACATTTTGCCATAGCTCGCTTCGTTTCCGAGATATTTGCAGATTTATCTCAAGGGAAGGGGCCTAACGGACATATTTCGAGATATTTCTTCTTCTTGTTGTTCTTCTTCTGCACAGCTAAACTGGAAGTGGCATTTCCAGCTCGCAATAGTGCAGAGTTATCTCAAAGAAAGGGGCCACGGTGTTTCTGTATCTCTATTATGTTGGTGCGGTTTCGGAACTTTTAAAAATCTTGATATATCTCGAGAACTACGCATCTGATCAAAAAATATCATAGAACATAAAAAGTAGGAAACTTAATTCTCTACAAAAAAGGTCTCTTAACATTTTGCCATAGCTCGCTTCGTTTCCGAGATATTTGCAGATTTATCTCAAGGGAAGGGGCCTGACGGACATATTTCGAGATATTTCTTCTTCTTGTTGTTCTTCTTCTGCACAGCTGAGCTGGAAGTGGCATTTGCAGGTCGCAATAGTGCAGAGTTATCTCAAAGAAAGGGGCCACGGTGTTTCTGTATCTCTATTATGTTGGTGCGGCTTCGGAACTTTTAAATATCTCGATATATCTCGAAAACTACGCTTCTGATCAAAAAATATCATAGAACGTAAATTGTAGGAAACATTATTCTCTACAAAAAAGGTCTCTTAACATTTTGCCATAGCTCGCTTCGTTTCCGAGATATTTGCAGATTCATCTCAAGGGAAGGGGTCTGACGGACATATTTCGAGATATTTCTTCTTCTTGTTGTTCTTCTTCTGCACAGCTAAGCTCGAAGCGGCATTTGCAGCTCGCAATAGTGCAGAGTTATCTCAAAGAAAGAGGCCACGGTGTTTCTGTACCTCTATTATGTTGGTGCAGCTTCGGAACTTTTAAATATCTTGATATATCTCGAGAACTACGCATCTGATCAAAAAATATCATCGAACATAAAAAGTAGGAAACTTAATTCTCTACAAAAAAGGTCTCTTAACATTTTGCCATAGCTCGCTTCGTTTCCGAGATATTTGCAGATTTATCTCAAGGGAAGGGGCCTGACGGACATATTTCGAGATATTTCTTCTTCTTGTTGTTCTTCTTCTGCACAGCTGAGCTGGAAGTGGCATTTGCAGGTCGCAATAGTGCAGAGTTATCTCAAAGAAAGGGGCCACGGTGTTTCTGTATCTCTATTATGTTGGTGCGGCTTCGGAACTTTTAAATATCTCGATATATCTCGAAAACTACGCTTCTGATCAAAAAATATCATAGAACGTAAATTGTAGGAAACATTATTCTCTACAAAAAAGGTCTCTTAACATTTTGCCATAGCTCGCTTCGTTTCCGAGATATTTGCAGATTCATCTCAAGGGAAGGGGTCTGACGGACATATTTCGAGATATTTCTTCTTCTTGTTGTTCTTCTTCTGCACAGCTAAGCTCGAAGCGGCATTTGCAGCTCGCAATAGTGCAGAGTTATCTCAAAGAAAGAGGCCACGGTGTTTCTGTACCTCTATTATGTTGGTGCAGCTTCGGAACTTTTAAATATCTTGATATATCTCGAGAACTACGCATCTGATCAAAAAATATCGTCGAACATAAAAAGTAGGAAACTTAATTCTCTACAAAAAAGGTCTCTTAACATTTTGCCATAGCTCGCTTCGTTTCCGAGATATTTGCATATTTATCTCAAGGGAAGGGGCCTGACGGACATATTTCGAGATATTTCTTCTTCTTGTTGTTCTTCTTCTGCACAGCTGAGCTGGAAGTGGCATTTGCAGGTCGCAATAGTGCAGAGTTATCTCAAAGAAAGGGGCCACGGTGTTTCTGTATCTCTATTATGTTGGTGCGGCTTCGGAACTTTTAAATATCTCGATATATCTCGAAAACTACGCTTCTGATCAAAAAATATCATACAACGTAAATTGTAGGAAACATTATTCTCTACAAAAAAGGTCTCTTAACATTTTGCCATAGCTCGCTTCGTTTCCGAGATATTTGCAGATTCATCTCAAGGGAAGGGGTCTGACGGACATATTTCGAGATATTTCTTCTTCTTGTTGTTCTTCTTCTGCACAGCTAAGCTCGAAGCGGCATTTGCAGCTCGCAATAGTGCAGAGTTATCTCAAAGAAAGAGGCCACGGTGTTTCTGTACCTCTATTATGTTGGTGCAGCTTCGGAACTTTTAAATATCTTGATATATCTCGAGAACTACGCATCTGATCAAAAAATATCATCGAACATAAAAAGTAGGAAACTTAATTCTCTACAAAAAAGGTCTCTTAACATTTTGCCATAGCTCGCTTCGTTTCCGAGATATTTGCAGATTCATCTCAAGGGAAGGGGTCTGACGGACATATTTCGAGATATTTCTTCTTCTTGTTGTTCTTCTTCTGCACAGCTAAGCTCGAAGCGGCATTTGCAGCTCGCAATAGTGCAGAGTTATCTCAAAGAAAGAGGCCACGGTGTTTCTGTATCTCTATTATGTTGGTGCGGCTTCGGAACTTTTAAATATCTTGATATATCTCGAGAACCACGCGTCTGATCAAAAAATATCATAGAACATAAAAAGTAGGAAACATAATTCTCTACAAAAACGGTCTCTTAACATTTTGCCATAGCTCGCTTCGTTTCCGAGATATTTGCAGATTTATGTCAAGGGAAGGGGCCTGACGGACATATTTCGAGATATTTCTTCTTCTTGTTGTTCTTCTTCTGCACAGCTAAGCTGGAAGTTGCATTTGCGGCTCGCACTAGTGCACAGTTATCTCAAAGAAAGGGGCCACGGTGTTTCTGTATCTCTATTATGTTGGTGCGTCTTCGGAACTTTTAAATATCTCGATATATCTCGAAAACTACGCTTCTGATCAAAAAATATCATAGAACATAAATTGTAGGAAACATAATTCTCTACAAAAAACGTCTCTTAACATTTTGCCATAGCTCGCTTCGTTTCCGAGATATTTGCAGATTCAGCTCAAAGGAACTGGCCTGACGGACATATTTCGAGATATTTCTTCTTCTTGTTGTTCTTCCTCTGCACAGCTAAGCTGGAAGTGGCATTTGCAGCTCGCAATAGTGCAGAGTTATCTCAAAGAATGGGGCCACGGTGTTTCTGTATCTCTATTATGTTGGTGCGGCTTCGGAACTTTTAAATATCTTGATATATCTCGAGAGCTACGCATCTGATCAAAAAATATCATAGAACATGAAAAGTAGGAAACTTAATTCTCTACAAAAAAGGTCTCTTAACATTTTGCCATAGCTCGCTTCGTTTCCGAGATATTTACAGATTCAGCTCAAAGGAACTGGCCTGACGGACATATTTCGAGATATTTCTTCTTCTTGTTGTTCTTCCTCTGCACAGCTAAGCTGGAAGTGGCATTTGCAGCTCGCAATAGTGCAGAGTTATCTTAAAGAAAGGGGCCACGGTGTTTCTGTATCTCTATTATGTTGGTGCGGCTTCGGAACTTTTAAATATCTTGATATATCTCGAGAACTACGCATCTGATCAAAAAATGTCATAGAACATAAAAAGTAGCAAACTTAATTCTCTACAAAAAAGGTCTCTTAACATTTTGCCATAGCTCGCTTCGTTTCCGAGATATTTGCATATATATCTCAAGGGAAGGGGCCTGACGGACATATTTCGAGATATTTCTTCTTCTTGTTGTTCTTCTTCTGCACAGCTAAGCTGGAAGTGGCATTTGCGGCTCGCACTAGTGCAGAGTTATCTCAAAGAAAGGGGCCACGGTGTTTCTGTATCTCTATTATGTTGGTGCAGCTTCGGAACTTTTAAATATCTCGATATATCTCGAAAACTACGCTTCTGATCAAAAAATATCATAGAACATAAAAAGTAGGAAACTTAATTCTCTACAAAAAAGGTCTCTTAACATTTTGCCATAGCTCGCTTCGTTTCCGAGATATTTGCAGATTCATCTCAAGGGAAGGGGTCTGACGGACATATTTCGAGATATTTCTTCTTCTTGTTGTTCTTCTTCTGCACAGCTAAGCTCGAAGCGGCATTTGCAGCTCGCAATAGTGCAGAGTTATCTCAAAGAAAGAGGCCACGGTGTTTCTGTACCTCTATTATGTTGGTGCAGCTTCGGAACTTTTAAATATCTTGATATATCTCGAGAACTACGCATCTGATCAAAAAATATCATCGAACATAAAAAGTAGGAAACTTAATTCTCTACAAAAAAGGTCTCTTAACATTTTGCCATAGCTCGCTTCGTTTCCGAGATATTTGCATATTTATCTCAAGGGAAGGGGCCTGACGGACATATTTCGAGATATTTCTTCTTCTTGTTGTTCTTCTTCTGCACAGCTAAGCTGCAAGTGGCATTTGCGGCTCTCACTAGTGCAGAGTTATCTCAAAGAAAGGGGCCACGGTGTTTCTGTATCTCTATTATGTTGGTGCGGCTTCGGAACTTTTAAATATCTCGATATATCTCGAAAACTACGCTTCTGATCAAAAAATATCATAGAACATAAATTGTAGGAAACATAATTCTCTACAAAAAAGGTCTCTTAACATTTTGCCATAGCTCGCTTCGTTTCCGAGATATTTGCAGATATATCTCAAGGGAAGGGGCCTGACGGACATATTTCGAGATATTTCTTCTTCTTGTTGTTCTTCTTCTGCACAGCTAAGCTGGAAGTGGCATTTACAGCTCGCAATAGTGCAGAGTTATCTCAAAGAACGGGGCCACGGTGTTTCTGTATCCCTATTATGTTGGTGCGGCTTCGGAACTTTTAAATATCTTGATATATCTCGAGAACTACGCTTCTGATCAAAAAATATCATAGAACATAAAAAGTAGGAAACTTAATTCTCTACAAAAAAGGTCTCTTAACATTTTGCCATAGCTCGCTTCGTTTCCGAGATATTTGCAGATTTATCTCAAGGGAAGGGGCCTGACGGACATATTTCGAGATATTTCTTCTTCTTGTTGTTCTTCTTCTGCACAGCTAAGCTGGAAGTGGCATTTGCGGCTCGCACTAGTGCAGAGTTATCTCAAAGAACGGGGCCACGGTGTTTCTGTATCCCTATTATGTTGGTGCGGCTTCGGAACTTTTAAATATCTTGATATATCTCGAGAACTACGCTTCTGATCAAAAAATATCATAGAACATAAATTGTAGGAAACATAATTCTCTACAAAAAACGTCTCTCAACATTTTGCCATAGCTCGCTTCGTTTCCGAGATATTTGCAGATTCAGCTCAAAGGAACTGGCCTGACGGACATATTTCGAGATATTTCTTCTTCTTGTTGTTCTTCCACTGCACAGCTAAGCTGGAAGTGGCATTTGCAGCTCGCAATAGTGCAGAGTTATCTCAAAGAAAGGGGCCACGGTGTTTCTGTATCTCTATTATGTTGGTGCGGCTTCGGAACTTTTGAATATCTTGATATATCTCGAGAACCACGCGTCTGATCAAAAAATATCATAGAACATAAAAAGTAGGAAACATAATTCTCTACAAAAACGGTCTCTTAACATTTTGCCATAGCTCGCTTCGTTTCCGAGATATTTGCAGATATATCTCAAGGGAAGGGGCCTGGCGGACATATTTCGAGATATTTCTTCTTCTTGTTGTTCTTCTTCTGCACAGCTAAGCTGGAAGTTGCATTTGCGGCTCGCAATAGTGCAGAGTTATCTCAAAGAAAGGGGCCACGGTGTTTCTGTATCTCTATTATGTTGGTGCGGCTTCGGAACTTTTGAATATCTTGATATATCTCGAGAACTACGCATCTGATCAAAAAATATCATAGAACATAAAAAGTAGGAAACTTAATTCGCTACAAAAAAGGTCTCTTAACATTTTGCCATAGCTTGCTTCGTTTCCGAGATATTTGCAGATTTATCTCAAGGGAAGGGGCCTGACGGACATATTTCGAGATATTTCTTCTTCTTGTTGTTCTGCTTCTGCACAGCTAAGCTGGAAGTGGCATTTGCGGCTCTCACTAGTGCAGAGTTATCTCAAAGAAAGGGGCCACGGTGTTTCTGTATCTCTATTATGTTGGTGCGGCTTCGGAACTTTTAAATATCTCGATATATCTCGAAAACTACGCTTCTGATCAAAAAATATCATAGAACATAAATTGTAGGAAACATAATTCTCTACAAAAAAGGTCTCTTAACATTTTGCCATAGCTCGCTTCGTTTCCGAGATATTTGCAGATATATCTCAAGGGAAGGGGCCTGACGGACATATTTCGAGATATTTCTTCTTCTTGTTGTTCTTCTTCTGCACAGCTAAGCTGGAAGTGGCATTTACAGCTCGCAATAGTGCAGAGTTATCTCAAAGAAAGGGGCCACGGTGTTTCTGTATCTCTATTATGTTGGTGCGGCTTCGGAACTTTTAAATATCTTGATATATCTCGAGAACTCCGCATCTGATCAAAAAATATCATAGAACATAAATTGTAGGAAACATAATTCTCTACAAAAAACGTCTCTCAACATTTTGCCATAGCTCGCTTCGTTTCCGAGATATTTGCAGATTCAGCTCAAAGGAACTGGCCTGACGGACATATTTCGAGATATTTCTTCTTCTTGTTGTTCTTCCACTGCACAGCTAAGCTGGAAGTGGCATTTGCAGCTCGCAATAGTGCAGAGTTATCTCAAAGAAAGGGGCCACGGTGTTTCTGTATCTCTATTATGTTGGTGCGGCTTCGGAACTTTTGAATATCTTGATATATCTCGAGAACTACGCATCTGATCAAAAAATATCATAGAACATAAAAAGTAGGAAACTTAATTCTCTACAAAAAAGGTCTCTTAACATTTTGCCATAGCTTGCTTCGTTTCCGAGATATTTGCAGATTTATCTCAAGGGAAGGGGCCTGACGGACATATTTCGAGATATTTCTTCTTCTTGTTGTTCTTCTTCTGCACAGCTAAGCTGGAAGTGGCATTTGCGGCTCTCACTAGTGCAGAGTTATCTCAAAGAAAGGGGCCACGGTGTTTCTGTATCTCTATTATGTTGGTGCGGCTTCGGAACTTTTAAATATCTCGATATATCTCGAAAACTACGCTTCTGATCAAAAAATATCATAGAACATAAATTGTAGGAAACATAATTCTCTACAAAAACGGTCTCTTAACATTTTGCCATAGCTCGCTTCGTTTCCGAGATATTTGCAGATATATCTCAAGGGAAGGGGCCTGGCGGACATATTTCGAGATATTTCTTCTTCTTGTTGTTCTTCTTCTGCACAGCTAAGCTGGAAGTTGCATTTGCGGCTCGCAATAGTGCAGAGTTATCTCAAAGAAAGGGGCCACGGTGTTTCTGTATCTCTATTATGTTGGTGCGGCTTCGGAACTTTTGAATATCTTGATATATCTCGAGAACTACGCATCTGATCAAAAAATATCATAGAACATAAAAAGTAGGAAACTTAATTCGCTACGAAAAAGGTCTCTTAACATTTTGCCATAGCTTGCTTCGTTTCCGAGATATTTGCAGATTTATCTCAAGGGAAGGGGCCTGACGGACATATTTCGAGATATTTCTTCTTCTTGTTGTTCTGCTTCTGCACAGCTAAGCTGGAAGTGGCATTTGCGGCTCTCACTAGTGCAGAGTTATCTCAAAGAAAGGGGCCACGGTGTTTCTGTATCTCTATTATGTTGGTGCGGCTTCGGAACTTTTAAATATCTCGATATATCTCGAAAACTACGCTTCTGATCAAAAAATATCATAGAACATAAATTGTAGGAAACATAATTCTCTACAAAAAAGGTCTCTTAACATTTTGCCATAGCTCGCTTCGTTTCCGAGATATTTGCAGATATATCTCAAGGGAAGGGGCCTGACGGACATATTTCGAGATATTTCTTCTTCTTGTTGTTCTTCTTCTGCACAGCTAAGCTGGAAGTGGCATTTACAGCTCGCAATAGTGCAGAGTTATCTCAAAGAAAGGGGCCACGGTGTTTCTGTATCTCTATTATGTTGGTGCGGCTTCGGAACTTTTAAATATCTTGATATATCTCGAGAACTCCGCATCTGATCAAAAAATATCATAGAACATAAAAAGTAGGAAACTTAATTCTCTACAAAAAAGGTCTCTTAACATTTTGCCATAGCTCGCTTCGTTTCCGAGATATTTGCAGATTTATCTCAAGGGAAGGGGCCTGACGGACATATTTCGAGATATTTCTTCTTCTTGTTGTTCTTCTTCTGCACAGCTAAGCTGGAAGTGGCATTTGCGGCTCGCACTAGTGCAGGCTTATCTCAAAGAACGGGGCCACGGTGTTTCTGTATCCCTATTATGTTGGTGCGGCTTCGGAACTTTTAAATATCTTGATATATCTCGAGAACTACGCTTCTGATCAAAAAATATCATAGAACATAAATTGTAGGAAACATAATTCTCTACAAAAAAGTCTCTCAACATTTTGCCATAGCTCGCTTCGTTTCCGAGATATTTGCAGATTCAGCTCAAAGGAACTGGCCTGACGGACATATTTCGAGATATTTCTGCTTCTTGTTGTTCTTCCACTGCACAGCTAAGCTGGAAGTGGCATTTGCAGCTCGCAATAGTGCAGAGTTATCTCAAAGAAAGGGGCCACGGTGTTTCTGTATCTCTATTATGTTGGTGCGGCTTCGGAACTTTTGAATATCTTGATATATCTCGAGAACTACGCATCTGATCAAAAAATATCATAGAACATAAAAAGTAGGAAACTTAATTCTCTACAAAAAAGGTCTCTTAACATTTTGCCATAGCTTGCTTCGTTTCCGAGATATTTGCAGATTTATCTCAAGGGAAGGGGCCTGACGGACATATTTCGAGATATTTCTTCTTCTTGTTGTTCTTCTTCTGCACAGCTAAGCTGGAAGTGGCATTTGCGGCTCTCACTAGTGCAGAGTTATCTCAAAGAAAGGGGCCACGGTGTTTCTGTATCTCTATTATGTTGGTGCGGCTTCGGAACTTTTAAATATCTCGATATATCTCGAAAACTACGCTTCTGATCAAAAAATATCATAGAACATAAATTGTAGGAAACATAATTCTCTACAAAAAAGGTCTCTTAACATTTTGCCATAGCTCGCTTCGTTTCCGAGATATTTGCAGATATATCTCAAGGGAAGGGGCCTGACGGACATATTTCGAGATATTTCTTCTTCTTGTTGTTCTTGTTCTGCACAGCTAAGCTGGAAGTGGCATTTACAGCTCGCAATAGTGCAGAGTTATCTCAAAGAAAGGGGCCACGGTGTTTCTGTATCTCTATTATGTTGGTGCGGCTTCGGAACTTTTAAATATCTTGATATATCTCGAGAACTACGCTTCTGATCAAAAAATATCATAGAACATAAATTGTAGGAAACATAATTCTCTACAAAAAACGTCTCTCAACATTTTGCCATAGCTCGCTTCGTTTCCGAGATATTTGCAGATTCAGCTCAAAGGAACTGGCCTGACGGACATATTTCGAGATATTTCTTCTTCTTGTTGTTCTTCCACTGCACAGCTAAGCTGGAAGTGGCATTTGCAGCTCGCAATAGTGCAGAGTTATCTCAAAGAAAGGGGCCACGGTGTTTCTGTATCTCTATTATGTTGGTGCGGCTTCGGAACTTTTAAATATCTCGATATATCTCGAAAACTACGCTTCTGATCAAAAAATATCATAGAACATAAAAAGTAGGAAACTTAATTCTCTACAAAAAAGGTCGCTTAACATTTTGCCATAGCTCGCTTCGTTTCCGAGATATTTGCATATTTATCTCAAGGGAAGGGGCCTGACGGACATATTTCGAGATATTTCTTCTTCTTGTTGTTCTTCTTCTGCACAGCTTAACTGGAAGTGGCATTTACAGCTCGCTATAGTGCATAGTTATCTGAAAGAAAGGGGCCACGGTGTTTCTGTATCTCTATTATGTTGGTGCGGCTTCGGAACTTTTAAATATCTTGATATATCTCGAGAACTACGCATCTGATCAAAAAATATCATAGAACATAAAAAGTAGGAAACTCAATTCTCTACAAAAAAGGTCTCTTAACATTTTGCAATAGCTCGCTTCGTTTCCGAGATATTTGCAGATTTATCTCAAGGGAAGGTGCCTGACGGACATATTTCGAGATATTTCTTCTTCTTGTTGTTCTTGTTCTGCACAGCTAAGCTGGAAGTGGCATTTGCGGCTCGCACTAGTGCAGAGTTATCTCAAAGAAAGGGGCCACGGTGTTTCTGTATCTCTATTATGTTGGTGCGGCTTCGGAACTTTTAAATATCTCGATATATCTCGAAAACTACGTTTCTGATCAAAAAATATCATAGAACATAAATTGTAGGAAACATAATTCTCTACAAAAAACGTCTCTTAACATTTTGCCATAGCTCGCTTCGTTTCCGAGATATTTGCAGATTCAGCTCAAAGGAACTGGCCTGACGGACATATTTCGAGATATTCCTTCTTCTTGTTGTTCTTCCTCTGCACAGCTAAGCTGGAAGTGGCATTTGCAGCTCGCAATAGTGCAGAGTTATCTCAAAGAAAGGGGCCACGGTGTTTCTGTATCTCTATTATGTTGGTGCGGCTTCGGAACTTTTAAATATCTCGATATATCTCGAAAACTACGCTTCTGATAAAAAAATATCATAGAACGTAAATTGTAGGACACATTATTCTCTACAAAAAAGGTCTCTTAACATTTTGCCATAGCTCGCTTCGTTTCCGAGATATTTGCAGATTCATCTCAAGGGAAGGGGTCTGACGGACATATTTCGAGATATTTCTTCTTCTTGTTGTTCTTCTTCTGCACAGCTAAGCTCGAAGCGGCATTTGCAGCTCGCAATAGTGCAGAGTTATCTCAAAGAAAGAGGCCACGGTGTTTCTGTATCTCTATTATGTTGGTGCGGCTTCGGAACTTTTAAATATCTTGATATATCTCGAGAACCACGCCTCTGATCAAAAAATATCATAGAACATAAAAAGTAGGAAACATAATTCTCTACAAAAACGGTCTCTTAACATTTTGCCATAGCTCGCTTCGTTTCCGAGATATTTGCAGATATATCTCAAGGGAAGGGGCCTGACGGACATATTTCGAGATATTTCTTCTTCTTGTTGTTCTTCTTCTGCACAGCTAAGCTGGAAGTTGCATTTGCGGCTCGCACTAGTGCACAGTTATCTCAAAGAAAGGGGCCACGGTGTTTCTGTATCTCTATTATGTTGGTGCGTCTTCGGAACTTTTAAATATCTCGATATATCTCGAAAACTACGCTTCTGATCAAAAAATATCATAGAACATAAATTGTAGGAAACATAATTCTCTACAAAAAACGTCTCTTAACATTTTGCCATAGCTCGCTTCGTTTCCGAGATATTTGCAGATTCAGCTCAAAGGAACTGGCCTGACGGACATATTTCGAGATATTTCTTCTTCTTGTTGTTCTTCCTCTGCACAGCTAAGCTGGAAGTGGCATTTGCAGCTCGCAATAGTGCAGAGTTATCTCAAAGAATGGGGCCACGGTGTTTCTGTATCTCTATTATGTTGGTGCGGCTTCGGAACTTTTAAATATCTTGATATATCTCGAGAGCTACGCATCTGATCAAAAAATATCATAGAACATGAAAAGTAGGAAACTTAATTCTCTACAAAAAAGGTCTCTTAACATTTTGCCATAGCTCGCTTCGTTTCCGAGATATTTACAGATTCAGCTCAAAGGAACTGGCCTGACGGACATATTTCGAGATATTTCTTCTTCTTGTTGTTCTTCCTCTGCACAGCTAAGCTGGAAGTGGCATTTGCAGCTCGCAATAGTGCAGAGTTATCTTAAAGAAAGGGGCCACGGTGTTTCTGTATCTCTATTATGTTGGTGCGGCTTCGGAACTTTTAAATATCTTGATATATCTCGAGAACTACGCATCTGATCAAAAAATGTCATAGAACATAAAAAGTAGGAAACTTAATTCTCTACAAAAAAGGTCTCTTAACATTTTGCCATAGCTCGCTTCGTTTCCGAGATATTTGCATATATATCTCAAGGGAAGGGGCCTGACGGACATATTTCGAGATATTTCTTCTTCTTGTTGTTCTTCTTCTGCACAGCTAAGCTGGAAGTGGCATTTGCGGCTCGCACTAGTGCAGAGTTATCTCAAAGAAAGGGGCCACGGTGTTTCTGTATCTCTATTATGTTGGTGCAGCTTCGGAACTTTTAAATATCTCGATATATCTCGAAAACTACGCTTCTGATCAAAAAATATCATAGAACATAAAAAGTAGGAAACTTAATTCTCTACAAAAAAGGTCTCTTAACATTTTGCCATAGCTCGCTTCGTTTCCGAGATATTTGCAGATTTATCTCAAGGGAAGGGGCCTAACGGACATATTTCGAGATATTTCTTCTTCTTGTTGTTCTTCTTCTGCACAGCTAAACTGGAAGTGGCATTTCCAGCTCGCAATAGTGCAGAGTTATCTCAAAGAAAGGGGCCACGGTGTTTCTGTATCTCTATTATGTTGGTGCGGCTTCGGAACTTTTAAATATCTCGATATATCTCGAAAACTACGCTTCTGATCAAAAAATATCATAGAACATAAATTGTAGGAAACATAATTGTCTACAAAAAAGGTCTCTTAACATTTTGCCATAGCTCGCTTCGTTTCCGAGATACTTGCCGATTTATCTCAAGGGAAGGGGCCTGACGGACATATTTCGAGATATTTCTTCTTCTTGTTGTTCTTCTTCTGCACAGCTAAGCTGGAAGTGGCATTTGCAGCTCGCAATTGTGCAGAGTTATCTCAAAGAGAGGGGCCACGGTGTTTCTGTATCTCTATTATGTTGGTGCGGCTTCGGAACTTTTAAATATCTTGATATATCTCGAGAACCACGCCTCTGATCAAAAAATATCATAGAACATAAAAAGTAGGAAACATAATTCTCTACAAAAACGGTCTCTTAACATTTTGCCATAGCTCGCTTCGTTTCCGAGATATTTGCAGATATATCTCAAGGGAAGGGGCCTGACGGACATATTTCGAGATATTTCTTCTTCTTGTTGTTCTTCCTCTGCACAGCTAAGCTGGAAGTGGCATTTGCAGCTCGCAATAGTGCAGAGTTATCTTAAAGAATGGGGCCACGGTGTTTCTGTATCTCTATTATGTTGGTGCGGCTTCGGAACTTTTAAATATCTTGATATATCTCGAGAGCTACGCATCTGATCAAAAAATATCATAGAACATGAAAAGTAGGAAACTTAATTCTCTACAAAAAAGGTCTCTTAACATTTTGCCATAGCTCGCTTCGTTTCCGAGATATTTACAGATTCAGCTCAAAGGAACTGGCCTGACGGACATATTTCGAGATATTTCTTCTTCTTGTTGTTCTTCCTCTGCACAGCTAAGCTGGAAGTGGCATTTGCAGCTCGCAATAGTGCAGAGTTATCTTAAAGAAAGGGGCCACGGTGTTTCTGTATCTCTATTATGTTGGTGCGGCTTCGGAACTTTTAAATATCTTGATATATCTCGAGAACTACGCATCTGATCAAAAAATGTCATAGAACATAAAAAGTAGGAAACTTAATTCTCTACAAAAAAGGTCTCTTAACATTTTGCCATAGCTCGCTTCGTTTCCGAGATATTTGCATATATATCTCAAGGGAAGGGGCCTGACGGACATATTTCGAGATATTTCTTCTTCTTGTTGTTCTTCTTCTGCACAGCTAAGCTGGAAGTGGCATTTGCGGCTCGCACTAGTGCAGAGTTATCTCAAAGAAAGGGGCCACGGTGTTTCTGTATCTCTATTATGTTGGTGCAGCTTCGGAACTTTTAAATATCTCGATATATCTCGAAAACTACGCTTCTGATCAAAAAATATCATAGAACATAAAAAGTAGGAAACTTAATTCTCTACAAAAAAGGTCTCTTAACATTTTGCCATAGCTCGCTTCGTTTCCGAGATATTTGCAGATTTATCTCAAGGGAAGGGGCCTAACGGACATATTTCGAGATATTTCTTCTTCTTGTTGTTCTTCTTCTGCACAGCTAAACTGGAAGTGGCATTTCCAGCTCGCAATAGTGCAGAGTTATCTCAAAGAAAGGGGCCACGGTGTTTCTGTATCTCTATTATGTTGGTGCGGCTTCGGAACTTTTAAATATCTCGATATATCTCGAAAACTACGCTTCTGATCAAAAAATATCATAGAACATAAATTGTAGGAAACATAATTGTCTACAAAAAAGGTCTCTTAACATTTTGCCATAGCTCGCTTCGTTTCCGAGATACTTGCCGATTTATCTCAAGGGAAGGGGCCTGACGGACATATTTCGAGATATTTCTTCTTCTTGTTGTTCTTCTTCTGCACAGCTAAGCTGGAAGTGGCATTTGCAGCTCGCAATTGTGCAGAGTTATCTCAAAGAGAGGGGCCACGGTGTTTCTGTATCTCTATTATGTTGGTGCGGCTTCGGAACTTTTAAATATCTTGATATATCTCGAGAACTACGAATCTGATCAGAAAATATCATAGAAGATAAAAAGTAGGAAACTTAATTCTATACAAAAAAGGTCTCTTAACATTTTGCCATAGCTCGCTTCGTTTCCGAGATATTTGCAGATTTATCTCATGGTAAGGGGCCTGACGGACATATTTCGAGATATTTCTTCTTCTTGTTGTTCTTCTTCTGCACAGCTAAGCTGGAAGTGGCATTTGCAGCTCGCAATAGTGCGTAGCTATCTGAAAGAAAGGGGCCACGGTGTTTCTGTATGTCTATTATGTTGGTGCGGCTTCGGAACTTTTAAATATCTTGATATATCTCGAGAACTACGCATCTGATCAAAAAATATCATAGAACATAAAAAGTAGGAAACTTAATTCTCTACAAAAAAGGTCTCTTAACATTTTGCCATAGCTTGCTTCGTTTCCGAGATATTTGCAGATTTATCTCAAGGGAAGGGGCCTGACGGACATATTTCGAGATATTTCTTCTTCTTGTTGTTCTTCTTCTGCACAGCTAAGCTGGAAGTGGCATTTGCGGCTCTCACTAGTGCAGAGTTATCTCAAAGAAAGGGGCCACGGTGTTTCTGTATCTCTATTATGTTGGTGCGGCTTCGGAACTTTTAAATATCTCGATATATCTCGAAAACTACGCTTCTGATCAAAAAATATCATAGAACATAAGTTGTAGGAAACATAATTCTCTACAAAAAAGGTCTCTTAACATTTTGCCATAGCTCGCTTCGTTTCCGAGATATTTGCAGATATATCTCAAGGGAAGGGGCCTGACGGACATATTTCGAGATATTTCTTCTTCTTGTTGTTCTTCTTCTGCACAGCTAAGCTGGAAGTGGCATTTACAGCTCGCAATAGTGCAGAGTTATCTCAAAGAAAGGGGCCACGGTGTTTCTGTATCTCTATTATGTTGGTGCGGCTTCGGAACTTTTAAATATCTTGATATATCTCGAGAACTACGCATCTGATCAAAAAATATCATAGAACATAAAAAGTAGGAACCTTAATTCTCTACAAAAAAGGTCTCTTAACATTTTGCCATAGCTCGCTTCGTTTCCGAGATATTTGCAGATTTATCTCAAGGGAAGGGGCCTGACGGACATATTTCGAGATATTTCTTCTTCTTGTTGTTCTTCGTCTGCACAGCTAAGCTGGAAGTGGCATTTGCAGCTCGCACTAGTGCAGAGTTATCTCAAAGAAAGGGGCCACGGTGTTTCTGTATCTCTATTATGTTGGTGCGGCTTCGGAACTTTTAAATATCTCGATATATCTCGAAAACTACGCTTCTGATCAAAAAATATCATAGAACATAAAAAGTAGGAAACTTAATTCTCTACAAAAAAGGTCGCTTAACATTTTGCCATAGCTCGCTTCGTTTCCGAGATATTTGCATATTTATCTCAAGGGAAGGGGCCTGACGGACATATTTCGAGATATTTCTTCTTCTTGTTGTTCTTCTTCTGCACAGCTAAGCTGGAAGTGGCATTTGCGGCTCGCACTAGTGCAGAGTTATCTCAAAGAACGGGGCCACGGTGTTTCTGTATCCCTATTATGTTGGTGCGGCTTCGGAACTTTTAAATATCTTGATATATCTCGAGAACTACGCTTCTGATCAAAAAATATCATAGAACATAAATTGTAGGAAACATAATTCTCTACAAAAAACGTCTCTCAACATTTTGCCATAGCTCGCTTCGTTTCCGAGATATTTGCAGATTCAGCTCAAAGGAACTGGCCTGACGGACATATTTCGAGATATTTCTTCTTCTTGTTGTTCTTCCACTGCACAGCTAAGCTGGAAGTGGCATTTGCAGCTCGCAATAGTGCAGAGTTATCTCAAAGAAAGGGGCCACGGTGTTTCTGTATCTCTATTATGTTGGTGCGGCTTCGGAACTTTTGAATATCTTGATATATCTCGAGAACTACGCATCTGATCAAAAAATATCATAGAACATAAAAAGTAGGAAACTTAATTCTCTACAAAAAAGGTCTCTTAACATTTTGCCATAGCTTGCTTCGTTTCCGAGATATTTGCAGATTTATCTCAAGGGAAGGGGCCTGACGGACATATTTCGAGATATTTCTTCTTCTTGTTGTTCTTCTTCTGCACAGCTAAGCTGGAAGTGGCATTTGCGGCTCGCACTAGTGCAGAGTTATCTCAACGAAAGGGGCCACGGTGTTTCTGTATCTCTATTATGTTGGTGCGGCTTCGGAACTTTTAAATATCTCGATATATCTCGAAAACTACGCTTCTGATCAAAAAATATCATAGAACATACAAAGTAGGAAACTTAATTCTCTACAAAAAAGGTCTCTTAACATTTTGCCATAGCTCACTTCGTTTCCGAGATATTTGCAGATGTATCTCAAGGGAAGGGGCCTGACGGACATATTTCGAGATATTTCTTCTTCTTGTTGTTCTTCTTCTGCACAGCTAAGCTGGAAGTGGCATTTGCGGCTCGCACTAGTGCAGAGTTATCTCAACGAAAGGGGCCACGGTGTTTCTGTATCTCTATTATGTTGGTGCGGCTTCGGAACTTTTAAATATCTCGATATATCTCGAAAACTACGCTTCTGAACAAAAAATATCATAGAACATAAATTGTATGAAACATAATTCTCTACAAAAAAGGTCTCTTAACATTTTGCCATAGCTCGCTTCGTTTCCGAGATATTTGCAGATATATCTCAAGGGAAGGGGCCTGACGGACATATTTCGAGATATTTCTTCTTCTTGTTGTTCTTCTTCTGCACAGCTTAACTGGAAGTGGCATTTACAGCTCGCTATAGTGCATAGTTATCTGAAAGAAAGGGACCACGGTGTTTCTGTATCTCTATTATGTTGGTGCGGCTTCGGAACTTTTAAATATCTCGATATATCTCGAAAACTACGTTTCTGATCAAAAAATATCATAGAACATAAATTGTAGGAAACATAATTCTCTACAAAAAACGTCTCTTAACATTTTGCCATAGCTCGCTTCGTTTCCGAGATATTTGCAGATTCAGCTCAAAGGAACTGGCCTGACGGACATATTTCGAGATATTCCTTCTTCTTGTTGTTCTTCCTCTGCACTGCTAAGCTGGAAGTGGCATTTGCAGCTCGCAATAGTGCAGAGTTATCTCAAAGAAAGGGGCCACGGTGTTTCTGTATCTCTATTATGTTGGTGCGGCTTCGGAACTTTTAAATATCTCGATATATCTCGAAAACTACGCTTCTGATAAAAAAATATCATAGAACGTAAATTGTAGGACACATTATTCTCTACAAAAAAGGTCTCTTAACATTTTGCCATAGCTCGCTTCGTTTCCGAGATATTTGCAGATTCATCTCAAGGGAAGGGGTCTGACGGACATATTTCGAGATATTTCTTCTTCTTGTTGTTCTTCTTCTGCACAGCTAAGCTCGAAGCGGCATTTGCAGCTCGCAATAGTGCAGAGTTATCTCAAAGAAAGAGGCCACGGTGTTTCTGTATCTCTATTATGTTGGTGCGGCTTCGGAACTTTTAAATATCTTGATATATCTCGAGAACCACGCGTCTGATCAAAAAATATCATAGAACATAAAAAGTAGGAAACATAATTCTCTACAAAAACGGTCTCTTAACATTTTGCCATAGCTCGCTTCGTTTCCGAGATATTTGCAGATATATCTCAAGGGAAGGGGCCTGACGGACATATTTCGAGATATTTCTTCTTCTTGTTGTTCTTCTTCTGCACAGCTAAGCTGGAAGTTGCATTTGCGGCTCGCACTAGTGCACAGTTATCTCAAAGAAAGGGGCCACGGTGTTTCTGTATCTCTATTATGTTGGTGCGTCTTCGGAACTTTTAAATATCTCGATATATCTCGAAAACTACGCTTCTGATCAAAAAATATCATAGAACATAAATTGTAGGAAACATAATTCTCTACAAAAAACGTCTCTTAACATTTTGCCATAGCTCGCTTCGTTTCCGAGATATTTGCAGATTCAGCTCAAAGGAACTGGCCTGACGGACATATTTCGAGATATTTCTTCTTCTTGTTGTTCTTCCTCTGCACAGCTAAGCTGGAAGTGGCATTTGCAGCTCGCAATAGTGCAGAGTTATCTCAAAGAATGGGGCCACGGTGTTTCTGTATCTCTATTATGTTGGTGCGGCTTCGGAACTTTTAAATATCTTGATATATCTCGAGAGCTACGCATCTGATCAAAAAATATCATAGAACATGAAAAGTAGGAAACTTAATTCTCTACAAAAAAGGTCTCTTAACATTTTGCCATAGCTCGCTTCGTTTCCGAGATATTTACAGATTCAGCTCAAAGGAACTGGCCTGACGGACATATTTCGAGATATTTCTTCTTCTTGTTGTTCTTCCTCTGCACAGCTAAGCTGGAAGTGGCATTTGCAGCTCGCAATAGTGCAGAGTTATCTTAAAGAAAGGGGCCACGGTGTTTCTGTATCTCTATTATGTTGGTGCAGCTTCGGAACTTTTAAATATCTCGATATATCTCGAAAACTACGCTTCTGATCAAAAAATATCATAGAACATAAAAAGTAGGAAACTTAATTCTCTACAAAAAAGGTCTCTTAACATTTTGCCATAGCTCGCTTCGTTTCCGAGATATTTGCAGATTTATCTCAAGGGAAGGGGCCTAACGGACATATTTCGAGATATTTCTTCTTCTTGTTGTTCTTCTTCTGCACAGCTAAACTGGAAGTGGCATTTCCAGCTCGCAATAGTGCAGAGTTATCTCAAAGAAAGGGGCCACGGTGTTTCTGTATCTCTATTATGTTGGTGCGGTTTCGGAACTTTTAAATATCTTGATATATCTCGAGAACTACGCATCTGATCAAAAAATATCATAGAACATAAAAAGTAGGAAACTTAATTCTCTACAAAAAAGGTCTCTTAACATTTTGCCATAGCTCGCTTCGTTTCCGAGATATTTGCAGATTTATCTCAAGGGAAGGGGCCTGACGGACATATTTCGAGATATTTCTTCTTCTTGTTGTTCTTCTTCTGCACAGCTGAGCTGGAAGTGGCATTTGCAGGTCGCAATAGTGCAGAGTTATCTCAAAGAAAGGGGCCACGGTGTTTCTGTATCTCTATTATGTTGGTGCGGCTTCGGAACTTTTAAATATCTCGATATATCTCGAAAACTACGCTTCTGATCAAAAAATATCATAGAACATAAATTGTAGGAAACATAATTGTCTACAAAAAAGGTCTCTTAACATTTTGCCATAGCTCGCTTCGTTTCCGAGATACTTGCCGATTTATCTCAAGGGAAGGGGCCTGACGGACATATTTCGAGATATTTCTTCTTCTTGTTGTTCTTCTTCTGCACAGCTAAGCTGGAAGTGGCATTTGCAGCTCGCAATTGTGCAGAGTTATCTCAAAGAGAGGGGCCACGGTGTTTCTGTATCTCTATTATGTTGGTGCGGCTTCGGAACTTTTAAATATCTTGATATATCTCGAGAACTACGAATCTGATCAGAAAATATCATAGAAGATAAAAAGTAGGAAACTTAATTCTATACAAAAAAGGTCTCTTAACATTTTGCCATAGCTCGCTTCGTTTCCGAGATATTTGCAGATTTATCTCATGGTAAGGGGCCTGACGGACATATTTCGAGATATTTCTTCTTATGTTGTTCTTCTTCTGCACAGCTAAGCTGGAAGTGGCATTTGCAGCTCGCAATAGTGCGTAGCTATCTGAAAGAAAGGGGCCACGGTGTTTCTGTATGTCTATTATGTTGGTGCGGCTTCGGAACTTTTAAATATCTTGATATATCTCGAGAACTACGCGTCTGATCAAAAAATATCATAGAACATAAAAAGTAGGAAACCTAATTCTCTACAAAAAAGTCTGTTAACATTTTGCCATAGCTCGCTTCGTTTCCGAGATATTTGCAGATTTATCTCAAGGGAAGGGGCCTAACGGACATATTTCGAGATATTTCTTCTTCTTGTTGTTCTTCTTCTGCACAGCTAAACTGGAAGTGGCATTTCCAGCTCGCAATAGTGCAGAGTTATCTCAAAGGGAGGGGCCACGGTGTTTCTGTATCTCTATTATGTTGGTGCGGCTTCGGCACTTTTAAATATCTTGATATATCTCGAGAACTACGCGTCTGATCAAAAAATATCACAGAACATAAAAAGTAGGAAACTTAATTCTCTACAAAAAAGTCTGTTAACATTTTGCCATAGCTCGCTTCGTTTCCGAGATATTTGCAGATTTATCTCATGGTAAGGGGCCTGACGGACATATTTCGAGATATTTCTTCTTCTTGTTGTTCTTCTTCTGCACAGCTAAGCTGGAAGTGGCATTTGCAGCTCGCAATAGTGCAGAGTTATCTTAAAGAAAGGGGCCACGGTGTTTCTGTATCTCTATTATGTTGGTGCGGCTTCGGAACTTTTAAATATCTTGATATATCTCGAGAACTACGCGTCTGATCAAAAAATATCATAGAACATAAAAAGTAGGAAACCTAATTCTCTACAAAAAAGTCTGTTAACATTTTGCCATAGCTCGCTTCGTTTCCGAGATATTTGCAGATTTATCTCAAGGGAAGGGGCCTAACGGACATATTTCGAGATATTTCTTCTTCTTGTTGTTCTTCTTCTGCACAGCTAAACTGGAAGTGGCATTTCCAGCTCGCAATAGTGCAGAGTTATCTCAAAGAGAGGGGCCACGGTGTTTCTGTATCTCTATTATGTTGGTGCGGCTTCGGCACTTTTAAATATCTTGATATATCTCGAGAACTACGCGTCTGATCAAAAAATATCACAGAACATAAAAAGTAGGAAACTTAATTCTCTACAAAAAAGTCTGTTAACATTTTGCCATAGCTCGCTTCGTTTCCGAGATATTTGCAGATTTATCTCATGGTAAGGGGCCTGACGGACATATTTCGAGATATTTCTTCTTCTTGTTGTTCTTCTTCTGCACAGCTAAGCTGGAAGTGGCATTTGCAGCTCGCAATAGTGCATAGTTATCTGAAAGAAAGGGGCCACGGTGTTTCTGTATCTCTATTATGTTGGTGCGGCTTCGGAACTTTTAAATATCTCGATATATCTCGAAAACTACGCATCTGATCAAAAAATATCATAGAACATAAATTGTAGGAAATATAATTCTCTACAAAAAAGGTCTCTTAACATTTTGCCATAGCTCGCTTCGTTTCCGAGATATTTGCAGATATATCTCAAGGGAAAGGGCCTGACGGACATATTTCGAGATATTTCTTCTTCTTGTTGTTCTTCCTCTGCACAGCTAAGCTGGAAGTGGCATTTGCAGCTCGCAATAGTGCAGAGTTATCTCAAAGAAAGGGGCCACGGTGTTTCTGTATCTCTATTATGTTGGTGCGGCTTCGGAACTTTTAAATATCTTGATATATCTCGAGAACTACGCATCTGATCAAAAAATATCATAGAACATAAAAAGCAGGAAACTTACTTCTCTACAAAAAAGGTCTCTTAACATTTTGCCATAGCTCGCTTCGTTTCCGAGATATTTGCAGATTCAGCTCAAAGGAACTGGCCTGACGGACATATTTCGAGTTATTTCTTCTTCTTGTTGTTCTTCCTCTGCACAGCTAAGCTGGAAGTGGCATTTGCGGCTCGCACTAGTGCAGAGTTATCTCAAAGAAAGGGGCCACGGTGTTTCTGTATCCCTATTATGTTGGTGCGGCTTCGGAACTTTTAAATATCTCGATATATCTCGAGAACTACGCTTCCGATCAAAAAATATCATAGAACATAAATTGTAGGAAACATAATTCTCTGCAAAAAACGTCTCTTAACATTTTGCCATAGCTCGCTTCGTTTCCGAGATATTTGCAGATTCAGCTCAAAGGAACTGGCCTGACGGACATATTTCGAGATATTTCTTCTTCTTGTTGTTCTTCCTCTGCACAGCTAAGCTGGAAGTGGCATTTGCAGCTCGCAATAGTGCAGAGTTATCTCAAAGAAAGGGGCCACGGTGTTTCTGTATCTCTATTATGTTGGTGCGGCTTCGGAACTTTTAAATATCTTGATATATCTCGAGAACTACGCTTCCGATCAAAAAATATCATAGAACATAAATTGTAGGAAACATAATTCTCTGCAAAAAACGTCTCTTAACATTTTGCCATAGCTCGCTTCGTTTCCGAGATATTTGCAGATTCAGCTCAAAGGAACTGGCCTGACGGACATATTTCGAGATATTTCTTCTTCTTGTTGTTCTTCCTCTGCACAGCTAAGCTGGAAGTGGCATTTGCAGCTCGCAATAGTGCAGAGTTATCTCAAAGAAAGGGGCCACGGTGTTTCTGTATCTCTATTATGTTGGTGCGGCTTCGGAACTTTTAAATATCTTGATATATCTCGAGAACTACGCATCTGATCAAAAAATATCATAGAACATAAAAAGTAGGAAACTTAATTCTCTACAAAAAAGGTCTCTTAACATTTTGCCATAGCTCGCTTCGTTTCCGAGATATTTGCAGATTTATCTCAAGGGAAGGGGCCTGACGGACATATTTCGAGATATTTCTTCTTCTTGTTGTTCTTCTTCTGCACAGCTAAGCTGGAAGTGGCATTTGCGGCTCGCACTAGTGCAGACTTATCTCAAAGAAAGGGGCCACGGTGTTTCTGTATCTCTATTATGTTGGTGCGGCTTCGGAACTTTTAAATATCTTGATATATCTCGAGAACTACGCTTCTGATCAAAAAATATCATAGAACATAAATTGTAGGAAACATAATTCTCTGCAAAAAACGTCTCTTAACATTTTGCCATAGCTCGCTTCGTTTCCGAGATATTTGCAGATTCAGCTCAAAGGAACTGGCCTGACGGACATATTTCGAGATATTTCTTCTTCTTGTTGTTCTTCTTCTGCACAGCTAAGCTGGAAGTGGCATTTGCAGCGCGCAATAGTGCAGAGTTATCTCAAAGAAAGGGGCCACGGTGTTTCTGTATCTCTATTATGTTGGTGCGGCTTCGGAACTTTTAAATATCTTGATATATCTCGAGAACTACGCATCTGATCAAAAAATATCATACTACATAAAAAGTAGGAAACTTAATTCTCTACAAGAAAGGTCTCTAAACATTTTGCCATAGCTCGGTTCGTTTCCGAGATATTTGCAGATTTATCTCAAGGGAAGGGGCCTGACGGACATATTTCGAGATATTTCTTCTTCTTGTTGTTCTTCTTCTGCACAGCTAAGCTGGAAGTGGCATTTGCGGCTCGCACTAGTGCACAGTTATCTCAAAGAAAGGGGCCACGGTGTTTCTGTATCTCTATTATGTTGGTGCGTCTTCGGAACTTTTAAATATCTCGATATATCTCGAAAACTACGCTTCTGATCAAAAAATATCATAGAACATAAATTGTAGGAAACATAATTCTCTACAAAAAACGTCTCTTAACATTTTGCCATAGCTCGCTTCGTTTCCGAGATATTTGCAGATTCAGCTCAAAGGAACTGGCCTGACGGACATATTTCGAGATATTTCTTCTTCTTGTTGTTCTTCCTCTGCACAGCTAAGCTGGAAGTGGCATTTGCAGCTAGCAATAGTGCAGAGTTATCTCAAAGAAAGGGGCCACGGTGTTTCTGTATCTCTATTATGTTGGTGCGGCTTCGGAACTTTTAAATATCTTGATATATCTCGAGAACTACGCATCTGATCAAAAAATATCATAGAACATAAAAAGTAGGAAACTTAATTCTCTACAAAAAAGGTCTCTTAACATTTTGCCATAGCTCGCTTCGTTTCCGAG
Source organism: Osmia lignaria lignaria (assembly GCF_051020975.1). Lineage (NCBI taxonomy): Eukaryota > Metazoa > Arthropoda > Insecta > Hymenoptera > Megachilidae > Osmia > Osmia lignaria. The sequence continues at coordinate 15,921,571 of NW_027478161.1, forward strand.
ATATTTGCAGATTTATCTCAAGGGAAGGGGCCTGACGGACATATTTCGAGATATTTCTTCTTCTTGTTGTTCTTCTTCTGCACAGCTGAGCTGGAAGTGGCATTTGCAGGTCGCAATAGTGCAGAGTTATCTCAAAGAAAGGGGCCACGGTGTTTCTGTATCTCTATTATGTTGGTGCGGCTTCGGAACTTTTAAATATCTCGATATATCTTGAAAACTACGCTTCTGATCAAAAAATATCATAGAACGTAAATTGTAGGAAACATTATTCTCTACAAAAAAGGTCTCTCAACATTTTGCCATAGCTCGCTTCGTTTCCGAGATATTTGCAGATATATCTCAAGGGAAAGGGCCTGACGGACATATTTCGAGATATTTCTTCTTCTTGTTGTTCTTCCTCTGCACAGCTAAGCTGGAAGTGGCATTTGCAGCTCGCAATAGTGCAGAGTTATCTCAAAGAAAGGGGCCACGGTGTTTCTGTATCTCTATTATGTTGGTGCGGCTTCGGAACTTTTAAATATCTTGATATATCTCGAGAACTACGCATCTGATCAAAAAATATCATAGAACATAAAAAGCAGGAAACTTACTTCTCTACAAAAAAGGTCTCTTAACATTTTGCCATAGCTCGCTTCGTTTCCGAGATATTTGCAGATTCAGCTCAAAGGAACTGGCCTGACGGACATATTTCGAGTTATTTCTTCTTCTTGTTGTTCTTCCTCTGCACAGCTAAGCTGGAAGTGGCATTTGCGGCTCGCACTAGTGCAGAGTTATCTCAAAGAAAGGGGCCACGGTGTTTCTGTATCCCTATTATGTTGGTGCGGCTTCGGAACTTTTAAATATCTCGATATATCTCGAGAACTACGCTTCCGATCAAAAAATATCATAGAACATAAATTGTAGGAAACATAATTCTCTGCAAAAAACGTCTCTTAACATTTTGCCATAGCTCGCTTCGTTTCCGAGATATTTGCAGATTCAGCTCAAAGGAACTGGCCTGACGGACATATTTCGAGATATTTCTTCTTCTTGTTGTTCTTCCTCTGCACAGCTAAGCTGGAAGTGGCATTTGCAGCTCGCAATAGTGCAGAGTTATCTCAAAGAAAGGGGCCACGGTGTTTCTGTATCTCTATTATGTTGGTGCGGCTTCGGAACTTTTAAATATCTTGATATATCTCGAGAACTACGCTTCCGATCAAAAAATATCATAGAACATAAATTGTAGGAAACATAATTCTCTGCAAAAAACGTCTCTTAACATTTTGCCATAGCTCGCTTCGTTTCCGAGATATTTGCAGATTCAGCTCAAAGGAACTGGCCTGACGGACATATTTCGAGATATTTCTTCTTCTTGTTGTTCTTCCTCTGCACAGCTAAGCTGGAAGTGGCATTTGCAGCTCGCAATAGTGCAGAGTTATCTCAAAGAAAGGGGCCACGGTGTTTCTGTATCTCTATTATGTTGGTGCGGCTTCGGAACTTTTAAATATCTTGATATATCTCGAGAACTACGCATCTGATCAAAAAATATCATAGAACATAAAAAGTAGGAAACTTAATTCTCTACAAAAAAGGTCTCTTAACATTTTGCCATAGCTCGCTTCGTTTCCGAGATATTTGCAGATTTATCTCAAGGGAAGGGGCCTGACGGACATATTTCGAGATATTTCTTCTTCTTGTTGTTCTTCTTCTGCACAGCTAAGCTGGAAGTGGCATTTGCGGCTCGCACTAGTGCAGACTTATCTCAAAGAAAGGGGCCACGGTGTTTCTGTATCTCTATTATGTTGGTGCGGCTTCGGAACTTTTAAATATCTTGATATATCTCGAGAACTACGCATCTGATCAAAAAATATCATACTACATAAAAAGTAGGAAACTTATTTCTCTACAAGAAAGGTCTCTAAACATTTTGCCATAGCTCGCTTAGTTTCCGAGATATTGGCAGATTTATCTCAAGGGAAGGGGCCTGACGGACATATTTCGAGATATTTCTTCTTCTTGTTGTTCTTCTTCTGCACAGCTAAGCTGGAAGTGGCATTTGCAGCACGCAATAGTGCAGAGTTATCTCAAAGAAAGGGGCCACGGTGTTTCTGTATCTCTATTATGTTGGTGCGGCTTCGGAACTTTTAAATATCTTGATATATCTCGAGAACTACGCATCTGATCAAAAAATATCATAGAACATGAAAAGTAGGAAACTTAATTCTCTACGAAAAAGGTCTCTTAACATTTTGCCATAGCTCTCTTCGTTTCCGAGATATTTGCAGATTTATCTCAAGGGAAGGGGCCTGACGGACATATTTCGAGTTATTTCTTCTTCTTGTTGTTCTTCTTCTGCACAGCTAAGCTGGAAGTGGCATTTGCGGCTCGCACTAGTGCAGAGTTATCTCAAAGAAAGGGGCCACGGTGTTTCTGTATCCCTATTATGTTGGTGCGGCTTCGGAACTTTTAAATATCTCGATATATCTCGAGAACTACGCTTCTGATCAAAAAATATCATAGAACATAAATTGTAGGAAACATAATTCTCTGCAAAAAACGTCTCTTAACATTTTGCCATAGCTCGCTTCGTTTCCGAGATATTTGCAGATTCAGCTCAAAGGAACTGGCCTGACGGACATATTTCGAGATATTTCTTCTTCTTGTTGTTCTTCTTCTGCACAGCTAAGCTGGAAGTGGCATTTGCAGCGCGCAATAGTGCAGAGTTATCTCAAAGAAAGGGGCCACGGTGTTTCTGTATCTCTATTATGTTGGTGCGGCTTCGGAACTTTTAAATATCTTGATATATCTCGAGAACTACGCATCTGATCAAAAAATATCATACTACATAAAAAGTAGGAAACTTAATTCTCTACAAGAAAGGTCTCTAAACATTTTGCCATAGCTCGGTTCGTTTCCGAGATATTTGCAGATTTATCTCAAGGGAAGGGGCCTGACGGACATATTTCGAGATATTTCTTCTTCTTGTTGTTCTTCTTCTGCACAGCTAAGCTGGAAGTGGCATTTGCGGCTCGCACTAGTGCACAGTTATCTCAAAGAAAGGGGCCACGGTGTTTCTGTATCTCTATTATGTTGGTGCGTCTTCGGAACTTTTAAATATCTCGATATATCTCGAAAACTACGCTTCTGATCAAAAAATATCATAGAACATAAATTGTAGGAAACATAATTCTCTACAAAAAACGTCTCTTAACATTTTGCCATAGCTCGCTTCGTTTCCGAGATATTTGCAGATTCAGCTCAAAGGAACTGGCCTGACGGACATATTTCGAGATATTTCTTCTTCTTGTTGTTCTTCCTCTGCACAGCTAAGCTGGAAGTGGCATTTGCAGCTAGCAATAGTGCAGAGTTATCTCAAAGAAAGGGGCCACGGTGTTTCTGTATCTCTATTATGTTGGTGCGGCTTCGGAACTTTTAAATAGCTTGATATATCTCGAGAACTACGCATCTGATCAAAAAATATCATAGAACATAAAAAGTAGGAAACTTAATTCTCTACAAAAAAGGTCTCTTAACATTTTGCCATAGCTCGCTTCGTTTCCGAGATATTTGCAGATTTATCTCAAGGGAAGGGGCCTGACGGACATATTTCGAGATATTTCTTCTTCTTGTTGTTCTTCTTCTGCACAGCTGAGCTGGAAGTGGCATTTGCAGGTCGCAATAGTGCAGAGTTATCTCAAAGAAAGGGGCCACGGTGTTTCTGTATCTCTATTATGTTGGTGCGGCTTCGGAACTTTTAAATATCTCGATATATCTTGAAAACTACGCTTCTGATCAAAAAATATCATAGAACGTAAATTGTAGGAAACATTATTCTCTACAAAAAAGGTCTCTCAACATTTTGCCATAGCTCGCTTCGTTTCCGAGATATTTGCAGATTTATCTCAAGGGAAGGGGCCTGACGGACATATTTCGAGATATTTCTTCTTGTTGTTGTTCTTCTTCTGCACAGCTAAGCTGGAAGTGGCATTTGCAGCGCGCAATAGTGCAGAGTTATCTCAAAGAAAGGGGCCACGGTGTTTCTGTATCTCTATTATGTTGGTGCGGCTTCGGAACTTTTAAATATCTTGATATATCTCGAGAACTACGCATCTGATCAAAAAATATCATAGAACGTAAAAAGTAGGAAACTTAATTCTCTACAAAAAAGGTCTCTTAACATTTTGCCATAGCTCGCTTCGTTTCCGAGATATTTGCAGATTTATCTCAAGGGAAGGGGCCTGACGGACATATTTCGAGATATTTCTTCTTCTTGTTGTTCTTCTTCTGCACAGCTGAGCTGGAAGTGGCATCTGCAGGTCGCAATAGTGCAGAATTATCTCAAAGAAAGGGGCCACGGTGTTTCTGTATCTCTATTATGTTGGTGCGGCTTCGGAACTTTTAAATATCTCGATATATCTCGAAAACTACGCTTCTGATCAAAAAATATCATAGAACGTAAATTGTAGGAAACATTATTCTCTACAAAAAAGGTCCCTTAACATTTTGCCATAGCTCGCTTCGTTCCCGAGCTATTTGCAGATTTATCTCAAGGGAAGGGTCCTGATGGACATATTTCCAGATATTTCTTCTTCTTGTTGTTCTTCTTCTGCACAGCTGAACTGGAAGTGGCATTTCCAGCTCGCAATCGTGCAGAGTTATCTCAAAGAAAGGGGCCACGGTGTTTCTGTATCTCTATTATGTTGGTGCGGCTTCGGAACTTTTAAATATCTTGATATATCTCGAGAACTACGCCTCTGATCGAAAAATATCATAGAACATGAAAAGTAGGAAACTTAATTCTCTACAAAAAAGGTCTCTTAACATTTTGCCATAGCTCGCTTCGTTTCCGAGATATTTGCAGATTTATCTCAAGGGAAGGGTCCTGATGGACATATTTCGAGATATTTCTTCTTCTTGTTGTTCTTCTTCTGCACAGCTAAACTGGAAGTGGCATTTCCAGCTCGCAATCGTGCAGAGTTATCTCAAAGAAAGGGGCCACGGTGTTTCTGTATCTCTATTATGTTGGTGCGGCTTCGGAACTTTAAAATATCTTGATATATCTCGAGAACTACGCCTCTGATCGAAAAATATCATAGAACATAAAAAGTAGGAAACTTAATTCTCTACAAAAACGGTCTCTTAACATTTTGCCATAGCTCGCTTCGTTTCCGAGATATTTGCAGATTTATCTCAAGGGAAGGGGCCTGACGGATATATTTCGAGATATTTCTTCTTCTTGTTGTTCTTCTTCTGCACAGCTAAGCTGGAAGTGGCATTTGCAGCGCGCAATAGTGCAGAGTTATCTCAAAGAAAGGGGCCACGGTGTTTCTGTATCTCTATTATGTTGGTGCGGCTTCGGAACTTTTAAATATCTTGATATATCTCGAGAACTACGCATCTGATCAAAAAATATCATACTACATAAAAAGTAGGAAACTTAATTCTCTACAAGAAAGGTCTCCAAACATTTTGCCATAGCTCGCTTCGTTTCCGAGATATTTGCAGATTTATCTCAAGGGAAGGGGCCTGACGGACATATTTTGAGATATTTCTTCTTCTTGTTGTTCTTCTTCTGCACAGCTAAGCTGGAAGTGGCATTTGCAGCTCGCAATAGTGCAGAGTTATCTCAAAGAAAGGGGCCACGGTGTTTCTGTATCTCTATTATGTTGGTGCGGCTTCGGAACTTTTAAATATCTTGATATATCTCGAGAACTACGCGTCTGATCAAAAAATATCATAGAAGATAAAAAGTAGGAAACTTAATTCTCTACAAAAACGGTCTCTTAACATTTTGCCATAGCTCGCTTCGTTTCCGAGATATTTGCAGATATATCTCAAGGGAAGGGGCCTGACGGACATATTTGGAGATATTTCTTCTTCTTGTTGTTCTTCTTCTGCACAGCTAAGCTGGAAGTGGCATTTGCGGCTCGCACTAGTGCACAGTTATCTCAAAGAAAGGGGCCACGGTGTTTCTGTATCTCTATTATGTTGGTGCGTCTTCGGAACTTTTAAATATCTCGATATATCTCGAAAACTACGCTTCTGATCAAAAAATATCATAGAACATAAATTGTAGGAAACATAATTCTCTACAAAAAACGTCTCTTAACATTTTGCCATAGCTCGCTTCGTTTCCGAGATATTTGCAGATTCAGCTCAAAGGAACTGGCCTGACGGACATATTTCGAGATATTTCTTCTTCTTGTTGTTCTTCCTCTGCACAGCTAAGCTGGAAGTGGCATTTGCAGCTCGCAATAGTGCAGAGTTATCTCAAAGAAAGGGGCCACGGTGTTTCTGTATCTCTATTATGTTGGTGCGGCTTCGGAACTTTTAAATATCTTGATATATCTCGAGAACTACGCATCTGATCAAAAAATATCATAGAACATAAAAAGTAGGAAACTTAATTCTCTACAAAAAAGGTCTCTTAACATTTTGCCATAGCTCGCTTCGTTTCCGAGATATTTGCAGATTTATCTCAAGGGAAGGGGCCTGACGGACATATTTCGAGATATTTCTTCTTCTTGTTGTTCTTCTTCTGCACAGCTGAGCTGGAAGTGGCATTTGCAGGTCGCAATAGTGCAGAGTTATCTCAAAGAAAGGGGCCACGGTGTTTCTGTATCTCTATTATGTTGGTGCGGCTTCGGAACTTTTAAATATCTCGATATATCTTGAAAACTACGCTTCTGATCAAAAAATATCATAGAACGTAAATTATAGGAAACATTATTCTCTACAAAAAAGGTCTCTTAACATTTTGCCATAGCTCGCTTCGTTTCCGAGATATTTGCAGATTTATCTCAAGGGAAGGGGCCTGACGGACATATTTCGAGATATTTCTTCTTGTTGTTGTTCTTCTTCTGCACAGCTAAGCTGGAAGTGGCATTTGCAGCGCGCAATAGTGCAGAGTTATCTCAAAGAAAGGGGCCACGGTGTTTCTGTATCTCTATTATGTTGGTGCGGCTTCGGAACTTTTAAATATCTTGATATATCTCGAGAACTACGCATCTGATCAAAAAATATCATACTACATAAAAAGTAGGAAACTTAATTCTCTACAAGAAAGGTCTCTAAACATTTTGCCATAGCTCGCTTCGTTTCCGAGATATTTGCAGATTTATCTCAAGGGAAGGGGCCTAACGGACTTATTTCGAGATATTTCTTCTTCTTGTTGTTCTTCTTCTGCACAGCTAAACTGGAAGTGGCATTTCCAGGTCGCAATAGTGCAGAGTTATCTAAAAGAAAGGAGCCACGGTGTTTCTGTATCTCTATTATGTTGGTGCGGCTTCGGAACTTTTAAATATCTTGATATATCTCGAGAACTACGCGTCTGATCAAAAAATATCATAGAACATAAAAAGTAGGAAACATAATTCCATACAAAAAAGGTCTCTTAACATTTTGCCATAGCTCGCTTCGTTTCCGAGATATTTGCAGATTTATCTCAAGGGAAGGGGCCTGACGGACATATTTCGAGATATTTCTTCTTCTTGTTGTTCTTCTTCTGCACAGCTAAGCTGGAAGTGGCATTTGCAGCTCGCAATTGTGCAGAGTTATCTCAAAGAGAGGGGCCACGGTGTTTCTGTATCTCTATTATGTTGGTGCGGCTTCGGAACTTTTAAATATCTTGATATATCTCGAGAACTACGCATCTGATCAAAAAATATCATAGAACATAAAAAGTAGCAAACTTAATTCTCTACAAAAAAGGTCTCTTAACATTTCGCCATAGCTCGCTTCGTTTCCGAGATATTTGCAGATTTATCTCAAGGGAAGGGGCCTGACGGACATATTTCGAGATATTTCTTCTTCTTGTTGTTCTTCTTCTGCACAGCTAAGCTGGAAGTGGCATTTGCGGCTCGCACTAGTGCAGAGTTATCTCAAAGAAAGGGGCCACGGTGTTTCTGTATCCCTATTATGTTGGTGCGGCTTCGGAACTTTTAAATATCTTGATATATCTCGAGAACTACGCGTCTGATCAAAAAATATCATAGAACATAAAAAGTAGGAAACATAATTCCATACAAAAAAGGTCTCTTAACATTTTGCCATAGCTCGCTTCGTTTCCGAGATATTTGCAGATTTATCTCAAGGGAAGGGGCCTGACGGACATATTTCGAGATATTTCTTCTTCTTGTTGTTCTTCTTCTGCACAGCTAAGCTGGAAGTTGCATTTGCAGCTCGCAATAGTGCAGAGTTATCGCAAAGAAAGGGGCCACGGTGTTTCTGTATCTCTATTATGTTGGTGCGGCTTCGGAACTTTTAAATATCTTGATATATCTCGAGAACTACGCATCTGATCAAAAAATATCATAGAACATAAAAAGTAGGAAACCTAATTTTCTACAAAAAAGGTCTCTTAACATTTTGCCGTAGCTCGCTTCGTTTCCGAGATATTTGCAGATTTATCTCAAGGGAAGGGGCCTGACGGACTTATTTCGAGATATTTCTTCTTCTTGTTGTTCTTCTTCTGCACAGCTAAACTGGAAGTGGCATTTCCAGGTCGCAATAGTGCAGAGTTATCTAAAAGAAAGGAGCCACGGTGTTTCTGTACCTCTATTATGTTGGTGCAGCTTCGGAGCTTTTAAATATCTTGATATATCTCGAGAACTACGCCTCTGATCAAAAAATATCATACAACATAAAAAGTAGCAAACTTAATTCTCTACAAAAAAGGTCTCTTAACGTTTTGCAATAGCTCGCTTCGTTTCCGAGATATTTGCAGATTTATCTCAAGGGAAGGGTCCTGATGGACATATTTCGAGATATTTCTTCTTCTTGTTGTTCTTCTTCTGCACAGCTAAACTGGAAGTGGCATTTCCAGCTCGCAATCGTGCAGAGTTATCTCAAAGAAAGGGGCCACGGTGTTTCTGTATCTCTATTATGTTGGTGCGGCTTCGGAACTTTGAAATATCTTGATATATCTCGAGAACTACGCATCTGATCAAAAAATATCATAGAACATAAAAAGTAGGAAACTTAATTCTCTACAAAAAAGGTCTCTTAACATTTCGCCATAGCTCGCTTCGTTTCCGAGATATTTGCAGATATATCTCAAGGGCAGGGGCCTGACGGACATATTTCGAGATATTTCTTCTTCTTGTTCTTCTTCTTCTGCACAGCTAAGCTGGAAGTGGCATTTACAGCTCGCAACAGTGCAGAGTTATCTCAAAGAAAGGAGCCACTGTGTTTCTGTATCTCTATTATGTTGGTGCGGCTTCGGATCTTTTAAATATCTCGATATATCTCGAAAACTACGCTTCTGATCAAAAAATATCATAGAACCTAAATTGTGGGAAACTTAATTCTCTACAAAAAAGGTCTCTTAAGATTTTGCCATAGCTCGCTTTGTTTCCGAGATATTTGCAGATTTATCTCGAGGGAAGGGGCCTGACGGACATATTTCGAGATATTTCTTCTTCTTGTTGTTCTTCTTCTGCACAGCTAAGCTGGAAGCGGCATTTGCGGCTCGCACTAGTGCAGAGTTATCTCAAAGAAAGGGGCCACGGTGTTTCTGTATCTCTATTATGTTGGTGCAGCTTCGGATCTGTTAAATATCTCGATATATCTCGAAAACTACGCTTCTGATCAAAAAATATCATAGAACATAAATTGTAGGAAACATAATTCTCTACAAAAAAGGTCTCTTAACATTTTGCCATAGCTCGTTTCGTTTCCGAGATATTTGCAGATATATCTCAAGGGAAGGGGCCTGACGGACATATTTCGAGGTATTTCCTCTTCTTGTTGTTCTTCTTCTGCACAGCTAAACTTGAAGTGGCATTTCCAGCTCGCAATAGCGCAGAGTTATCTCAAAGAAAGGGGCCACGGTGTTTCTGTATCTCTATTATGTTGGTGCGGCTTCGGAACTTTTAAATATCTTGATATATCTCGAGAACTACGCATCTGATCAAAAAATATCATAGAACATAAAAAGTAGGAAACTTAATTCTCTACAAATAAGGTCTCTTAACATTTTGCCATAGCTCGCTTCGTTTCCGAGATATTTGCAGATTTATCTCAAGGGAAGGGGCCTGACGGACATTTTTCGAGATATTTCTTCTTCTTGTTGTTCTTCTTCTGCACAGCTAAGCTGGAAGTGGCATTTGCAGCTCGCAATAGTGCAGAGTTATCTCGAAGAAAGGGGCCACGGTGTTTCTGTATCTCTATTATGTTGGTGCGGCTTCGGAACTTTTAAATATCTTGATATATCTCGAGAACTACGCATCTGATCAAAAAATATCATAGAACATAAAAAGTAGGAAACTTAATTCTCTACAAATAAGGTCTCTTAACATTTTGCCATGGCTCGCTTCGTTTCCGAGATATTTGCAGATATATCTCAAGGGAAGGGGCCTGACGGACATATTTCGAGATATTTCTTCTTCTTGTTGTTCTTCTTCTGCACAGCTAAGCTGGAAGTGGCATTTGCGGCTCGCACTAGTGCACAGTTATCTCAAAGAAAGGGGCCACGGTGTTTCTGTATCTCTATTATGTTGGTGCGTCTTCGGAACTTTTAAATATCTTGATATATCTCGAGAACTACGCTTCTGATCAAAAAATATCATAGAACGTAAATTGTAGGAAACATTATTCTCTACAAAAAAGGTCTCTTAACATTTTGCCATAGCTCGCTTCGTTTCCGAGATATTTGCAGATTCATCTCAAGGGAAGGGGTCTGACGGACATATTTCGAGATATTTCTTCTTCTTGTTGTTCTTCTTCTGCACAGCTAAGCTCGAAGTGGCATTTGCAGCTCACAATAGTGCAGAGTTATCTCAAAGAAAGAGGCCATGGTGTTTCTGTACCTCTATTATGTTGGTGCAGCTTCGGAACTTTTAAATATCTTGATATATCTCGAGAACTACGCATCTGATCAAAAAACATCATCGAACATAAAAAGTAGGAAACTTAATTCTCTACAAAAAAGGTCTCTTAACATTTTGCCATAGCTCGCTTCGTTTCCGAGATATTTGCAGATTTATCTCAAGGGAAGGGTCCTGATGGACATATTTCGAGATATTTCTTCTTCTTGTTGTTCTTCTTCTGCACAGCTAAACTGGAAGTGGCATTTCCAGCTCGCAATCGTGCAGAGTTATCTCAAAGAAAGGGGCCACGGTGTTTCTGTATCTCTATTATGTTGGTGCGGCTTCGGAACTTTCAAATATCTCGATATATCTCGAAAACTACGCTTCTGATCAAAAAATATCATAGAACATAAATTGTAGGAAACATAATTCTCTACAAAAAACGTCTCTCAACATTTTGCCATAGCTCGCTTCGTTTCCGAGATATTTGCAGATTCAGCTCAAAGGAACGGGCCTGACGGAAATATTTCGAGATACTTCTTCTTCTTGTTGTTCTTCTTCTGCACAGCTAAGCTGGAAGTGGCATTTGCGGCTCGCACTAGTGCAGAGTTATCTCAAAGAAAGGGGCCACGGTGTTTCTGTATCTCTATTATGTTGGTGCGGCTTCGGAACTTTTAAATATCTCGATATATCTCGAAAACTACGCTTCTGATCAAAAAATATCATAGAACATAAATTGTAGGAAACATAATTCTCTACAAAAAAGGTCGCTTAACATTTTGCCATAGCTCCCTTCGTTTCCGAGATATTTGCAGATATATCTCAAGGGAAGGGGCCTGACGGACATATATCGAGATATTTCTTCTTCTTGTTGTTCTTCTTCTGCACAGCTAAGCTGGAAGTGGCATTTACAGCTCGCAATAGTGCAGAGTTATCTCAAAGAAAGGGGCCACGGTGTTTCTGTATCTCTATTATGTTGGTGCGGCTTCGGAACTTTTAAATATCTTGATATATCTCGAGAACTACGCATCTGATCAAAAAATATCATAGAACATGAAAAGTAGGAGACTTAATTCTCTACAAAAACGGTCTCTCAACATTTTGCCATAGCTCTCTTCGTTTCCGAGATATTTGCAGATTTATCTCAAAGGAAGGGGCCTGACGGACATATTTCGAGATATTTCTTCTTCTTGTTGTTCTTCTTCTGCACAACTAAACTGGAAGTGGCATTTCCAGCTCGCAATAGTGCAGAGTTATCTCAAAGAGAGGGGCCACGGTGTTTCTGTATCTCTATTATGTTGGTGCGGCTTCGGAACTTTTAAATATCTTGATATATCTCGAGAACTACGCATCTGATCAAAAAATATCATAGAACATAAAAAGTAGGAAACTTAATTCTCTACACAAAAGGTCTCTTCACATTTTGCCATAGCTCGCTTCGTTTCCGAGATATGTGCAGATTTATCTCAAGGGAAGGGGCCTGACGGACATATTTCGAGATATTTCTTCTTCTTGTTGTTCTTCTTCTGCACAGCTAAGCTGGAAGTGGCATTTGCGGCTCGCACTAGTGCAGAGTTATCTCAAAGAAAGGGGCCACGGTGTTTCTGTATCTCTATTATGTTGGTGCGGCTTCGGAACTTTTAAATATCTCGATATATCTCGAAAACTACGCTTCTGATCAAAAAATATCATAGAACATAAATTGTAGGAAACATAATTCTCTATAAAAAAGGTCTCTCAACATTTTGCCATAGCTCGCTTCGTTTCCGAGATATCTGCAGATTTATCTCAAGGGAAGGGGCCTGACGGACATTTTTCGAGATATTTCTTCTTGTTGTTCTTCTTCTGCACAGCTAAGCTGGAAGTGGCATTTGCAGCTCGCAATAGTGCAGAGTTATCTCGAAGAAAGGGGCCACGGTGTTTCTGTATCTCTATTATGTTGGTGCGGCTTCGGAACTTTTAGATATCTTGATATATCTCGAGAACTACGCATCTGATCAAAAAATATCATAGAACATAAAAAGTAGGAAACTTAATTCTCTACAAAAACGTCTCTTAACATCTTGCCATAGCTCGCTTCGTTTCCGAGATATTTGCAGATTTATCTCAAGGGAAGGGGCCTGACGGACATATTTCGAGATATTTCTTCTTCTTGTTGTTCTTCTTCTGCACAGCTAAGCTGGAAGTGGCATTTGCAGCTCGCAATAGTGCAGAGTTATCTCAAAGAAAGGGGCCACGGTGTTTCTGTATCTCTATTATGTTGGTGCGGCTTCGGAACTTTTAAATATCTTGATATATCTCGAGAACTACGCATCTGATCAAAAAATATCATAGAACATAAAAAGTAGGAAACTTAATTCTCTACAAAAAAGTTCTCTTAACATTTTGCCATAGCTCGCTTCGTTTCCGAGATATTTGCAGATTTATCTCAAGGGAAGGGGCCTGACGGACATATTTCGAGATATTTCTTCTTCTTGTTGTTCTTCTTCTGCACAGCTAAGCTGGAAGTGGCATTTGCAGCTCGCAATAGTGCAGAGTTATCTCAAAGAAAGGGGCCACGGTGTTTCTGTATCTCTATTATGTTGGTGCGGCTTCGGATCTTTTAAATATCTCGATATATCTCGAAAACTACGCTTCTGATCAAAAAATATCATAGAACATAAATTGTAGGAAACATAATTCTCTACAAAAAAGGTCTCTTAACATTTTGCCATAGCTCGTTTCGTTTCCGAGATATTTGCAGATATATCTCAAGGGAAGGGGCCTGACGGACATATTTCGAGATATTTCCTCTTCTTGTTGTTCTTCTTCTGCACAGCTAAACTGGAAGTGGCATTTCCAGCTCGCAATAGCGCAGAGTTATCTCAAAGAAAGGGGCGACGGTGTTTCTGTATCTCTATTATGTTGGTGCGGCTTCGGAACTTTTAAATATCTTGATATATCTCGAGAACTACGCATCTGATCAAAAAATATCATAGAACATAAAAAGTAGGAAACTTAATTCTCTACAAATAAGGTCTCTTAACATTTTGCCATAGCTCGCTTCGTTTCCGAGATATTTGCAGATTTATCTCAAGGGAAGGGGCCTGACGGACATTTTTCGAGATATTTCTTCTTCTTGTTGTTCTTCTTCTGCACAGCTAAGCTGGAAGTGGCATTTGCAGCTCGCAATAGTGCAGAGTTATCTCGAAGAAAGGGGCCACGGTGTTTCTGTATCTCTATTATGTTGGTGCGGCTTCGGAACTTTTAGATATCTTGATATATGTCGAGAACTACGCATCTGATCAAACAATATCATAGAACATAAAAAGTAGGAAACTTAATTCTCTACAAAAAAGGTCTCTTCACATTTTGCCATAGCTCGCTTCGTTTCCGAGATATTTGCAGATTTATCTCAAGGGAAGGGGCCTGACGGACATATTTCGAGATATTTCTTCTTCTTGTTGTTCTTCTTCTGCACAGCTAAGCTGGAAGTGGCATTTGCAGCTCGCAATAGTGCAGAGTTATCTCAAAGAAAGGGGCCACGGTGTTTCTGTATCTCTATTATGTTGGTGCGGCTTCGGAACTTTTAAATATCTCGATATATCTCGAGAACTACGCATCTGATCGAAAAATATCATAGAACATAAAAAGTAGGAAACTTAATTCTCTACAAAAGAGGTCTCTTAACATTTTGCCATAGCTCGCTTCGTTTCCGAGATATTTGCAGATTTATCTCAAGGGAAGGGGCCTGACGGACATTTTTCGAGATATTTCTTCTTCTTGTTGTTCTTCTTCTGCACAGCTAAGCTGGAAGTGGCATTTGCAGCTCGCAATAGTGCAGAGTTATCTCGAAGAAAGGGGCCACGGTGTTTCTGTATCTCTATTATGTTGGTGCGGCTTCGGAACTTTTAGATATCTTGATATATGTCGAGAACTACGCATCTGATCAAACAATATCATAGAACATAAAAAGTAGGAAACTTAATTCTCTACAAAAAAGGTCTCTTAACATTTTGCCATAGCTCGCTTCGTTTCCGAGATATTTGCAGATTTATCTCAAGGGAAGGGGCCTGACGGACATATTTCGAGATATTTCTTCTTCTTGTTGTTCTTCTTCTGCACAGCTAAGCTGGAAGTGGCATTTGCAGCTCGCAATAGTGCAGAGTTATCCCAAAGATAGGGGCCACGGTGTTTCTGTATCTCTATTATGTTGGTGCGGCTTCGGAACTTTTAAATATCTCGATATATCTCGAAAACTACGCTTCTGATCAAAAAATATCATAGAACATAAATTGTAGGAAACATAATTCTCTACAAAAAAGGTCTCTTAACATTTTGCCATAGCTCGCTTCCTTTCCCAGATATTTGCAGATTTATCTCAAGGGAAGGGGCCTGACGGACATATTTCGAGATATTTCTTCTTCTTGTTGTTCTTCTTCTGCACAGCTAAGCTGGAAGTGGCATTTGCAGCTCGCAATAGTGCAGAGTTATCGCAAAGAAAGGGGCTACGGTGTTTCTGTATCTCTATTATGTTGGTGCGGCTTCGGAACTTTTAAATATCTTGATATATCTCGAGAACTACGCATCTGATCAAAAAATATCATAGAACATAAAAAGTAGGAAACTTAATTCTCTACAAAAAAGGTCTCTTAACGTTTTGCAATAGCTCGCTTCGTTTCCGAGATATTTGCAGATATATCTCAAGGGAAGGGGCCTGACGGACATATTTCGAGATATTTCCTCTTCTTGTTGTTCTTCTTCTGCACAGCTAAACTGGAAATGGCATTTCCAGCTCGCAATAGCGCAGAGTTATCTCAAAGAAAGGGGCGACGGTGTTTCTGTATCTCCATTATGTTGGTGCGGCTTCGGAACTTTTAAATATCTTGATATATCTCGAGAACTACGCATCTGATCAAAAAATATCATAGAACCTAAAAAGTAGGAAACTTAATTCTCTACAAATAAGGTCTCTTAACATTTTGCCATAGCTCGCTTCGTTTCCGAGATATTTGCAGATTTATCTCAAGGGAAGGGGCCTGACGGACATTTTTCGAGATATTTCTTCTTCTTGAGGTTCTTCTTCTGCACAGCTAAGCTGGAAGTGGCATTTGCAGCTCGCAATAGTGCAGAGTTATCTCGAAGAAAGGGGCCACGGTGTTTCTGTATCTCTATTATGTTGGTGCGGCTTCGGAACTTTTAGATGTCTTGATATATCTCGAGAACTACGCATCTGATCAAACAATATCATAGAACATAAAAAGTAGGAAACTTAATTCTCTACAAAAAAGGTCTCTTAACATTTTGCCATAGCTCGCTTCGTTTCCGAGATATTTGCAGATTTATCTCAAGGGAAGGGGCCTGACGGACATATTTCGAGATATTTCTCCTTCTTGTTGTTCTTCTTCTGCACAGCTAAGCTGGAAGTGGCATTTGCAGCTCGCAATAGTGCAGAGTTATCTCAAAGAAAGGGGCCACGGTGTTTCTGTATCTCTATTATGTTGGTGCGGCTTCGGAACTTTTAAATATCTCGATATATCTCGAGAACTACGCATCTGATCGAAAAATATCATAGAACATAAAAAGTAGGAAACTTAATTCTCTACAAAAGAGGTCTCTTAACATTTTGCCATAGCTCGCTTCGTTTCCGAGATATTTGCAGATTTATCTCAAGGGAAGGGGCCTGACGGACATATTTCGAGATATTTCTTCTTTTTGTTGTTCTTCTTCTGCACAGCTAAGCTGGAAGTGGCATTTGCGGCTCGCACTAGTGCAGAGTTATCTCAAAGAAAGGGGCCACGGTGTTTCTGTATCTCTATTATGTTGGTGCGGCTTCGGATTTTTTAAATATCTTGATATATCTCGAGAACTACGCATCCGATCCAAAAATATCATAGAGCATAAAAAGTAGGAAACTTAATTCTCTACAAAAAAGGTCTCTGAACATTTTGCCATAGCTCGCTTCGTTTCCGAGATATTTGCAGATTTATCTCAAGGGAAGGGGCCTGACGGACATATTTCGAAATATTTCTTATTCTTGTTGTTCTTCTTCTGCACAGCTAAGCTGGAAGTGGCATTTGCAGCCCGCAATAGTGCAGAGTTATCTCAAGGAAAGGGGCCACGGTGTCTCTGTACCTCTATTATGTTGGTGCAGCTTCGGAGCTTTTAAATATCTTGATATATCTCGAGAACTACGCATCTGATCAAAAAATATCATAGAACATAAAAAGTAGGAAACTTAATTCTCTACAAAAAAGGTCTCTTAACGTTTTGCAATAGCTCGCTTCGTTTCCGAGATATTTGCAGATTTATCTCAAGGGAAGGGTCCTGACGGACATATTTCGAGATATTTCTTCTTCTTGTTGTTCTTCTTCTGCACAGCTAAACTGGAAGTGGCATTTCCAGCTCGCAATAGTGCAGAGTTATCCCAAAGAAAGGGGCCACGGTGTTTCTGTATCTCTATTATGTTGGTGCGGCTTCGGAACTTTTAAATATCTTGATATATCTCGAGAACTACGCATCTGTTCAAAAAATATCATAGAACATAAAAAGTAGGAATCCTAATTTTCTACAAAAAAGGTCTCTTAACATTTTGCCGTAGCTCGCTTCGTTTCCGAGATATTTGCAGATTTATCTCAAGGGAAGGGGCCTGACGGACATATTTCCAGATATTTCTTCTTCTTGTTGTTCTTCTTCTGCACAGCTAAGCTGGAAGTGCCATTTGCCGCTCGCAATAGTGCAGAGTTATCCCAAAGAAAGGGGCCACGGTGTTTCTGTATCTCTATTATGTTGGTGCGGCTTCGGAACTTTTAAATATCTCGATATATCTCGAAAACTACGCTTCTGATCAAAAAATATCATAGAACATAAATTCTAGGAACCATAATTCTCTACAAAAAAGGTCTCCTAACATTTTGCCATAGCTCGCTTCGTTTCCGAGATATTTGCAGATTTATCTCAAGGGAAGGGTCCTGATGGACATATTTCGAGATATTTCTTCTTCTTGTTGTTCTTCTTCTGCACAGCTAAACTGGAAGTGGCATTTCCAGCTCGCAATAGCGCAGAGTTATCTCAAAGAAAGGGGCGACGGTGTTTCTGTATCTCTATTATGTTGGTGCGGCTTCGGCACTTTTAAATATCTTGATATATCTCGAGAACTACGCATCTGATCAAAAAATATCATAGAACATAAAAAGTAGGAAACTTAATTCTCTACAAATAAGGTCTCTTAACATTTTGCCATAGCTCGCTTCGTTTCCGAGATATTTGCAGATTTATCTCAAGGGAAGGGGCCTGACGGACATTTTTCGAGATATTTCTTCTTCTTGTTGTTCTTCTTCTGCACAGCTAAGCTGGAAGTGGCATTTGCAGCTCGCAATAGTGCAGAGTTATCTCGAAGAAAGGGGCCACGGTGTTTCTGTATCTCTATTATGTTGGTGTGGCTTCGGAACTTTTAGATATCTTGATATATCTCGAGAACTACGCATCTGATCAAACAATATCATAGAACATAAAAAGTAGGAAACTTAATTCTCTACAAAAAAGGTCTCTTAACATTTTGCCATAGCTCGCTTCGTTTCCGAGATATTTGCAGATTTATCTCAAGGGAAGGGGCCTGACGGACATATTTCGAGATATTTCTTCTTCTTGTTGTTCTTCTTCTGCACAGCTAAGCTGGAAGTGGCATTTGCAGCTCGCAATAGTGCAGAGTTATCTCAAAGAAAGGGGCCACGGTGTTTCTGTATCTCTATTATGTTGGTGCGGCTTCGGAACTTTTAAATATCTCGATATATCTCGAGAACTACGCATCTGATCGAAAAATATCATAGAACATAAAAAGTAGGAAACTTAATTCTCTACAAAAGACGTCTCTTAACATTTTGCCATAGCTCGCTTCGTTTCCGAGATATTTGCAGATTTATCTCAAGGGAAGGGGCCTGACGGACATATTTCGAGATATTTCTTCTTTTTGTTGTTCTTCTTCTGCACAGCTAAGCTGGAAGTGGCATTTGCAGCTCGCAATAGTGCAGAGTTATCTCAAAGAAAGGGGCCACGGCGTTTCTGTATCTCTATTATGTTGGTGCGGCTTCGGATTTTTTAAATATCTTGATATATCTCGAGAACTACGCATCCGATCAAAAAATATCATAGAGCGTAAAAAGTAGGAAACTTAATTCTCTACAAAAAAGGTCTCTTAACATTTTGCCATATCTCGCTTCGTTTCCGAGATATTTGCAGATTTATCTCAAGGGAAGGGGCCTGACGGACATATTTCGAAATATTTCTTATTCTTGTTGTTCTTCTTCTGCACAGCTAAGCTGGAAGTGGCATTTGCAGCCCGCAATAGTGCAGAGTTATCTCAAGGAAAGGGGCCACGGTGTCTCTGTACCTCTATTATGTTGGTGCAGCTTCGGAGCTTTTAAATATCTTGATATATCTCGAGAACTACGCATCTGATCAAAAAATATCATAGAACATAAAAAGTAGGAAACTTAATTCTCTACAAAAAAGGTCTCTTAACGTTTTGCAATAGCTCGCTTCGTTTCCGAGATATTTGCAGATTTATCTCAAGGGAAGGGTCCTGACGGACATATTTCGAGATATTTCTTCTTCTTGTTGTTCTTCTTCTGCACAGCTAAACTGGAAGTGGCATTTCCAGCTCGCAATAGTGCAGAGTTATCCCAAAGAAAGGGGCCACGGTGTTTCTGTATCTCTATTATGTTGGTGCGGCTTCGGAACTTTTAAATATCTCGATATATCTCGAAAACTACGCTTCTGATCAAAAAATATCAGAGAACATAAATTGTAGGAAACATAATTCTCTACAAAAAAGGTCTCTTAACATTTTGCCATAGCTCGCTTCGTTTCCGAGATATTTGCAGATTTATCTCAAGGGAAGGGTCCTGATGGACATATTTCGAGATATTTCTTCTTCTTGTTGTTCTTCTTCTGCACAGCTAAACTGGAAGTGGCATTTCCAGCTCGCAATCGTGCAGAGTTATCTCAAAGAAAGGGGCCACGGTGTTTCTGTATCTCTATTATGTTGGTGCGGCTTCGGAACTTTTAAATATCTTGATATATCTCGAGAACTACGCCTCTGATCGAAAAATATCATAGAACATAAAAAGTAGGAAACTTAATTCTCTACAAAAAAGGTCTCTTAACATTTTGCCATAGCTCGCTTCGTTTCCGAGATATTTGCAGATTTATCTCAAGGGAAGGGGCCTGACGGACATATTTCGAGATATTTCTTCTTCTTGTTGTTCTTCTTCTGCACAGCTAAGCTGGAAGTGGCATTTGCAGCTCGCAATAGTGCAGAGTTATCGCAAAGAAAGGGGCTACGGTGTTTCTGTATCTCTATTATGTTGGTGCGGCTTCGGAACTTTTAAATATCTTGATATATCTCGAGAACTACGCATCCGATCAAAAAATATCATAGAACATAAAAAGTAGGAAACTTAATTCTCTACAAAAAAGGTCTCTTAACATTTTGCCATAGCTCGCTTCGTTTCCGAGATATTTGCAGATTTATCTCGAGGGAAGGGGCCTGACGGACATATTTCGAGATATTTCTTCTTCTTGTTGTTCTTCTTCTGCACAGCTAAGCTGGAAGCGGCATTTGCGGCTCGCACTAGTGCAGAGTTATCTCAAAGAAAGGGGCCACGGTGTTTTTGTATCTCTATTATGTTGGTGCGGCTTCGGATCTTTTAAATATCTCGATATATCTCGAAAACTACGCTTCTGATCAAAAAATATCATAGAACATAAATTGTAGCAAACTTAATTCTCTACAAAAAAGGTCTCTTAACATTTTGCCATAGCTCTCTTCGTTTCCGAGATATTTCCAGATTTATCTCAAGGGAAGGGGCCTGACGGACATATTTCGAGATATTTCTTCTTCTTGTTGTTCTTCTTCTGCACAGCTAAGCTGGAAGTGGCATTTGCGGCTCGCACTAGTGCAGAGTTATCTCAAAGAAAGGGGCCACGGTGTTTCTGTATCTCTATTATGTTGGTGCGGCTTCGGAACTTTTAAATATCTCGATATATCTCGAAAACTACGCTTCTGATCAAAAAATATCATAGAACATAAATTGTAGGAAACATAATTCTCTACAAAAAAGGTCTCTTAACATTTTGCCATAGCTCGCTTCGTTTCCGAGATATTTGCAGATATATCTCAAGGGCAGGGGCCTGACGGACATATTTCGAGATATTTCTTCTTCTTGTTGTTCTTCTTCTGCACAGCTAAGCTGGAAGTGGCATTTACAGCTCGCAATAGTGCAGAGTTATCTCAAAGAAAGGGGCCACGGTGTTTCTGTATCTCTATTATGTTGGTGCGGCTTCGGAACTTTTAAATATCTTGATATATCTCGAGAACTACGCATCTGATCAAAAAATATCATAGAACATAAAAAGCAGGAAACTTAATTCTCTACAAAAAAGGTCTCTTAACATTTTGCCATAGCTCTCTTCGTTTCCGAGATATTTGCAGATTTATCTCAAGGGAAGGGGCCTGACGGACATATTTCGAGATACTTCTTCTTCTTGTTGTTCTTCTTCTGCACAGCTAAGCTGGAAGTGGCATTTGCAGCTCGCAATAGTGCAGAGTTATCTCAAAGAAAGGGGCCACGGTGTTTCTGTATCTCTATTATGTTGGTGCGGCTTCGGAACTTTTAAATATCTTAATATATCTCGAGAACTACGCATCTGATCAAAAAATATCATAGAACATAAAAAGTAGGAAACATAATTCTGTACAAAAAAGGTCTCTTAACATTTTGCCATAGCTCGCTTCGTTTCCGAGATATTTGCAGATTTATCTCAAGGGAAGGGGCCTGACGGACATATTTCGAGATATTTCTTCTTCTTGTTGTTCTTCTTCTGCACAGCTAAGCTGGAAGCGGCATTTGCGGCTCGCACTAGTGCAGAGTTATCTCAAAGAAAGGGGCCACGGTGTTTCTGTATCTCTATTATGTTGGTGCGGCTTCGGATCTTTTAAATATCTCGATATATCTCGAAAACTACGCTTCTGATCAAAAAATATCATAGAACATAAATTGTAGCAAACTTAATTCTCTACAAAAAAGGTCTCTTAACATTTTGCCATAGCTCTCTTCGTTTCCGAGATATTTCCAGATTTATCTCAAGGGAAGGGGCCTGACGGACATATTTCGAGATATTTCTTCTTCTTGTTGTTCTTCTTCTGCACAGCTAAGCTGGAAGTGGCATTTGCGGCTCGCACTAGTGCAGAGTTATCTCAAAGAAAGGGGCCACGGTGTTTCTGTATCTCTATTATGTTGGTGCGGCTTCGGAACTTTTAAATATCTTGATATATCTCGAGAACTACGCATCTGATCAAAAAATATCATAGAACATAAAAAGCAGGAAACTTAATTCTCTACAAAAAAGGTCTCTTAACATTTTGCCATAGCTCTCTTCGTTTCCGAGATATTTGCAGATTTATCTCAAGGGAAGGGGCCTGACGGACATATTTCGAGATACTTCTTCTTCTTGTTGTTCTTCTTCTGCACAGCTAAGCTGGAAGTGGCATTTGCAGCTCGCAATAGTGCAGAGTTATCTCAAAGAAAGGGGCCACGGTGTTTCTGTATCTCTATTATGTTGGTGCGGCTTCGGAACTTTTAAATATCTTAATATATCTCGAGAACTACGCATCTGATCAAAAAATATCATAGAACATAAAAAGTAGGAAACTTAATTCTCTACAAAAAAGGTCTCTTAACATTTTGCCATAGCTCGCTTTGTTTCCGAGATATTTGCAGATTTATCTCAAGGGAAGGGGCCTAACGGACATATTTCGAGATATTTCTGCTTCTTGTTGTTCTTCTTCTGCACAGCTAAGCTGGAAGTGGCATTTGCGGCTCGCACTAGTACAGAGTTATCTCAAAGAAAGGGGCCACGGTGTTTCTGTATCTCTATTATGTTGGTGCGGTTTCGGAACTTTTAAATATCTTGATATATCTCGAGAACTACGCATCTGATCAAAAAATATCATACAACATGAAAAGTAGGAAACTTAATTCTCTACAAAAAAGGTCTCTTAACATTTTGCCGTAGCTCTCTTCGTTTCCGAGATATTTGCAGATATATCTCAAGGGAAGGGGCCTGACGGACATATTTCGAGATATTTCGTCTTCTTGTTGTTCTTCTTCTGCACAGCTAAGCTGGAAGTGGCATTTGCAGCTCGCAATAGTGCAGAGTTATCTCAAAGAAAGGGGCCACGGTGTTTCTGTATCTCTATTATGTTGGTGCGGCTTCGGAACTTTTAAATATCTTGATATATCTCGAGAACTACGCATCTGATCAAAAAATATCATAGAACATAAAAAGTAGGAAACTTAATTCTCTACAAAAAAGGTCTCTTAACATTTTGCCATGGCTCGCTTCGTTTCCGAGATATTTGCAGATTTATCTCAAGGGAAGTGGCCTGACGGACATATTTCGAGATATTTCTTCTTCTTGTTGTTCTTCTTCTGCACAGCTAAACTGGAAGTGGCATTTGCGGCTCGCACTAGTGCAGAGTTATCTCAAAGAAAGGGGCCACGGTGTTTCTGTATCTCTATTATGTTGGTGCGTCTTCGGAACTTTTAAATATCTCGATATATCTCGAAAACTACGCTTCTGATCAAAAAATATCATAGAACATAAATTGTAGGAAATATAATTCTCTACAAAAAAGGTCTCTTAACATTTTGCCATAGCTCGTTTCGTTTCCGAGATATTTGCAGATTCAGCTCAAAGGAACTGGCCTGACGGACATATTTCGAGATATTTCTTCTTCTTGTTGTTCTTCCTCTGCACAGCTAAGCTGGAAGTGGCATTTGCGGCTCGCACTAGTGCAGAGTTATCTCAAAGAAAGGGGCCACGGTGTTTCTGTATCTCTATTATGTTGGTGCGGCTACGGAACTTTTAAATATCTCGACATATCTCGAAAACTACGCTTCTGATCAAAAAATATCATAGAACATAAATTGTAGGAAACATAATTCTCTACAAAAAAGGTCTCTCAACATTTTGCCATAGCTCGCTTCGTTTCCGAGATATTTGCAGATATATCTCAAGGGCAGGGTCCTGACGGACATATTTCGAGATATTTCTTCTTCTTGTTGTTCTTCTTCTGCACAGCTAAGCTGGAAGTGGCATTTGCAGCTCGCAATAGTGCAGAGTTATCGCAAAGAAAGGGGCTACGGTGTTTCTGTATCTCTATTATGTTGGTGCGGCTTCGGAACTTTTAAATATCTTGATATATCTCGAGAACTACGCATCCGATCAAAAAATATCATAGAACATAAAAAGTAGGAAACTTAATTCTCTACAAAAAAGGTCTCTTAACATTTTGCCATAGCTCGCTTCGTTTCCGAGATATTTGCAGATTTATTTCGAGGGAAGGGGCCTGACGGACATATTTCGAGATATTTCTTCTTCTTGTTGTTCTTCTTCTGCACAGCTAAGCTGGAAGCGGCATTTGCGGCTCGCACTAGTGCAGAGTTATCTCAAAGAAAGGGGCCACGGTGTTTTTGTATCTCTATTATGTTGGTGCGGCTTCGGATCTTTTAAATATCTCGATATATCTCGAAAACTACGCTTCTGATCAAAAAATATCATAGAACATAAATTGTAGCAAACTTAATTCTCTACAAAAAAGGTCTCTTAACATTTTGCCATAGCTCTCTTCGTTTCCGAGATATTTCCAGATTTATCTCAAGGGAAGGGGCCTGACGGACATATTTCGAGATATTTCTTCTTCTTGTTGTTCTTCTTCTGCACAGCTAAGCTGGAAGTGGCATTTGCGGCTCGCACTAGTGCAGAGTTATCTCAAAGAAAGGGGCCACGGTGTTTCTGTATCTCTATTATGTTGGTGCGGCTTCGGAACTTTTAAATATCTCGATATATCTCGAAAACTACGCTTCTGATCAAAAAATATCATAGAACATAAATTGTAGGAAACATAATTCTCTACAAAAAAGGTCTCTTAACATTTTGCCATAGCTCGCCTCGTTTCCGAGATATTTGCAGATATATCTCAAGGGCAGGGGCCTGACGGACATATTTCGAGATATTTCTTCTTCTTGTTGTTCTTCTTCTGCACAGCTAAGCTGGAAGTGGCATTTACAGCTCGCAATAGTGCAGAGTTATCTCAAAGAAAGGGGCCACGGTGTTTCTGTATCTCTATTATGTTGGTGCGGCTTCGGAACTTTTAAATATCTTAATATATCTCGAGAACTACGCATCTGATCAAAAAATATCATAGGACATAAAAAGTAGGAAACTTAATTCTCTACAAAAAAGGTCTCTTAACATTTTGCCATAGCTCGCTTTGTTTCCGAGATATTTGCAGATTTATCTCAAGGGAAGGGGCCTAACGGACATATTTCGAGATATTTCTGCTTCTTGTTGTTCTTCTTCTGCACAGCTAAGCTGGAAGTGGCATTTGCGGCTCGCACTAGTACAGAGTTATCTCAAAGAAAGGGGCCACGGTGTTTCTGTATCTCTATTATGTTGGTGCGGTTTCGGAACTTTTAAATATCTTGATATATCTCGAGAACTACGCATCTGATCAAAAAATATCATACAACATGAAAAGTAGGAAACTTAATTCTCTACAAAAAAGGTCTCTTAACATTTTGCCGTAGCTCTCTTCGTTTCCGAGATATTTGCAGATATATCTCAAGGGAAGGGGCCTGACGGACATATTTCGAGATATTTCGTCTTCTTGTTGTTCTTCTTCTGCACAGCTAAGCTGGAAGTGGCATTTGCAGCTCGCAATAGTGCAGAGTTATCTCAAAGAAAGGGGCCACGGTGTTTCTGTATCTCTATTATGTTGGTGCGGCTTCGGAACTTTTAAATATCTTGATATATCTCGAGAACTACGCATCTGATCAAAAAATATCATAGAACATAAAAAGTAGGAAACTTAATTCTCTACAAAAAAGGTCTCTTAACATTTTGCCATGGCTCGCTTCGTTTCCGAGATATTTGCAGATTTATCTCAAGGGAAGTGGCCTGACGGACATATTTCGAGATATTTCTTCTTCTTGTTGTTCTTCTTCTGCACAGCTAAACTGGAAGTGGCATTTGCGGCTCGCACTAGTGCAGAGTTATCTCAAAGAAAGGGGCCACGGTGTTTCTGTATCTCTATTATGTTGGTGCGTCTTCGGAACTTTTAAATATCTCGATATATCTCGAAAACTACGCTTCTGATCAAAAAATATCATAGAACATAAATTGTAGGAAATATAATTCTCTACAAAAAAGGTCTCTTAACATTTTGCCATAGCTCGTTTCGTTTCCGAGATATTTGCAGATTCAGCTCAAAGGAACTGGCCTGACGGACATATTTCGAGATATTTCTTCTTCTTGTTGTTCTTCCTCTGCACAGCTAAGCTGGAAGTGGCATTTGCGGCTCGCACTAGTGCAGAGTTATCTCAAAGAAAGGGGCCACGGTGTTTCTGTATCTCTATTATGTTGGTGCGGCTACGGAACTTTTAAATATCTCGACATATCTCGAAAACTACGCTTCTGATCAAAAAATATCATAGAACATAAATTGTAGGAAACATAATTCTCTACAAAAAAGGTCTCTCAACATTTTGCCATAGCTCGCTTCGTTTCCGAGATATTTGCAGATATATCTCAAGGGCAGGGTCCTGACGGACATATTTCGAGATATTTCTTCTTCTTGTTGTTCTTCTTCTGCACAGCTAAGCTGGAAGTGGCATTTGCAGCTCGCAATAGTGCAGAGTTATCGCAAAGAAAGGGGCTACGGTGTTTCTGTATCTCTATTATGTTGGTGCGGCTTCGGAACTTTTAAATATCTTGATATATCTCGAGAACTACGCATCCGATCAAAAAATATCATAGAACATAAAAAGTAGGAAACTTAATTCTCTACAAAAAAGGTCTCTTAACATTTTGCCATAGCTCGCTTCGTTTCCGAGATATTTGCAGATTTATCTCGAGGGAAGGGGCCTGACGGACATATTTCGAGATATTTCTTCTTCTTGTTGTTCTTCTTCTGCACAGCTAAGCTGGAAGCGGCATTTGCGGCTCGCACTAGTGCAGAGTTATCTCAAAGAAAGGGGCCACGGTGTTTTTGTATCTCTATTATGTTGGTGCGGCTTCGGATCTTTTAAATATCTCGATATATCTCGAAAACTACGCTTCTGATCAAAAAATATCATAGAACATAAATTGTAGCAAACTTAATTCTCTACAAAAAAGGTCTCTTAACATTTTGCCATAGCTCTCTTCGTTTCCGAGATATTTCCAGATTTATCTCAAGGGAAGGGGCCTGACGGACATATTTCGAGATATTTCTTCTTCTTGTTGTTCTTCTTCTGCACAGCTAAGCTGGAAGTGGCATTTGCGGCTCGCACTAGTGCAGAGTTATCTCAAAGAAAGGGGCCACGGTGTTTCTGTATCTCTATTATGTTGGTGCGGCTTCGGAACTTTTAAATATCTCGATATATCTCGAAAACTACGCTTCTGATCAAAAAATATCATAGAACATAAATTGTAGGAAACATAATTCTCTACAAAAAAGGTCTCTTAACATTTTGCCATAGCTCGCCTCGTTTCCGAGATATTTGCAGATATATCTCAAGGGCAGGGGCCTGACGGACATATTTCGAGATATTTCTTCTTCTTGTTGTTCTTCTTCTGCACAGCTAAGCTGGAAGTGGCATTTACAGCTCGCAATAGTGCAGAGTTATCTCAAAGAAAGGGGCCACGGTGTTTCTGTATCTCTATTATGTTGGTGCGGCTTCGGAACTTTTAAATATCTTGATATATCTCGAGAACTACGCATCTGATCAAAAAATATCATAGAACATAAAAAGCAGGAAACTTAATTCTCTACAAAAAAGGTCTCTTAACATTTTGCCATAGCTCTCTTCGTTTCCGAGATATTTGCAGATTTATCTCAAGGGAAGGGGCCTGACGGACATATTTCGAGATACTTCTTCTTCTTGTTGTTCTTCTTCTGCACAGCTAAGCTGGAAGTGGCATTTGCAGCTCGCAATAGTGCAGAGTTATCTCAAAGAAAGGGGCCACGGTGTTTCTGTATCTCTATTATGTTGGTGCGGCTTCGGAACTTTTAAATATCTTAATATATCTCGAGAACTACGCATCTGATCAAAAAATATCATAGAACATAAAAAGTAGGAAACATAATTCTGTACAAAAAAGGTCTCTTAACATTTTGCCATAGCTCGCTTCGTTTCCGAGATATTTGCAGATTTATCTCAAGGGAAGGGGCCTGACGGACATATTTCGAGATATTTCTTCTTCTTGTTGTTCTTCTTCTGCACAGCTAAGCTGGAAGCGGCATTTGCGGCTCGCACTAGTGCAGAGTTATCTCAAAGAAAGGGGCCACGGTGTTTCTGTATCTCTATTATGTTGGTGCGGCTTCGGAACTTTTAAATATCTTGATATATCTCGAGAACTACGCATCTGATCAAAAAATATCATAGAACATAAAAAGCAGGAAACTTAATTCTCTACAAAAAAGGTCTCTTAACATTTTGCCATAGCTCTCTTCGTTTCCGAGATATTTGCAGATTTATCTCAAGGGAAGGGGCCTGACGGACATATTTCGAGATACTTCTTCTTCTTGTTGTTCTTCTTCTGCACAGCTAAGCTGGAAGTGGCATTTGCAGCTCGCAATAGTGCAGAGTTATCTCAAAGAAAGGGGCCACGGTGTTTCTGTATCTCTATTATGTTGGTGCGGCTTCGGAACTTTTAAATATCTTAATATATCTCGAGAACTACGCATCTGATCAAAAAATATCATAGAACATAAAAAGTAGGAAACTTAATTCTCTACAAAAAAGGTCTCTTAACATTTTGCCATAGCTCGCTTTGTTTCCGAGATATTTGCAGATTTATCTCAAGGGAAGGGGCCTAACGGACATATTTCGAGATATTTCTGCTTCTTGTTGTTCTTCTTCTGCACAGCTAAGCTGGAAGTGGCATTTGCGGCTCGCACTAGTACAGAGTTATCTCAAAGAAAGGGGCCACGGTGTTTCTGTATCTCTATTATGTTGGTGCGGTTTCGGAACTTTTAAATATCTTGATATATCTCGAGAACTACGCATCTGATCAAAAAATATCATACAACATGAAAAGTAGGAAACTTAATTCTCTACAAAAAAGGTCTCTTAACATTTTGCCGTAGCTCTCTTCGTTTCCGAGATATTTGCAGATATATCTCAAGGGAAGGGGCCTGACGGACATATTTCGAGATATTTCGTCTTCTTGTTGTTCTTCTTCTGCACAGCTAAGCTGGAAGTGGCATTTGCAGCTCGCAATAGTGCAGAGTTATCTCAAAGAAAGGGGCCACGGTGTTTCTGTATCTCTATTATGTTGGTGCGGCTTCGGAACTTTTAAATATCTTGATATATCTCGAGAACTACGCATCTGATCAAAAAATATCATAGAACATAAAAAGTAGGAAACTTAATTCTCTACAAAAAAGGTCTCTTAACATTTTGCCATGGCTCGCTTCGTTTCCGAGATATTTGCAGATTTATCTCAAGGGAAGTGGCCTGACGGACATATTTCGAGATATTTCTTCTTCTTGTTGTTCTTCTTCTGCACAGCTAAACTGGAAGTGGCATTTGCGGCTCGCACTAGTGCAGAGTTATCTCAAAGAAAGGGGCCACGGTGTTTCTGTATCTCTATTATGTTGGTGCGTCTTCGGAACTTTTAAATATCTCGATATATCTCGAAAACTACGCTTCTGATCAAAAAATATCATAGAACATAAATTGTAGGAAATATAATTCTCTACAAAAAAGGTCTCTTAACATTTTGCCATAGCTCGTTTCGTTTCCGAGATATTTGCAGATTCAGCTCAAAGGAACTGGCCTGACGGACATATTTCGAGATATTTCTTCTTCTTGTTGTTCTTCCTCTGCACAGCTAAGCTGGAAGTGGCATTTGCGGCTCGCACTAGTGCAGAGTTATCTCAAAGAAAGGGGCCACGGTGTTTCTGTATCTCTATTATGTTGGTGCGGCTACGGAACTTTTAAATATCTCGACATATCTCGAAAACTACGCTTCTGATCAAAAAATATCATAGAACATAAATTGTAGGAAACATAATTCTCTACAAAAAAGGTCTCTCAACATTTTGCCATAGCTCGCTTCGTTTCCGAGATATTTGCAGATATATCTCAAGGGCAGGGTCCTGACGGACATATTTCGAGATATTTCTTCTTCTTGTTGTTCTTCTTCTGCACAGCTAAGCTGGAAGTGGCATTTGCAGCTCGCAATAGTGCAGAGATATCTCAAAGAAAGGGGCCACGGTGTTTCTGTATCTCTATTATGTTGGTGCGGCTTCGGAACTTTTAAATATCTTGATATATCTCGAGAACTACGCGTCTGATCAAAAAATATCATAGAACGTAAAAAGTAGGAAACATAATTCTGTACAAAAAAGGTCTCTTAACATTTTGCCATAGCTCGCTTCGTTTCCGAGATATTTGCAGATTTATCTCAAGGGAAGGGGCCTGACGGACATATTTCGACATATTTCTTTTTCTTGTTGTTCTTCCTCTGCACAGCTAAGCTGGAAGTGGCATTTGCAGCTCGCAATAGTGCAGAGTTATCTCAAAGAAAGGGGCCACGGTGTTTCTGTATCTCTATTATGTTGGTGCGGCTTCGGAACTTTTAAATATCTTGATATATCTCGAGAACTACGCATCTGATCAAAAAATATCATAGAACATAAAAAGTAGGAAACTTAATTCTCTACAAAAAAGGTCTCTTAACATTTTGCCATAGCTCTCTTCGTTTCCGAGATATTTGCAGATTTATCTCAAGGGAAGGGGCCTGACGGACATATTTCGAGATACTTCTTCTTCTTGTTGTTCTTCTTCTGCACAGCTAAGCTGGAAGTGGCATTTGCAGCTCGCAATAGTGCAGAGTTATCTCAAAGAAAGGGGCCACGGTGTTTCTGTATCTCTATTATGTTGGTGCGGCTTCGGAACTTTTAAATATCTTAATATATCTCGAGAACTACGCATCTGATCAAAAAATATCATAAAACATAAAAAGTAGGAAACTTAATTCTCTACAAAAAAGGTCTCTTAACATTTTGCCATAGCCCGCTTCGTTTCCGAGATATTTGCAGATTTATCTCAAGGGAAGGGGCCTGACGGACATATTTCGAGATACTTCTTCTTCTTGTTGTTCTTCTTCTGCACAGCTAAGCTGGAAGTGGCATTTGCAGCTCGCAATAGTGCAGAGTTATCTCAAAGAAAGGGGCCACGGTGTTTCTGTATCTCTATTATGTTGGTGCGGCTTCGGAACTTTTAAATATCTTAATATATCTCGAGAACTACGCATCTGATCAAAAAATATCATAAAACATAAAAAGTAGGAAACTTAATTCTCTACAAAAAAGGTCTCTTAACATTTTGCCATAGCTCGCTTCGTTTCCGAGATATTTGCAGATTTATCTCAAGGGAAGGGTCCTGATGGACATATTTCGAGATATTTCTTCTTCTTGTTGTTCTTCTTCTGCACAGCTAAGCTGGAAGTGGCATTTACAGCTCGCAATAGTGCAGAGTTATCTCAAAGAAAGGGGCCACGGTGTTTCTGTATCTCTATTACGTTGGTGCGGCTTCGGAACTTTTAAATATCTTGATATATCTCGAGAACTACGCATCTGATCAAAAAATATCATACAACATGAAAAGTAGGAAACTTAATTCTCTACAAAAAAGGTCTCTTAACATTTTGCCGTAGCTCTCTTCGTTTCCGAGATATTTGCAGATATATCTCAAGGGAAGGGGCCTGACGGACATATTTCGAGATATTTCGTCTTCTTGTTGTTCTTCTTCTGCACAGCTAAGCTGGAAGTGGCATTTGCAGCTCGCAATAGTGCAGAGTTATCTCAAAGAAAGGGGTCACGGTGTTTCTGTATCTCTATTATGTTGGTGCGGCTTCGGAACTTTTAAATATCTTGATATATCTCGAGAACTACGCATCTGATCAAAAAATATCATAGAACATAAAAAGTAGGAAACTTAATTCTCTACAAAAAAGGTCTCTTAACATTTTGCCATGGCTCGCTTCGTTTCCGAGATATTTGCAGATTTATCTCAAGGGAAGTGGCCTGACGGACATATTTCGAGATATTTCTTCTTCTTGTTGTTCTTCTTCTGCACAGCTAAACTGGAAGTGGCATTTGCGGCTCGCACTAGTGCAGAGTTATCTCAAAGAAAGGGGCCACGGTGTTTCTGTATCTCTATTATGTTGGTGCGTCTTCGGAACTTTTAAATATCTCGATATATCTCGAAAACTACGCTTCTGATCAAAAAATATCATAGAACATAAATTGTAGGAAATATAATTCTCTACAAAAAAGGTCTCTTAACATTTTGCCATAGCTCGTTTCGTTTCCGAGATATTTGCAGATTCAGCTCAAAGGAACTGGCCTGACGGACATA
This sequence comes from Osmia lignaria lignaria, assembly GCF_051020975.1. Classification (NCBI taxonomy): domain Eukaryota; kingdom Metazoa; phylum Arthropoda; class Insecta; order Hymenoptera; family Megachilidae; genus Osmia; species Osmia lignaria. The sequence goes on from NW_027478161.1 coordinate 15,953,810, forward strand.
TTTCGAGATATTTCTTCTTCTTGTTGTTCTTCCTCTGCACAGCTAAGCTGGAAGTGGCATTTGCAGCTCGCAATAGTGCAGAGTTATCTCAAAGAAAGGGGCCACGGTGTTTCTGTATCTCTATTATGTTGGTGCGGCTTCGGAACTTTTAAATATCTTGATATATCTCGAGAACTACGCATCTGATCAAAAAATATCATAGAACATAAAAAGTAGGAAACTTAATTCTCTACAAAAAAGGTCTCTTAACATTTTGCCATAGCTCGCTTCGTTTCCGAGATATTTGCATATTTATCTCAAGGGAAGGGGCCTGACGGACATATTTCGAGATATTTCTTCTTCTTGTTGTTCTTCCTCTGCACAGCTAAGCTGGCAGTGGCATTTGCAGCTCGCAAGAGTGCAGAGTTATCCCAAAGAAAGGGGCCACGGTGTTTCTGTATCTCTATTATGTTGGTGCGGCTTCGGAACTTTTACATATCTCGATATATCTCGAAAACTACGCTTCTGATCAAAAAATATCATAGAACATAAATTGTAGGAAACATAATTCTCTACAAAAAAGGTCTCTTAACATTTTGCCATAGCTCGCTTCGTTTCCGAGATATTTGCAGATTTATCTCAAGGGAAGGGTCCTGATGGACATATTTCGAGATATTTCTTCTTCTTGTTGTTCTTCTTCTGCACAGCTAAGCTGGAAGTGGCATTTGCGGCTCGCACTAGTGCAGAGTTATCTCAAAGAAAGGAGCCACGGTGTTTCTGTATCTCTATTATGTTGGTGCGGCTTCGGAACTTTTAAATATCTCGATATATCTCGAAAACTACGCTTCTGATCAAAAAATATCATAGAACATAAATTGTAAGAAACATAATTCTCTACAAGAAACGTCTCTTAGCATTTTGCCATAGCTCGCTTCGTTTCCGAGATATTTGCAGATTTATCTCAAGGGAAGTGGCCTGACGGACATATTTCGAGATATTTCTTCTTCTTGTTGTTCTTCTTCTGCACAGCTAAACTGGAAGTGGCATTTGCGGCTCGCACTAGTGCAGAGTTATCTCAAAGAAAGGGGCCACGGTGTTTCTGTATCTCTATTATGTTGGTGCGTCTTCGGAACTTTTAAATATCTCGATATATCTCGAAAACTACGCTTCTGATCAAAAAATATCATAGAACATAAATTGTAGGAAATATAATTCTCTACAAAAAAGGTCTCTTAACATTTTGCCATAGCTCGTTTCGTTTCCGAGATATTTGCAGATTCAGCTCAAAGGAACTGGCCTGACGGACATATTTCGAGATATTTCTTCTTCTTGTTGTTCTTCCTCTGCACAGCTAAGCTGGAAGTGGCATTTGCAGCTCGCAATAGTGCAGAGTTATCTCAAAGAAAGGGGCCACGGTGTTTCTGTATCTCTATTATGTTGGTGCGGCTTCGGAACTTTTAAATATCTTGATATATCTCGAGAACTACGCATCTGATCAAAAAATATCATAGAACATAAAAAGTAGGAAACTTAATTCTCTACAAAAAAGGTCTCTTAACATTTTGCCATAGCTCGCTTCGTTTCCGAGATATTTGCATATTTATCTCAAGGGAAGGGGCCTGACGGACATATTTCGAGATATTTCTTCTTCTTGTTGTTCTTCCTCTGCACAGCTAAGCTGGAAGTGGCATTTGCAGCTCGCAAGAGTGCAGAGTTATCCCAAAGAAAGGGGCCACGGTGTTTCTGTATCTCTATTATGTTGGTGCGGCTTCGGAACTTTTACATATCTCGATATATCTCGAAAACTACGCTTCTGATCAAAAAATATCATAGAACATAAATTGTAGGAAACATAATTCTCTACAAAAAAGGTCTCTTAACATTTTGCCATAGCTCGCTTCGTTTCCGAGATATTTGCAGATTTATCTCAAGGGAAGGGTCCTGATGGACATATTTCGAGATATTTCTTCTTCTTGTTGTTCTTCTTCTGCACAGCTAAGCTGGAAGTGGCATTTGCGGCTCGCACTAGTGCAGAGTTATCTCAAAGAAAGGAGCCACGGTGTTTCTGTATCTCTATTATGTTGGTGCGGCTTCGGAACTTTTAAATATCTCGATATATCTCGAAAACTACGCTTCTGATCAAAAAATATCATAGAACATAAATTGTAGGAAACATAATTCTCTACAAGAAACGTCTCTTAGCATTTTGCCATAGCTCGCTTCGTTTCCGAGATATTTGCAGATTCAGCTCAAAGGAACGGGCCTGACGGACATATTTCGAGATACTTCTTCTTCTTGTTGTTCTTCCTCTGCACAGCTAAGCTGGAAGTGGCATTTGCAGCTCGCAATAGTGCAGAGTTATCTCAAAGAAAGGGGCCACGGTGTTTCTGTATCTCTATTATGTTGGTGCGGCTTCGGAACTTTTAAATATCTTGATATATCTCGAGAACTACGCATCTGATCAAAAAATATCATAGAACATAAAAAGTAGGAAACTTAATTCTCTACAAAAAAGGTTTCTTAACATTTTGCCATAGCTCGCTTCGTTTCCGAGATATTTGCAGATTTATCTCAAGGGAAGGGGCCTGACGGACATATTTCGAGATATTTCTTCTTCTTGTTGTTCTTCTTCTGCACAGCTAAGCTGGAAGTGGCATTGGCAGCTCGCACTAGTGCAGAGTTATCTCAAAGAAAGGGGCCACGTTGTTTCTGTATCTCTATTATGTTGGTGCGGCTTCGGAACTTTTAAATATCTCGATATATCTCGAAAACTACGCTTCTGATCAAAAAATATCATAGAACATAAATTGTAGGAAACATAATTCTCTACAAAAAAGGTCTCTTAACATTTTGCCATAGCTCGTTTCGTTTCCGAGATATTTGCAGATTCAGCTCAAAGGAACTGGCCTGACGGACATATTTCGAGATATTTCTTCTTCTTGTTGTTCTTCCTCTGCACAGCTAAGCTGGAAGTGGCATTTGCAGCTCGCAATAGTGCAGAGTTATCTCAAAGAAAGGGGCCACGGTGTTTCTGTATCTCTATTATGTTGGTGCGGCTTCGGAACTTTTAAATATCTTGATATATCTCGAGAACTACGCATCTGATCAAAAAATATCATAGAACATAAAAAGTAGGAAACTTAATTCTCTACAAAAAAGGTCTCTTAACATTTTGCCATAGCTCGCTTCGTTTCCGAGATATTTGCATATTTATCTCAAGGGAAGGGGCCTGACGGACATATTTCGAGATATTTCTTCTTCTTGTTGTTCTTCCTCTGCACAGCTAAGCTGGAAGTGGCATTTGCAGCTCGCAAGAGTGCAGAGTTATCCCAAAGAAAGGGGCCACGGTGTTTCTGTATCTCTATTATGTTGGTGCGGCTTCGGAACTTTTACATATCTCGATATATCTCGAAAACTACGCTTCTGATCAAAAAATATCATAGAACATAAATTGTAGGAAACATAATTCTCTACAAAAAAGGTCTCTTAACATTTTGCCATAGCTCGCTTCGTTTCCGAGATATTTGCAGATTTATCTCAAGGGAAGGGTCCTGATGGACATATTTCGAGATATTTCTTCTTCTTGTTGTTCTTTTTCTGCACAGCTAAACTGGAAGTGGCATTTCCAACTCGCAATCGTGCAGAGTTATCTCAAAGAAAGGGGCCACGGTGTTTCTGTATCTCTATTATGTTGGTGCGGCTTCGGAACTTTTAAATATCTTGATATATCTCGATAACTACGCCTCTGATCGAAAAATATCATAGAACATAAAAAGTAGGAAACTTAATTCTCTACAAAAAAAGTCTCTTAACATTTTGCCATAGCACGCTTCGTTTCCGAGATATTTGCAGATTTATCTCAAGGGAAGGGGCCTGACGGACATATTTCGAGATATTTCTTCTTCTTGTTGTTCTTCTTCTGCACAGCTAAGCTGGAAGTGGCATTTGCGGCTCGCACTAGTGCAGAGTTATCTCAAAGAAAGGAGCCACGGTGTTTCTGTATCTCTATTATGTTGGTGCGGCTTCGGAACTTTTAAATATCTCGATATATCTCGAAAACTACGCTTCTGATCAAAAAATATCATAGAACATAAATTGTAGGAAACATAATTCTCTACAAGAAACGTCTCTTAGCATTTTGCCATAGCTCGCTTCGTTTCCGAGATATTTGCAGATTCAGCTCAAAGGAACGGGCCTGACGGACATATTTCGAGATACTTCTTCTTCTTGTTGTTCTTCCTCAGCACAGCTAAGCTGGAAGTGGCATTTGCAGCTCGCAATAGTGCAGAGTTGTCTCAAAGAAAGGGGCCACGGTGTTTCTGTATCTCTATTATGTTGGTGCGGCTTCGGAACTTTTAAATATCTTGATATATCTCGAGAACTACGGATCTGATCAAAAAATATCATAGAACATAAATTGTAGGAAACATAATTCTCTACAAAAAAGGTCTCTCAACATTTTGCCATAGCTCGCTTCGTTTCCGAGATATTTGCAGATATATCTCAAGGGAAGGGGCCTGACGGACATATTTCGAGATATTTCTTCTTCTTGTTGTTCTTCTTCTGCACAGCTAAGCTGGAAGTGGCATTTACAGCTCGCAATAGTGCAGAGTTATCTCAAAGAAAGGGGCCACGGTGTTTCTGTATCTCTATTATGTTGGTGCGGCTTCGGAACTTTTAAATATCTTGATATATCTCGAGAACTACGCATCTGATCTAAAAATATCATAGAACATGAAAAGTAGGAAACTTAATTCTCTACAAAAAAGGTGTCTTAACATTTTGCCATAGCTCTCTTCGTTTCCGAGATATTTGCAGATTTTTCTCAAGGGAAGGGGCCTGACGGACACATTTCGAGATATTTCTTCTTCTTGTTGTTCTTCTTCTGCACAGCTAAACTGGAAGTGGCATTTCCAGCTCGCAATAGTGCAGAGTTATCTCAAAGAGAGGGGCCACGGTGTTTCTGTATCTCTATTATGTTGGTGCGGCTTCGGAACTTTTAAATATCTTGATATATCTCGAGAACTACGCATCTGATCAAAAAATATCATAGAAGATAAAAAGTAGGAAACTTAATTCTCTACAAAAAAGGTCTCTCAACATTTCGCCATAGCTCGCTTCGTTTCCGAGATATTTGCAGATTTATCTCAAGGGAAGGGGCCTGTCGGACATATTTCGAGATATTTCTTCTTCTTGTTGTTCTTCTTCTGCACAGCTAAGCTGGAAGTGGCATTTGCGGCTCGCACTAGTGCAGAGTTATCTCAAAGAAAGGGGCCACGGTGTTTCTGTATCTCTATTATGTTGGTGCGGCTTCGGAACTTTTAAATATCTTGATATATCTCGAGAACTACGCATCTGATCAAAAAATATCATAGAAGATAAAAAGTAGGAAACTTAATTCTCTACAAAAAAGGTCTCTCAACATTTTGCCATAGCTCGCTTCGTTTCCGAGATATTTGCAGATTTATCTCAAGGGAAGGGGCCTGACGGACATATTTCCAGATATTTCTTCTTCTTGTTGTTCTTCTTCTGCACAGCTAAGCTGGAAGTGGCATTTGCGGCTCGCACTAGTGCACAGTTATCTCAAAGAAAGGGGCCACGGTGTTTCTGTATCTCTATTATGTTGGTGCGGCTTCGGAACTTTTAAATATCTCGATATATCTCGAAAACTACGCTTCTGATCAAAAAATATCATAGAACATAAATTGTAGGAAAGATAATTCTCTACAAAAAACGTCTCTTAACATTTTGCCATAGCTCGTTTCGTTTCCGAGATATGTGCAGATTTATCTCAAGGGAAGGGGCCTGACGGACATATTTCGAGATATTTCTTCTTCTTGTTGTTCTTCTTCTGCACAGCTAAGCTGGAAGTGGCATTTACAGCTCGCAATAGGGCAGAGTTATCTCAAAGAAAGGGGCCACGGTGTTTCTGTATCTCTATTATGTTGGTGCGGCTTCGGAACTTTTAAATATCTTGATATATCTCGAGAACTACGCATCTGATCAAAAAATATCATAGAAGATAAAAAGTAGGAAACTTAATTCTCTACAAAAAAGGTCTCTCAACATTTTGCCATAGCTCGCCTCGTTTCCGAGATATTTGCAGATTTATCTCAAGGGAAGGGGCCTGACGGACATATTTCCAGATATTTCTTCTTCTTGTTGTTCTTCTTCTGCACAGCTAAGCTGGAAGTGGCATTTGCGGCTCGCACTAGTGCACAGTTATCTCAAAGAAAGGGGCCACGGTGTTTCTGTATCTCTATTATGTTGGTGCGGCTTCGGAACTTTTAAATATCTTGATATATCTCGAGAACTGCGCATCTGATCAAAAAATATCATAGAACATAAAAAGTAGGAAACTTAATTCTCTACAAAAAAGGTCTCTTAACATTTTGCCATAGCTCGCTTCGTTTCCGAGATATTTGCAGATTTATCTCAAGGGAAGGGGCCTAACGGACATATTTCGAGATATTTCTTCTTCTTGTTGTTCTTCTTCTGCACAGCTAAACTGGAAGTGGCATTTCCAGCTCGCAATAGTGCAGAGTTATCTCAAAGAAAGGGGCCACGGTGTTTCTGTATCTCTATTATGTTGGTGCGGCTTCGGAACTTTTAAATATCTTGATATATCTCGAGAACTACGCATCTGATCAAAAAATATCATAGAACATTATAAGTAGGAAACTTAATTCTCTACAAAAAAGGTCTCTTAACATTTTGCCATAGCTCGCGTCGTTTCCGAGATATTTGCAGATTTATCTCAAGGGAAGGGGCCTAACGGACATATTTCGAGATATTTCTTCTTCTTGTTGTTCTTCTTCTGCACAGCTAAACTGAAAGTGGCATTTCCAGCTCGCAATAGTGCAGAGTTATCTCAAAGAAAGGAGCCACGGTGTTTCTGTATCTCTATTATGTTGGTGCGGCTTCGGAACTTTTAAATATCTTGATATATCTCGAGAACTACGCATCTGATCAAAAAATATCATACAACATAAAAAGTAGGAAACTTAATGCTCTACAAAAAAGGTCTCTCAACATTTTGCCATACCTCGCTTCGTTTCCGAGATATTTGCAGATTTATCTCAAGGGAAGGGGCCTGACGGACATATTTCGAGATATTTCTTCTTCTTGTTGTTCTTCTTCTGCACAGCTAAGCTGGAAGTGGCATTTGCGGCTCGCACTATTGCAGAGTTATCTCAAAGAAAGGGGCCACGGTGTTTCTGTATCTCTATTATGTTGGTGCGGCTTCGGTACTTTTAAATATCTTGATATATCTCGATAACTGCGCATCTGATCAAAAAATATCATAGAACATAAAAAGTAGGAACCTTAATTCTCTACAAAAAAGGTCTCTTAACATTTTGCCATAGCTCGCTTCGTTTCCGAGATATTTGCAGATTTATCTCAAGGGAAGGGGCCTAACGGACATATTTCGAGATATTTCTTCTTCTTGTTGTTCTTCTTCTGCACAGCTAAACTGGAAGTGGCATTTCCAGCTCGCAATAGTGCAGAGTTATCTCAAAGAAAGGGGCCACGGTGTTTCTGTATCTCTATTATGTTGGTGCGGCTTCGGAACTTTTAAATATCTTGATATATCTCGAGAACTACGCATCTGATCAAAAAATATCATAGAACATTATAAGTAGGAAACTTAATTCTCTACAAAAAAGGTCTCTCAACATTTTGCCATAGCTCGCTTCGTTTCCGAGATATTTGCAGATTTATCTCAAGGGAAGGGGCCTGACGGACATATTTCCAGATATTTCTTCTTCTTGTTGTTCTTCTTCTGCACAGCTAAGCTGGAAGTGGCATTTGCGGCTCGCACTAGTGCACAGTTATCTCAAAGAAAGGGGCCACGGTGTTTCTGTATCTCTATTATGTTGGTGCGGCTTCGGAACTTTTAAATATCTTGATATATCTCGAGAACTGCGCATCTGATCAAAAAATATCATAGAACATAAAAAGTAGGAACCTTAATTCTCTACAAAAAAGGTCTCTTAACATTTTGCCATAGCTCGCTTCGTTTCCGAGATATTTGCAGATTTATCTCAAGGGAAGGGGCCTAACGGACATATTTCGAGATATTTCTTCTTCTTGTTGTTCTTCTTCTGCACAGCTAAACTGGAAGTGGCATTTCCAGCTCGCAATAGTGCAGAGTTATCTCAAAGAAAGGGGCCACGGTGTTTCTGTATCTCTATTATGTTGGTGCGGCTTCGGAACTTTTAAATATCTTGATATATCTCGAGAACTACGCATCTGATCAAAAAATATCATAGAACATTATAAGTAGGAAACTTAATTCTCTACAAAAAAGGTCTCTCAACATTTTGCCATAGCTCGCTTCGTTTCCGAGATATTTGCAGATTTATCTCAAGGGAAGGGGCCTGACGGACATATTTCCAGATATTTCTTCTTCTTGTTGTTCTTCTTCTGCACAGCTAAGCTGGAAGTGGCATTTGCGGCTCGCACTAGTGCACAGTTATCTCAAAGAAAGGGGCCACGGTGTTTCTGTATCTCTATTATGTTGGTGCGGCTTCGGAACTTTTAAATATCTTGATATATCTCGAGAACTGCGCATCTGATCAAAAAATATCATAGAACATAAAAAGTAGGAAACTTAATTCTCTACAAAAAAGGTCTCTTAACATTTTGCCATAGCTCGCTTCGTTTCCGAGATATTTGCAGATGTATCTCAAGGGAAGGGGCCTAACGGACATATTTCGAGATATTTCTTCTTCTTGTTGTTCTTCTTCTGCACAGCTAAACTGGAAGTGGCATTTCCAGCTCGCAATAGTGCAGAGTTATCTCAAAGAAAGGGGCCACGGTGTTTCTGTATCTCTATTATGTTGGTGCGGCTTCGGAACTTTTAAATATCTTGATATATCTCGAGAACTACGCATCTGATCAAAAAATATCATAGAACATTATAAGTAGGAAACTTAATTCTCTACAAAAAAGGTCTCTTAACATTTTGCCATAGCTCGCGTCGTTTCCGAGATATTTGCAGATTTATCTCAAGGGAAGGGGCCTAACGGACATATTTCGAGATATTTCTTCTTCTTGTTGTTCTTCTTCTGCACAGCTAAACTGAAAGTGGCATTTCCAGCTCGCAATAGTGCAGAGTTATCTCAAAGAAAGGAGCCACGGTGTTTCTGTATCTCTATTATGTTGGTGCGGCTTCGGAACTTTTAAATATCTTGATATATCTCGAGAACTACGCATCTGATCAAAAAATATCATACAACATAAAAAGTAGGAAACTTAATGCTCTACAAAAAAGGTCTCTTAACATTTTGCCATACCTCGCTTCGTTTCCGAGATATTTGCAGATTTATCTCAAGGGAAGGGGCCTGACGGACATATTTCGAGATATTTCTTCTTCTTGTTGTTCTTCTTCTGCACAGCTAAGCTGGAAGTGGCATTTGCGGCTCGCACTATTGCAGAGTTATCTCAAAGAAAGGGGCCACGGTGTTTCTGTATCTCTATTATGTTGGTGCGGCTTCGGTACTTTTAAATATCTTGATATATCTCGATAACTGCGCATCTGATCAAAAAATATCATAGAACATAAAAAGTAGGAACCTTAATTCTCTACAAAAAAGGTCTCTTAACATTTTGCCATAGCTCGCTTCGTTTCCGAGATATTTGCAGATTTATCTCAAGGGAAGGGGCCTAACGGACATATTTCGAGATATTTCTTCTTCTTGTTGTTCTTCTTCTGCACAGCTAAACTGGAAGTGGCATTTCCAGCTCGCAATAGTGCAGAGTTATCTCAAAGAAAGGGGCCACGGTGTTTCTGTATCTCTATTATGTTGGTGCGGCTTCGGAACTTTTAAATATCTTGATATATCTCGAGAACTACGCATCTGATCAAAAAATATCATAGAACATTATAAGTAGGAAACTTAATTCTCTACAAAAAAGGTCTCTTAACATTTTGCCATAGCTCGCGTCGTTTCCGAGATATTTGCAGATTTATCTCAAGGGAAGGGGCCTAACGGACATATTTCGAGATATTTCTTCTTCTTGTTGTTCTTCTTCTGCACAGCTAAACTGGAAGTGGCATTTCCAGCTCGCAATAGTGCAGAGTTATCTCAAAGAAAGGAGCCACGGTGTTTCTGTATCTCTATTATGTTGGTGCGGCTTCGGAACTTTTAAATATCTTGATATATCTCGAGAACTACGCATCTGATCAAAAAATATCGTAGAACATAAAACGTAGGAAACTTAATTCTCTACAAAAAAGGTCTCTTAACATTTTGCCATACCTCGCTTCGTTTCCGAGATATTTGCAGATATATCTCAAGGGCAGGGGCCTGACGGACATATTTCGAGATATTTCTTCTTCTTGTTGTTCTTCTTCTGCACAGCTAAGCTGGAAGTGGCATTTACAGCTCGCAATAGTGCAGAGTTATCTCAAAGAAAGGGGCCACGGTGTTTCTGTATCTCTATTATGTTGGTGCGGCTTCGGAACTTTTAAATATCTTGATATATCTCGAGAACTGCGCATCTGATCAAAAAATATCATAGAACATAAAAAGTAGGAAACTTAATTCTCTACAAAAAAGGTCTCTTAACATTTTGCCATAGCTCGCTTCGTTTCCGAGATATTTGCAGATTTATCTCAAGGGAACGGGCCTGACGGACATATTTCGAGATATTTCTTCTTCTTGTTGTTCTTCTTCTGCACAGCTAAGCTGGAAGTGGCATTTGCGGCTCGCACTAGTGCACAGTTATCTCAAAGAAAGGGGCCACGGTGTTTCTGTATCTCTATTATGTTGGTGCGGCTTCGGAACTTTTAAATATCTCCATATATCTCGAAAACTACGCTTCTGATCAAAAAATATCATAGAACATAAAAAGTAGGAAACTTAATTCTCTACAAAAAAGGTCTCTTAACATTTTGCCATAGCTCGCTTCGTTTCCGAGATATTTGGAGATTTATCTCAAGGGAAGGGGCCCAACGGACATATTTCGAGATATTTCTTCTTCTTGTTGTTCTTCTTCTGCACAGCTAAACTGGAAGTGGCATTTCCAGCTCGCAATAGTGCAGAGTTATCTCAAAGAAAGGGGCCACGGTGTTTCTGTATCTCTATTATGTTGGTGCGGCTTCGGAACTTTTAAATATCTTGATATATCTCGAGAACTACGCATCTGATCAAAAAATATCATAGAAGATAAAAAGTAGGAAACTTAATTCTCTACAAAAAAGGTCTCTTAACATTTTGCCATAGCTCGCTTCGTTTCCGAGATATTTGCAGATTTATCTCAAGGGAAGGGGCCTGACGGACATATTTCGAGATATTTCTTCTTCTTGTTGTTCTTCTTCTGCACAGCTAAGCTGGAAGTGGCATTTGCGGCTCGCACTATTGCAGAGTTATCTCAAAGAAAGGGGACACGGTGTTTCTGTATCTCTATTATGTTGGTGCGGCTTCGTAACTTTTAAATATCTAGATATATCTCGAAAACTACGCTTCTGATCAAAAAATATCATAGAACATAAAAAGTAGGAAACATAATTCTCTACAAAAAAGGTCTCTTAACATTTTGCCATAGCTCGCTTCGTTTCCGAGATATTTGCAGATTTATCTCAAGGGAAGGGGCCTGACGGACATATTTCGAGATATTTCTTCTTCTTGTTGTTCTTCTTCTGCACAGCTAAGCTGGAAGTGGCATTTGCGGCTCGCACTAGTGCACAGTTATCTCAAAGAAAGGGGCCACGGTGTTTCTGTATCTCTATTATGTTGGTGCGGCTTCGGAACTTTTAAATATCTCGATATATCTCGAAAACTACGCTTCTGATCAAAAAATATCATAGAACATAAATTGTAGGAAACATAATTCTCTACAAAAAACGTCTCTTAACATTTTGCCATAGCTCGCTTCGTTTCCGAGATATTTGCAGATTCAGCTCAAAGGAACGGGCCTGACGGACATATTTCGAGATACTTCTTTTTCTTGTTGTTCTTCCTCTGCACAGCTAAGCTGGAAGTGGCATTTGCAGCTCGCAATAGTGCAGAGTTATCTCAAAGAAAGGGGCCACGGTGTTTCTGTATCTCTATTATGTTGGTGCGGCTTCGGAACTTTTAAATATCTCGATATATCTCGAAAACTACGCTTCTGATCAAAAAATATCATAGAACATAAATTGTAGGAAACGTAATTCTCTACAAAAAAGGTCTCTCAACATCTTGCCATAGCTCGCTTCGTTTCCGAGATATTTGCAGATATATCTCAAGGGCAGGGGCCTGACGGACATATTTCGAGATATTTCTTCTTCTTGTTGTTCTTCTTCTGCACAGCTAAGCTGGAAGTGGCATTTACAGCTCGCAATAGTGCAGAGTTATCTCAAAGAAAGGGGCCACGGTGTTTCTGTATCTCTATTATGTTGGTGCGGCTTCGGAACTTTTAAATATCTTGATATATCTCGAGAACTGCGCATCTGATCAAAAAATATCATAGAACATAAAAAGTAGGAAACTTAATTCTCTACAAAAAAGGTCTCTTAACATTTTGCCATAGCTCGCTTCGTTTCCGAGATATTTGCAGATTTATCTCAAGGGAAGGGGCCTGACGGACATATTTCGAGATATTTCTTCTTCTTGTTGTTCTTCTTCTGCACAGCTAAGCTGGAAGTGGCATTTGCGGCTCGCACTAGTGCACAGTTATCTCAAAGAAAGGGGCCACGGTGTTTCTGTATCTCTATTATGTTGGTGCGGCTTCGGAACTTTTAAATATCTCGATATATCTCGAAAACTACGCTTCTGATCAAAAAATATCATAGAACATAAATTGTAGGAAACATAATTCTCTACAAAAAAGGTCTCTCAACATTTTGCCATAGCTCGCTTCGTTTCCGAGATATTTGCAGATATATCTCAAGGGCAGGGGCCTGACGGACATATTTCGAGATATTTCTTCTTCTTGTTGTTCTTCTTCTGCACAGCTAAGCTGGAAGTGGCATTTACAGCTCGCAATAGTGCAGAGTTATCTCAAAGAAAGGGGCCACGGTGTTTCTGTATCTCTATTATGTTGGTGCGGCTTCGGAACTTTTAAATATCTCGATATATCTCGAAAACTACGCTTCTGATCAAAAAATATCATAGAACATAAATTGTAGGAAACATAATTCTCTACAAAAAACGTCTCTTAACATTTTGCCATAGCTCGCTTCGTTTCCGAGATATTTGCAGATTCAGCTCAAAGGAACGGGCCTGACGGACATATTTCGAGATACTTCTTTTTCTTGTTGTTCTTCCTCTGCACAGCTAAGCTGGAAGTGGCATTTGCAGCTCGCAATAGTGCAGAGTTATCTCAAAGAAAGGGGCCACGGTGTTTCTGTATCTCTATTATGTTGGTGCGGCTTCGGAACTTTTAAGTATCTCGATATATCTCGAAAACTACGCTTCTGATCAAAAAATATCATAGAACATAAATTGTAGGAAACATAATTCTCTACAAAAAACGTCTCTTAACATTTTGCCATAGCTCGCTTCGTTTCCGAGATATTTGCAGATTCAGCTCAAAGGAACTGGCCTGACGGACATATTTCGAGATATTTCTTCTTCTTGTTGTTCTTTTTCTGCACAGCTAAACTGGAAGTGGCATTTCCAACTCGCAATCGTGCAGAGTTATCTCAAAGAAAGGGGCCACGGTGTTTCTGTATCTCTATTATGTTGGTGCGGCTTCGGAACTTTTAAATATCTTGATATATCTCGATAACTACGCCTCTGATCGAAAAATATCATAGAACATAAAAAGTAGGAAACTTAATTCTCTACAAAAAAAGTCTCTTAACATTTTGCCATAGCACGCTTCGTTTCCGAGATATTTGCAGATTTATCTCAAGGGAAGGGGCCTGACGGACATATTTCGAGATATTTCTTCTTCTTGTTGTTCTTCTTCTGCACAGCTAAGCTGGAAGTGGCATTTGCGGCTCGCACTAGTGCAGAGTTATCTCAAAGAAAGGAGCCACGGTGTTTCTGTATCTCTATTATGTTGGTGCGGCTTCGGAACTTTTAAATATCTCGATATATCTCGAAAACTACGCTTCTGATCAAAAAATATCATAGAACATAAATTGTAGGAAACATAATTCTCTACAAGAAACGTCTCTTAGCATTTTGCCATAGCTCGCTTCGTTTCCGAGATATTTGCAGATTCAGCTCAAAGGAACGGGCCTGACGGACATATTTCGAGATACTTCTTCTTCTTGTTGTTCTTCCTCAGCACAGCTAAGCTGGAAGTGGCATTTGCAGCTCGCAATAGTGCAGAGTTGTCTCAAAGAAAGGGGCCACGGTGTTTCTGTATCTCTATTATGTTGGTGCGGCTTCGGAACTTTTAAATATCTTGATATATCTCGAGAACTACGGATCTGATCAAAAAATATCATAGAACATAAATTGTAGGAAACATAATTCTCTACAAAAAAGGTCTCTCAACATTTTGCCATAGCTCGCTTCGTTTCCGAGATATTTGCAGATATATCTCAAGGGAAGGGGCCTGACGGACATATTTCGAGATATTTCTTCTTCTTGTTGTTCTTCTTCTGCACAGCTAAGCTGGAAGTGGCATTTACAGCTCGCAATAGTGCAGAGTTATCTCAAAGAAAGGGGCCACGGTGTTTCTGTATCTCTATTATGCTGGTGCGGCTTCGGAACTTTTAAATATCTTGATATATCTCGAGAACTACGCATCTGATCTAAAAATATCATAGAACATGAAAAGTAGGAAACTTAATTCTCTACAAAAAAGGTGTCTTAACATTTTGCCATAGCTCTCTTCGTTTCCGAGATATTTGCAGATTTTTCTCAAGGGAAGGGGCCTGACGGACACATTTCGAGATATTTCTTCTTCTTGTTGTTCTTCTTCTGCACAGCTAAACTGGAAGTGGCATTTCCAGCTCGCAATAGTGCAGAGTTATCTCAAAGAGAGGGGCCACGGTGTTTCTGTATCTCTATTATGTTGGTGCGGCTTCGGAACTTTTAAATATCTTGATATATCTCGAGAACTACGCATCTGATCAAAAAATATCATAGAAGATAAAAAGTAGGAAACTTAATTCTCTACAAAAAAGGTCTCTCAACATTTCGCCATAGCTCGCTTCGTTTCCGAGATATTTGCAGATTTATCTCAAGGGAAGGGGCCTGTCGGACATATTTCGAGATATTTCTTCTTCTTGTTGTTCTTCTTCTGCACAGCTAAGCTGGAAGTGGCATTTGCGGCTCGCACTAGTGCAGAGTTATCTCAAAGAAAGGGGCCACGGTGTTTCTGTATCTCTATTATGTTGGTGCGGCTTCGGAACTTTTAAATATCTTGATATATCTCGAGAACTACGCATCTGATCAAAAAATATCATAGAAGATAAAAAGTAGGAAACTTAATTCTCTACAAAAAAGGTCTCTCAACATTTTGCCATAGCTCGCTTCGTTTCCGAGATATTTGCAGATTTATCTCAAGGGAAGGGGCCTGACGGACATATTTCCAGATATTTCTTCTTCTTGTTGTTCTTCTTCTGCACAGCTAAGCTGGAAGTGGCATTTGCGGCTCGCACTAGTGCACAGTTATCTCAAAGAAAGGGGCCACGGTGTTTCTGTATCTCTATTATGTTGGTGCGGCTTCGGAACTTTTAAATATCTCGATATATCTCGAAAACTACGCTTCTGATCAAAAAATATCATAGAACATAAATTGTAGGAAAGATAATTCTCTACAAAAAACGTCTCTTAACATTTTGCCATAGCTCGTTTCGTTTCCGAGATATGTGCAGATTTATCTCAAGGGAAGGGGCCTGACGGACATATTTCGAGATATTTCTTCTTCTTGTTGTTCTTCTTCTGCACAGCTAAGCTGGAAGTGGCATTTACAGCTCGCAATAGGGCAGAGTTATCTCAAAGAAAGGGGCCACGGTGTTTCTGTATCTCTATTATGTTGGTGCGGCTTCGGAACTTTTAAATATCTTGATATATCTCGAGAACTACGCATCTGATCAAAAAATATCATAGAAGATAAAAAGTAGGAAACTTAATTCTCTACAAAAAAGGTCTCTCAACATTTTGCCATAGCTCGCCTCGTTTCCGAGATATTTGCAGATTTATCTCAAGGGAAGGGGCCTGACGGACATATTTCCAGATATTTCTTCTTCTTGTTGTTCTTCTTCTGCACAGCTAAGCTGGAAGTGGCATTTGCGGCTCGCACTAGTGCACAGTTATCTCAAAGAAAGGGGCCACGGTGTTTCTGTATCTCTATTATGTTGGTGCGGCTTCGGAACTTTTAAATATCTTGATATATCTCGAGAACTGCGCATCTGATCAAAAAATATCATAGAACATAAAAAGTAGGAAACTTAATTCTCTACAAAAAAGGTCTCTTAACATTTTGCCATAGCTCGCTTCGTTTCCGAGATATTTGCAGATTTATCTCAAGGGAAGGGGCCTAACGGACATATTTCGAGATATTTCTTCTTCTTGTTGTTCTTCTTCTGCACAGCTAAACTGGAAGTGGCATTTCCAGCTCGCAATAGTGCAGAGTTATCTCAAAGAAAGGGGCCACGGTGTTTCTGTATCTCTATTATGTTGGTGCGGCTTCGGAACTTTTAAATATCTTGATATATCTCGAGAACTACGCATCTGATCAAAAAATATCATAGAACATTATAAGTAGGAAACTTAATTCTCTACAAAAAAGGTCTCTTAACATTTTGCCATAGCTCGCGTCGTTTCCGAGATATTTGCAGATTTATCTCAAGGGAAGGGGCCTAACGGACATATTTCGAGATATTTCTTCTTCTTGTTGTTCTTCTTCTGCACAGCTAAACTGAAAGTGGCATTTCCAGCTCGCAATAGTGCAGAGTTATCTCAAAGAAAGGAGCCACGGTGTTTCTGTATCTCTATTATGTTGGTGCGGCTTCGGAACTTTTAAATATCTTGATATATCTCGAGAACTACGCTTCTGATCAAAAAATATCATACAACATAAAAAGTAGGAAACTTAATGCTCTACAAAAAAGGTCTCTCAACATTTTGCCATACCTCGCTTCGTTTCCGAGATATTTGCAGATTTATCTCAAGGGAAGGGGCCTGACGGACATATTTCGAGATATTTCTTCTTCTTGTTGTTCTTCTTCTGCACAGCTAAGCTGGAAGTGGCATTTGCGGCTCGCACTATTGCAGAGTTATCTCAAAGAAAGGGGCCACGGTGTTTCTGTATCTCTATTATGTTGGTGCGGCTTCGGTACTTTTAAATATCTTGATATATCTCGATAACTGCGCATCTGATCAAAAAATATCATAGAACATAAAAAGTAGGAACCTTAATTCTCTACAAAAAAGGTCTCTTAACATTTTGCCATAGCTCGCTTCGTTTCCGAGATATTTGCAGATTTATCTCAAGGGAAGGGGCCTAACGGACATATTTCGAGATATTTCTTCTTCTTGTTGTTCTTCTTCTGCACAGCTAAACTGGAAGTGGCATTTCCAGCTCGCAATAGTGCAGAGTTATCTCAAAGAAAGGGGCCACGGTGTTTCTGTATCTCTATTATGTTGGTGCGGCTTCGGAACTTTTAAATATCTTGATATATCTCGAGAACTACGCATCTGATCAAAAAATATCATAGAACATTATAAGTAGGAAACTTAATTCTCTACAAAAAAGGTCTCTCAACATTTTGCCATAGCTCGCTTCGTTTCCGAGATATTTGCAGATTTATCTCAAGGGAAGGGGCCTGACGGACATATTTCCAGATATTTCTTCTTCTTGTTGTTCTTCTTCTGCACAGCTAAGCTGGAAGTGGCATTTGCGGCTCGCACTAGTGCACAGTTATCTCAAAGAAAGGGGCCACGGTGTTTCTGTATCTCTATTATGTTGGTGCGGCTTCGGAACTTTTAAATATCTTGATATATCTCGAGAACTGCGCATCTGATCAAAAAATATCATAGAACATAAAAAGTAGGAAACTTAATTCTCTACAAAAAAGGTCTCTTAACATTTTGCCATAGCTCGCTTCGTTTCCGAGATATTTGCAGATGTATCTCAAGGGAAGGGGCCTAACGGACATATTTCGAGATATTTCTTCTTCTTGTTGTTCTTCTTCTGCACAGCTAAACTGGAAGTGGCATTTCCAGCTCGCAATAGTGCAGAGTTATCTCAAAGAAAGGGGCCACGGTGTTTCTGTATCTCTATTATGTTGGTGCGGCTTCGGAACTTTTAAATATCTTGATATATCTCGAGAACTACGCATCTGATCAAAAAATATCATAGAACATTATAAGTAGGAAACTTAATTCTCTACAAAAAAGGTCTCTTAACATTTTGCCATAGCTCGCGTCGTTTCCGAGATATTTGCAGATTTATCTCAAGGGAAGGGGCCTAACGGACATATTTCGAGATATTTCTTCTTCTTGTTGTTCTTCTTCTGCACAGCTAAACTGAAAGTGGCATTTCCAGCTCGCAATAGTGCAGAGTTATCTCAAAGAAAGGAGCCACGGTGTTTCTGTATCTCTATTATGTTGGTGCGGCTTCGGAACTTTTAAATATCTTGATATATCTCGAGAACTACGCATCTGATCAAAAAATATCATACAACATAAAAAGTAGGAAACTTAATGCTCTACAAAAAAGGTCTCTTAACATTTTGCCATACCTCGCTTCGTTTCCGAGATATTTGCAGATTTATCTCAAGGGAAGGGGCCTGACGGACATATTTCGAGATATTTCTTCTTCTTGTTGTTCTTCTTCTGCACAGCTAAGCTGGAAGTGGCATTTGCGGCTCGCACTATTGCAGAGTTATCTCAAAGAAAGGGGCCACGGTGTTTCTGTATCTCTATTATGTTGGTGCGGCTTCGGTACTTTTAAATATCTTGATATATCTCGATAACTGCGCATCTGATCAAAAAATATCATAGAACATAAAAAGTAGGAACCTTAATTCTCTACAAAAAAGGTCTCTTAACATTTTGCCATAGCTCGCTTCGTTTCCGAGATATTTGCAGATTTATCTCAAGGGAAGGGGCCTAACGGACATATTTCGAGATATTTCTTCTTCTTGTTGTTCTTCTTCTGCACAGCTAAACTGGAAGTGGCATTTCCAGCTCGCAATAGTGCAGAGTTATCTCAAAGAAAGGGGCCACGGTGTTTCTGTATCTCTATTATGTTGGTGCGGCTTCGGAACTTTTAAATATCTTGATATATCTCGAGAACTACGCATCTGATCAAAAAATATCATAGAACATTATAAGTAGGAAACTTAATTCTCTACAAAAAAGGTCTCTTAACATTTTGCCATAGCTCGCGTCGTTTCCGAGATATTTGCAGATTTATCTCAAGGGAAGGGGCCTAACGGACATATTTCGAGATATTTCTTCTTCTTGTTGTTCTTCTTCTGCACAGCTAAACTGGAAGTGGCATTTCCAGCTCGCAATAGTGCAGAGTTATCTCAAAGAAAGGAGCCACGGTGTTTCTGTATCTCTATTATGTTGGTGCGGCTTCGGAACTTTTAAATATCTTGATATATCTCGAGAACTACGCATCTGATCAAAAAATATCGTAGAACATAAAACGTAGGAAACTTAATTCTCTACAAAAAAGGTCTCTTAACATTTTGCCATACCTCGCTTCGTTTCCGAGATATTTGCAGATATATCTCAAGGGCAGGGGCCTGACGGACATATTTCGAGATATTTCTTCTTCTTGTTGTTCTTCTTCTGCACAGCTAAGCTGGAAGTGGCATTTACAGCTCGCAATAGTGCAGAGTTATCTCAAAGAAAGGGGCCACGGTGTTTCTGTATCTCTATTATGTTGGTGCGGCTTCGGAACTTTTAAATATCTTGATATATCTCGAGAACTGCGCATCTGATCAAAAAATATCATAGAACATAAAAAGTAGGAAACTTAATTCTCTACAAAAAAGGTCTCTTAACATTTTGCCATAGCTCGCTTCGTTTCCGAGATATTTGCAGATTTATCTCAAGGGAACGGGCCTGACGGACATATTTCGAAATATTTCTTCTTCTTGTTGTTCTTCTTCTGCACAGCTAAGCTGGAAGTGGCATTTGCGGCTCGCACTAGTGCACAGTTATCTCAAAGAAAGGGGCCACGGTGTTTCTGTATCTCTATTATGTTGGTGCGGCTTCGGAACTTTTAAATATCTCCATATATCTCGAAAACTACGCTTCTGATCAAAAAATATCATAGAACATAAAAAGTAGGAAACTTAATTCTCTACAAAAAAGGTCTCTTAACATTTTGCCATAGCTCGCTTCGTTTCCGAGATATTTGGAGATTTATCTCAAGGGAAGGGGCCCAACGGACATATTTCGAGATATTTCTTCTTCTTGTTGTTCTTCTTCTGCACAGCTAAACTGGAAGTGGCATTTCCAGCTCGCAATAGTGCAGAGTTATCTCAAAGAAAGGGGCCACGGTGTTTCTGTATCTCTATTATGTTGGTGCGGCTTCGGAACTTTTAAATATCTTGATATATCTCGAGAACTACGCATCTGATCAAAAAATATCATAGAAGATAAAAAGTAGGAAACTTAATTCTCTACAAAAAAGGTCTCTTAACATTTTGCCATAGCTCGCTTCGTTTCCGAGATATTTGCAGATTTATCTCAAGGGAAGGGGCCTGACGGACATATTTCGAGATATTTCTTCTTCTTGTTGTTCTTCTTCTGCACAGCTAAGCTGGAAGTGGCATTTGCGGCTCGCACTATTGCAGAGTTATCTCAAAGAAAGGGGACACGGTGTTTCTGTATCTCTATTATGTTGGTGCGGCTTCGTAACTTTTAAATATCTAGATATATCTCGAAAACTACGCTTCTGATCAAAAAATATCATAGAACATAAAAAGTAGGAAACATAATTCTCTACAAAAAAGGTCTCTTAACATTTTGCCATAGCTCGCTTCGTTTCCGAGATATTTGCAGATTTATCTCAAGGGAAGGGGCCTGACGGACATATTTCGAGATATTTCTTCTTCGTGTTGTTCTTCTTCTGCACAGCTAAGCTGGAAGTGGCATTTGCGGCTCGCACTAGTGCACAGTTATCTCAAAGAAAGGGGCCACGGTGTTTCTGTATCTCTATTATGTTGGTGCGGCTTCGGAACTTTTAAATATCTCGATATATCTCGAAAACTACGCTTCTGATCAAAAAATATCATAGAACATAAATTGTAGGAAACATAATTCTCTACAAAAAACGTCTCTTAACATTTTGCCATAGCTCGCTTCGTTTCCGAGATATTTGCAGATTCAGCTCAAAGGAACGGGCCTGACGGACATATTTCGAGATACTTCTTTTTCTTGTTGTTCTTCCTCTGCACAGCTAAGCTGGAAGTGGCATTTGCAGCTCGCAATAGTGCAGAGTTATCTCAAAGAAAGGGGCCACGGTGTTTCTGTATCTCTATTATGTTGGTGCGGCTTCGGAACTTTTAAATATCTCGATATATCTCGAAAACTACGCTTCTGATCAAAAAATATCATAGAACATAAATTGTAGGAAACGTAATTCTCTACAAAAAAGGTCTCTCAACATCTTGCCATAGCTCGCTTCGTTTCCGAGATATTTGCAGATATATCTCAAGGGCAGGGGCCTGACGGACATATTTCGAGATATTTCTTCTTCTTGTTGTTCTTCTTCTGCACAGCTAAGCTGGAAGTGGCATTTACAGCTCGCAATAGTGCAGAGTTATCTCAAAGAAAGGGGCCACGGTGTTTCTGTATCTCTATTATGTTGGTGCGGCTTCGGAACTTTTAAATATCTTGATATATCTCGAGAACTGCGCATCTGATCAAAAAATATCATAGAACATAAAAAGTAGGAAACTTAATTCTCTACAAAAAAGGTCTCTTAACATTTTGCCATAGCTCGCTTCGTTTCCGAGATATTTGCAGATTTATCTCAAGGGAAGGGGCCTGACGGACATATTTCGAGATATTTCTTCTTCTTGTTGTTCTTCTTCTGCACAGCTAAGCTGGAAGTGGCATTTGCGGCTCGCACTAGTGCACAGTTATCTCAAAGAAAGGGGCCACGGTGTTTCTGTATCTCTATTATGTTGGTGCGGCTTCGGAACTTTTAAATATCTCGATATATCTCGAAAACTACGCTTCTGATCAAAAAATATCATAGAACATAAATTGTAGGAAACATAATTCTCTACAAAAAAGGTCTCTCAACATTTTGCCATAGCTCGCTTCGTTTCCGAGATATTTGCAGATATATCTCAAGGGCAGGGGCCTGACGGACATATTTCGAGATATTTCTTCTTCTTGTTGTTCTTCTTCTGCACAGCTAAGCTGGAAGTGGCATTTACAGCTCGCAATAGTGCAGAGTTATCTCAAAGAAAGGGGCCACGGTGTTTCTGTATCTCTATTATGTTGGTGCGGCTTCGGAACTTTTAAATATCTCGATATATCTCGAAAACTACGCTTCTGATCAAAAAATATCATAGAACATAAATTGTAGGAAACATAATTCTCTACAAAAAACGTCTCTTAACATTTTGCCATAGCTCGCTTCGTTTCCGAGATATTTGCAGATTCAGCTCAAAGGAACGGGCCTGACGGACATATTTCGAGATACTTCTTTTTCTTGTTGTTCTTCCTCTGCACAGCTAAGCTGGAAGTGGCATTTGCAGCTCGCAATAGTGCAGAGTTATCTCAAAGAAAGGGGCCACGGTGTTTCTGTATCTCTATTATGTTGGTGCGGCTTCGGAACTTTTAAGTATCTCGATATATCTCGAAAACTACGCTTCTGATCAAAAAATATCATAGAACATAAATTGTAGGAAACATAATTCTCTACAAAAAACGTCTCTTAACATTTTGCCATAGCTCGCTTCGTTTCCGAGATATTTGCAGATTCAGCTCAAAGGAACTGGCCTGACGGACATATTTCGAGATATTTCTTCTTCCTGTTGTTCTTCCTCTGCACAGCTAAGCTGGAAGTGGCATTTGCAGCTCGCAATAGTGCAGAGTTATCTCAAAGAAAGGGGCCACGGTGTTTCTGTATCTCTATTATGTTGGTGCGGCTTCGGAACTTTTAAATATCTTGATATATCTCGAGAACTACGCATCTGATCAAAAAATATCATAGAACATAAAAAGTAGGAAACTTAATTCTCTACAAAAAAGGTCTCTTAACATTTTGCCATAGCTCGCTTCGTTTCCGAGATATTTGCAGATTTATCTCAAGGAAAGGGGCCTGACGGACATATTTCGAGATATTTCTTCTTCTTGTTGTTCTTCTCCTGCACAGCTAAGCTGGAAGTGGCATTTGCGGCTCGCACTAGTGCAGAGTTATCTCAAAGAAAGGGGCCACGGTGTTTCTGTATCTGTATTATGTTGGTGCGGCTTCGGAACTTTTAAATATCTTGATATATCTCGAGAACTACGCATCTGATCAAAAAATATCATAGAACATAAAAAGTAGGAAACATAATTCTCTACAAAAAAGGTCTCTTAACATTTTGCCATAGCTCGCTTGGTTTCCGAGATATTTGCAGATATATCTCAAGGGCAGGGGCCTGACGGACATATTTCGAGATATTTCTTCTTCTTGTTGTTCTTCTTCTGCACAGCTAAGCTGGAAGTGGCATTTACAGCTCGCAATAGTGCAGAGTTATCACAAAGAAAGGGGCCACGGTGTTTCTGTATCTCTATTATGTTGGTGCGGTTTCGGAACTTTTAAATATCTTGATATATCTCGAGAACTACGCATCTGATCAAAAAATATCATAGAACATAAAAAGTAGGAAACTTAATTCTCTACAAAAAAGGTCTGTTAACATTTTGCCATAGCTCGCTTCGTTTCCGAGATATTTGCAGATTCAGCTCAAAGGAACGGGCCTGACGGACATATTTCGAGATACTTCTTTTTCTTGTTGTTCTTCCTCTGCACAGCTAAGCTGGAAGTGGCATTTGCAGCTCGCAATAGTGCAGAGTTATCTCAAAGAAAGGGGCCACGGTGTTTCTGTATCTCTATTATGTTGGTGCGGCTTCGGAACTTTTAAATATCTCGATATATCTCGAAAACTACGCTTCTGATCAAAAAATATCATAGAACATAAATTGTAGGAAACATAATTCTCTACAAAAAAGGTCTCTCAACATTTTGCCATAGCTCGCTTCGTTTCCGAGATATTTGCAGATTTATCTCAAGGGAAGGGGCCTGACGGACATATTTCGAGATATTTCTTCTTCTTGTTGTTCTTCTTCTGCACAGCTAAGTTGGAAGTGGCATTTGCGGCTCGCACTAGTGCACAGTTATCTCAAAGAAAGGGGCCACGGTGTTTCTGTATCTCTATTATGTTGGTGCGGCTTCGGAACTTTTAAATATCTCGATATATCTCGAAAACTACGCTTCTGATCAAAAAATATCATAGAACATAAAAAGTAGGAAACTTAATTCTCTACAAAAAAGGTCTCTTAACATTTTGCCATAGCTCGCTTCGTTTCCGAGATATTTGGAGATTTATCTCAAGGGAAGGGGCCTAACGGACATATTTCGAGATATTTCTTCTTCTTGTTGTTCTTCTTCTGCACAGCTAAACTGGAAGTGGCATTTCCAGCTCGCAATAGTGCAGAGTTATCTCAAAGAAAGGGGCCACGGTGTTTCTGTATCTGTATTATGTTGGTGCGGCTTCGGAACTTTTAAATATCTTGATATATCTCGAGAACTACGCATCTGATCAAAAAATATCATAGAAGATAAAAAGTAGGAAACATAATTCTCTACAAAAAAGGTCTCTTAACATTTTGCCATAGCTCGCTTCGTTTCCGAGATATTTGCAGATATATCTCAAGGGAAGGGGCCTGACGGACATATTTCGAGATATTTCTTCTTCTTGTTGTTCTTCTTCTGCACAGCTAAGCTGGAAGTGGCATTTGCGGCTCGCACTATTGCAGAGTTATCTCAAAGAAAGGGGCCACGGTGTTTCTGTATCTCTATTATGTTGGTGCGGCTTCGTAACTTTTAAATATCTAGATATATCTCGAAAACTACGCTTCTGATCAAAAAATATCATAGAACATAAAAAGTAGGAAACATAATTCTCTACAAAAAAGGTCTCTTAACATTTTGCCATAGCTCGCTTCGTTTCCGAGATATTTGCAGATTTATCTCAAGGGAAGGGGCCTGACGGACATATTTCGAGATATTTCTTCTTCTTGTTGTTCTTCTTCTGCACAGCTAAGCTGGAAGTGGCATTTGCGGCCCGCACTAGTGCACAGTTATCTCAAAGAAAGGGGCCACGGTGTTTCTGTATCTCTAATATGTTGGTGCGGCTTCGGAACTTTTAAGTATCTCGATATATCTCGAAAACTACGCTTCTGATCAAAAAATATCATAGAACATAAATTGTAGGAAACATAATTCTCTACAAAAAACGTCTCTTAACATTTTGCCATAGCTCGCTTCGTTTCCGAGATATTTGCAGATTCAGCTCAAAGGAACTGGCCTGACGGACATATTTCGAGATATTTCTTCTTCTTGTTGTTCTTCCTCTGCACAGCTAAGCTGGAAGTGGCATTTGCAGCTCGCAATAGTGCAGAGTTATCTCAAAGAAAGGGGCCACGGTGTTTCTGTATCTGTATTATGTTGGTGCGGCTTCGGAACTTTTAAATATCTTGATATATCTCGAGAACTACGCATCTGATCAAAAAATATCATAGAACATAAAAAGTAGGAAACATAATTCTCTACAAAAAAGGTCTCTTAACATTTTGCCATAGCTCGCTTCGTTTCCGAGATATTTGCAGATTTATCTCAAGGGAAGGGGCCTGACGGACATATTTCGAGATATTTCTTCTTCTTGTTGTTCTTCTTCTGCACAGCTAAGCTGGAAGTGGCATTTGCGGCCCGCACTAGTGCACAGTTATCTCAAAGAAAGGGGCCACGGTGTTTCTGTATCTCTAATATGTTGGTGCGGCTTCGGAACTTTTAAGTATCTCGATATATCTCGAAAACTACGCTTCTGATCAAAAAATATCATAGAACATAAATTGTAGGAAACATAATTCTCTACAAAAAACGTCTCTTAACATTTTGCCATAGCTCGCTTCGTTTCCGAGATATTTGCAGATTCAGCTCAAAGGAACTGGCCTGACGGACATATTTCGAGATATTTCTTCTTCTTGTTGTTCTTCCTCTGCACAGCTAAGCTGGAAGTGGCATTTGCAGCTCGCAATAGTGCAGAGTTATCTCAAAGAAAGGGGCCACGGTGTTTCTGTATCTGTATTATGTTGGTGCGGCTTCGGAACTTTTAAATATCTTGATATATCTCGAGAACTACGCATCTGATCAAAAAATATCATAGAAGTTAAAAAGTAGGAAACTTAATTCTCTACAAAAAAGGTCTCTTAACATTTTGCCATAGCTCGCTTCGTTTCCGAGATATTTGCAGATTTATCTCAAGGGAAGGGGCCTGACGGACATATTTCGAGATATTTCTTCTTCTTGTTGTTCTTCTTCTGCACAGCTAAGCTGGAAGTGGCTTTTGCGGCTCGCACTATTGCAGAGTTATCTCAAAGAAAGGGGCCACGGTGTTTCTGTATCTCTATTATGTTGGTGCGGCTTCGTAACTTTTAAATATCTAGATATATCTCGAAAACTACGCTTCTGATCAAAAAATATCATAGAACATAAAAAGTAGGAAACATAATTCTCTACAAAAAAGGTCTCTTAACATTTTGCCATAGCTCGCTTCGTTTCCAAGATATTTGCAGATTTATCTCAAGGGAAGGGGCCTGACGGACATATTTCGAGATATTTCTTCTTCTTGTTGTTCTTCTTCTGCACAGCTAAGCTGGAAGTGGCTTTTGCGGCTCGCACTATTGCAGAGTTATCTCAAAGAAAGGGGCCACGGTGTTTCTGTATCTCTATTATGTTGGTGCGGCTTCGTAACTTTTAAATATCTAGATATATCTCGAAAACTACGCTTCTGATCAAAAAATATCATAGAACATA
Source organism: Osmia lignaria lignaria (assembly GCF_051020975.1). Taxonomy (NCBI): domain Eukaryota; kingdom Metazoa; phylum Arthropoda; class Insecta; order Hymenoptera; family Megachilidae; genus Osmia; species Osmia lignaria. Next base: position 15,980,744 of record NW_027478161.1, read on the forward strand.
AAAAGTAGGAAACATAATTCTCTACAAAAAAGGTCTCTTAACATTTTGCCATAGCTCGCTTCGTTTCCAAGATATTTGCAGATTTATCTCAAGGGAAGGGGCCTGACGGACATATTTCGAGATATTTCTTCTTCTTGTTGTTCTTCTTCTGCACAGCTAAGCTGGAAGTGGCATTTGCGGCCCGCACTAGTGCACAGTTATCTCAAAGAAAGGGGCCACGGTGTTTCTGTATCTCTAATATGTTGGTGCGGCTTCGGAACTTTTAAATATCTTGATATATCTCGAGAACTACGCATCTGATCAAAAAATATCATAGAACATAAAAAGTAGGAAACTTAATTCTCTACAAAAAAGGTCTCTTAACATTTTGCCATAGCTCGCTTCGTTTCCGAGATATTTGCAGATTTATCTCAAGGGAAGGGGCCTGACGGACATATTTCGAGATATTTCTTCTTCTTGTTGTTCTTCTTCTGCACAGCTAAGCTGGAAGTGGCATTTGCGGCTCGCACTAGTGCAGAGTTATCTCAAAGAAAGGGGCCACGGTGTTTCTGTATCTCTATTATGTTGGTGCGGCTTCGGAACTTTTAAATATCTCGATACATCTCGAAAACTACGCTTCTGATCAAAAAATATCATAGAACCTAAATTGTAGGAAACAATTCTCTACAAAAAAGGTCTCTTAACATTTTGCCATAGCTCGCTTCGTTTCCGAGATATTTGCAGATATATCTCAAGGGAAGGGGCCTGACGGACATATTTCGAGATATTTCTTCTTCTTGTTATTCTTCTTCTGCACAGCTAAGCTGGAAGTGGCATTTACAGCTCGCAATAGTGCAGAGTTATCTCAAAGAAAGGGGCCACGGTGTTTCTGTATCTCTATTCTGTTGGTGCGGCTTCGGATCTTTTAAATATCTTGATATATCTCGAGAACTACGCATCTGATCAAAAAATATCATAGAACATAAAAAGTAGGAAACTTAATTCTCTACAAAAAAGGTCTCTTAACATTTTGCCATAGCTCGCTTCGTTTCCGAGATATTTGCAGATTCAGCTCAAAGGAACTGGCCTGACGGACATATTTCGAGATATTTCTTCTTCTTGTTGTTGTTCCTCTGCACAGCTAAGCTGGAAGTGGCATTTGCGGCTCGCACTAGTGCAGAGTGATCTCAAAGAAAGGGGCCACGGTGTTTCTGTATCTCTATTATGTTGGTGCGGCTTCGGAACTTTTAAATATCTCGATATATCTCGAAAACTACGCTTCTGATCAAAAAATATCATAGGGCCTAAATTGTAGGAAACATTATTCTCTACAAAAAAGGTCTCTTAACATTTTGCCATAGCTCGCTTCGTTTCCGAGATATTTGCAGATTTATCTCAAGGGAAGGGGCCTGACGGACATATTTCGAGATATTTCTTCTTCTTGTTGTTCTTCTTCTGCACAGCTAAGCTCGAAGTGGCATTTGCAGCTCGCAATAGTGCAGAGTTATCTCAAAGAAAGAGGCCACGGTGTTTCTGTACCTCTATTATGTTGGTGCAGCTTCGGAACTTTTAAATATCTTGATATATCTCGAGAACTACGCATCTGATCAAAAAATATCATCGAACATAAAATGTAGGAAACTTAATTCTCTACAAAAAAGGTCTCTTAACATTTTGCCATAGCTCGCTTCGTTTCCGAGATATTTGCAGATTCAGCTCAAAGGAACTGGCCTGACGGACATATTTCGAGATATTTCTTCTTCTTGTTGTTCTTCCTCTGCACAGCTAAGCTGGAAGTGGCATTTGCAGCTCGCAACAGTGCAGAGTTATCTTAAAGAAAGGGGCCACGGTGTTTCTGTATCTCTATTATGTTGGTGCGGCTTCGGAACTTTTAAATATCTTGATATATCTCGAGAACTACGCATCTGATCAAAAAACGTCATAGAACATAAAAAGTAGGAAACTTAATTCTCTACAAAAAAGGTCTCTTAACATTTTGCCATAGCTCGCTTCGTTTCCGAGATATTTGCATATTTATCTCAAGGGAAGGGGCCTAACGGACATATTTCGAGATATTTCTTCTTCTTGTTGTTCTTCTTCTGCACAGCTAAGCTGGAAGTGGCATTTGCGGCTCGCACTAGTGCAGAGTTATCTCAAAGAAAGGGGCCACGGTGTTTCTGTATCCCTATTATGTTGGTGCGGCTTCGGAACTTTTAAATATCTCGATATATCTCGAAAACTACGCTTCTCATCAAAAAATATCATAGAACATAAATTGTAGGAAACTTAATTCTCTACAAAAAAGGTCTCTTAACATTTTGCCATAGCTCTCTTCGTTTCCGAGATATTTGCAGATTTATCTCAAGGGAAGGGGCCTGACGGACATATTTCGAGATATTTCTTCTTCTTGTTGTTCTTCTTCTGCACAGCTAAGCTGGAAGTGGCATTTGCAGCTCGCAATAGTGCAGAGTTATCTCAAAGAAAGGGGCCACTGTGTTTCTGTATCTCTATTATGTTGGTGCGGCTTCGGAACTTTTAAGTATCTTGATATATCTCGAGAACTACGCATCTGATCAAAAAATATCATAGAACATAAAAAGTAGGAAACTTAAATCTCTACAAAAAAGATCTCTTAACATTTTGCCATAGCTCGCTTGGTTTCCGAGATATTTGCAGATATATCTCAAGGGCAGGGGCCTGACGGACATATTTCGAGATATTTCTTCTTCTTGTTGTTCTTCTTCTGCACAGCTAAGCTGGAAGTGGCATTTACAGCTCGCAATAGTGCAGAGTTATCACAAAGAAAGGGGCCACGGTGTTTCTGTATCTCTATTATGTTGGTGCGGTTTCGGAACTTTTAAATGTCTTGATATATCTCGAGAACTACGCATCTGATCAAAAAATATCATAGAACATAAAAAGTAGGAAACTTAATTCTCTACAAAAAAGGTCTCTTAACATTTTGCCATAGCTCGCTTCGTTTCCGAGATATTTGCAGATTCAGCTCAAAGGAACTGGCCTGACGGACATATTTCGAGATATTTCTTCTTCTTGTTGTTGTTCCTCTGCACAGCTAAGCTGGAAGTGGCATTTGCGGCTCGCACTAGTGCAGAGTTATCTCAAAGAAAGGGGCCACGGTGTTTCTGTATCTCTATTATGTTGGTGCGGCTTCGGAACTTTTAAATGTCTCGATATATCTCGAAAACTACGCTTCTGATCAAAAAATATCATAGAGCCTAAATTGTAGGAAACATTATTCTCTACAAAAAAGGTCTCTTAACATTTTGCCATAGCTCGCTTCGTTTCCGAGATATTTGCAGATTTATCTCAAGGGAAGGGGCCTGACGGACATATTTCGAGATATTTCTTCTTCTTGTTGTTCTTCTTCTGCACAGCTAAGCTCGAAGTGGCATTTGCAGCTCGCAATAGTGCAGAGTTATCTCAAAGAAAGAGGCCACGGTGTTTCTGTATCTCTATTATGTTGGTGCGGCTTCGGAACTTTTAAATATCTTGATATATCTCGAGAACTACGCATCTGATCAAAAAACGTCATAGAACATAAAAAGTAGGAAACTTAATTCTCTACAAAAAAGGTCTCTTAACATTTTGCCATAGCTCGCTTCGTTTCCGAGATATTTGCATATTTATCTCAAGGGAAGGGGCCTAACGGACATATTTCGAGATATTTCTTCTTCTTGTTGTTCTTCTTCTGCACAGCTAAGCTGGAAGTGGCATTTGCGGCTCGCACTAGTGCAGAGTTATCTCAAAGAAAGGGGCCACGGTGTTTCTGTATCCCTATTATGTTGGTGCGGCTTCGGAACTTTTAAATATCTCGATATATCTCGAAAACTACGCTTCTCATCAAAAAATATCATAGAACATAAATTGTAGGAAACTTAATTCTCTACAAAAAAGGTCTCTTAACATTTTGCCATAGCTCTCTTCGTTTCCGAGATATTTGCAGATTTATCTCAAGGGAAGGGGCCTGACGGACATATTTCGAGATATTTCTTCTTCTTGTTGTTCTTCTTCTGCACAGCTAAGCTGGAAGTGGCATTTGCAGCTCGCAATAGTGCAGAGTTATCTCAAAGAAAGGGGCCACTGTGTTTCTGTATCTCTATTATGTTGGTGCGGCTTCGGAACTTTTAAGTATCTTGATATATCTCGAGAACTACGCATCTGATCAAAAAATATCATAGAACATAAAAAGTAGGAAACTTAAATCTCTACAAAAAAGATCTCTTAACATTTTGCCATAGCTCGCTTGGTTTCCGAGATATTTGCAGATATATCTCAAGGGCAGGGGCCTGACGGACATATTTCGAGATATTTCTTCTTCTTGTTGTTCTTCTTCTGCACAGCTAAGCTGGAAGTGGCATTTACAGCTCGCAATAGTGCAGAGTTATCACAAAGAAAGGGGCCACGGTGTTTCTGTATCTCTATTATGTTGGTGCGGTTTCGGAACTTTTAAATGTCTTGATATATCTCGAGAACTACGCATCTGATCAAAAAATATCATAGAACATAAAAAGTAGGAAACTTAATTCTCTACAAAAAAGGTCTCTTAACATTTTGCCATAGCTCGCTTCGTTTCCGAGATATTTGCAGATTCAGCTCAAAGGAACTGGCCTGACGGACATATTTCGAGATATTTCTTCTTCTTGTTGTTGTTCCTCTGCACAGCTAAGCTGGAAGTGGCATTTGCGGCTCGCACTAGTGCAGAGTTATCTCAAAGAAAGGGGCCACGGTGTTTCTGTATCTCTATTATGTTGGTGCGGCTTCGGAACTTTTAAATGTCTCGATATATCTCGAAAACTACGCTTCTGATCAAAAAATATCATAGAGCCTAAATTGTAGGAAACATTATTCTCTACAAAAAAGGTCTCTTAACATTTTGCCATAGCTCGCTTCGTTTCCGAGATATTTGCAGATTTATCTCAAGGGAAGGGGCCTGACGGACATATTTCGAGATATTTCTTCTTCTTGTTGTTCTTCTTCTGCACAGCTAAGCTCGAAGTGGCATTTGCAGCTCGCAATAGTGCAGAGTTATCTCAAAGAAAGAGGCCACGGTGTTTCTGTACCTCTATTATGTTGGTGCAGCTTCGGAACTTTTAAATATCTTGATATATCTCGAGAACTACGCATCTGATCAAAAAATATCATCGAACATAAAAAGTAGGAAACTTAATTCTCTACAAAAAAAGTCTCTTAACATTTTGCCATAGCTCGCTTCGTTTCCGAGATATTTGCAGATTCAGCTCAAAGGAACTGGCCTGACGGACGTATTTCGAGATATTTCTTCTTCTTGTTGTTCTTCCTCTGCACAGCTAAGCTGGAAGTGGCATTTGCAGCTCGCAATAGTGCAGAGTTATCTTAAAGAAAGGGGCCACGGTGTTTCTGTATCTCTATTATGTTGGTGCGGCTTCGGAACTTTTAAATATCTTGATATATCTCAAGAACTACGCATCTGATCAAAAAATGTCATAGAACATAAAAAGTAGGAAACTTAATTCTCTACAAAAAAGGTCTCTTAACATTTTGCCATAGCTCGCTTCGTTTCCGAGATATTTGCATATTTATCTCAAGGGAAGGGGCCTAACGGACATATTTCGAGATATTTCTTCTTCTTGTTGTTCTTCTTCTGCACAGCTAAGCTGGAAGTGGCATTTGCGGCTCGCACTAGTGCAGAGTTATCTCAAAGAAAGGGGCCACCGTGTTTCTGTATCTCTATTCTGTTGGTGCGGCTTCGGAACTTTTAAATATCTCGATATATCTCGAAAACTACGCTTCTCATCAAAAAATATCATAGAACATAAATTGTAGGAAACTTAATTCTCTACAAAAAAGGTCTCTTAACATTTTGCCATAGCTCGCTTCGTTTCCGAGATATTTGCATATTTATCTCAAGGGAAGGGGCCTAACGGACATATTTCGAGATATTTCTTCTTCTTGTTGTTCTTCTTCTGCACAGCTAAGCTGGAAGTGGCATTTGCGGCTCGCACTAGTGCAGAGTTATCTCAAAGAAAGGGGCCACCGTGTTTCTGTATCTCTATTCTGTTGGTGCGGCATCGGAACTTTTAAATATCTCGATATATCTCGAAAACTACGCTTCTCATCAAAAAATATCATAGAACATAAATTGTAGGAAACTTAATTCTCTACAAAAAAGGTCTCTTAACATTTTGCCATAGCTCGCTTCGTTTCCGAGATATTTGCAGATTCAGCTCAAAGGAACTGGCCTGACGGACATATTTCGAGATATTTCTTCTTCTTGTTGTTCTTCCTCTGCACAGCTAAGCTGGAAGTGGCATTTGCAGCTCGCAATAGTGCAGAGTTATCTCAAAGAAAGGGGCCACGGTGTTTCTGTATCTGTATTATGTTGGTGCGGCTTCGGAACTTTTAAATATCTTGATATATCTCGAGAACTACGCATCTGATCAAAAAATATCATAGAAGTTAAAAAGTAGGAAACTTAATTCTCTACAAAAAAGGTCTCTTAACATTTTGCCATAGCTCGCTTCGTTTCCGAGATATTTGCAGATTCAGCTCAAAGGAACTGGCCTGACGGACATATTTCGAGATATTTCTTCTTCTTGTTGTTGTTCCTCTGCACAGCTAAGCTGGAAGTGGCATTTGCAGCTCGCAATAGTGCAGAGTTATCTCAAAGAAAGGGGCCACTGTGTTTCTGTATCTCTATTATGTTGGTGCGGCTTCGGAACTTTTAAATATCTTGATATATCTCGAGAACTACGCATCTGATCAAAAAATATCATAGAACATAAAAAGTAGGAAACTTAATTCTCTACAAAAAAGGTCTCTTAACATTTTGCCATAGCTCGCTTCGTTTCCGAGATATTTGCATATTTATCTCAAGGGAAGGGGCCTAACGGACATATTTCGAGATATTTCTTCTTCTTGTTGTTCTTCTTCTGCACAGCTAAGCTGGAAGTGGCATTTGCGGCTCGCACTAGTGCAGAGTTATCTCAAAGAAAGGGGCCACCGTGTTTCTGTATCTCTATTCTGTTGGTGCGGCATCGGAACTTTTAAATATCTCGATATATCTCGAAAACTACGCTTCTCATCAAAAAATATCATAGAACATAAATTGTAGGAAACTTAATTCTCTACAAAAAAGGTCTCTTAACATTTTGCCATAGCTCTCTTCGTTTCCGAGATATTTGCAGATTTATCTCAAGGGAAGGGGCCTGACGGACATATTTCGAGATATTTCTTCTTCTTGTTGTTCTTCTTCTGCACAGCTAAGCTGGAAGTGGCATTTGCAGCTCGCAATAGTGCAGAGTTATCTCAAAGAAAGGGGCCACTGTGTTTCTGTATCTCTATTATGTTGGTGCGGCTTCGGAACTTTTAAATATCTTGATATATCTCGAGAACTACGCATCTGATCAAAAAATATCATAGAACATAAAAAGTAGGAAACTTAATTCTCTACAAAAAAGGTCTCTTAACATTTTGCCATAACTCGCTTCGTTTCCGAGATATTTGCAGATTTATCTCAAGGGAAGGGGCCTGACGGACATATTTCGAGATATTTCTTCTTCTTGTTGTTCTTCTTCTGCACAGCTAAGCTGGAAGTGGCATTTGCGGCTCGCACTAGTGCAGAGTTATCTCAAAGAAAGGGGCCACGGTGTTTCTGTATCCCTATTATGTTGGTGCGGCTTCGGAACTTTTAAATATCTCGATATATCTCGAAAACTACGCTTCTGATCAAAAAATATCATAGAACATAAATTGTAGGAAACAGAATTCTCTACAAAAAAGGTCTCTTAACATTTTGCCATAGCTCGCTTCGTTTCCGAGATATTTGCAGATATATCTCAAGGGAAGGGGCCTGACGGACATATTTCGAGATATTTCTTCTTCTTGTTGTTCTTCTTCTGCACAGCTAAGCTGGAAGTGGCATTTGCGGCTCGCACTAGTGCAGAGTTATCTCAAAGAAAGGGGCCACGGTGTTTCTGTATCCCTATTATGTTGGTGCGGCTTCGGAACTTTTAAATATCTCGATATATCTCGAAAACTACGCTTCTGATCAAAAAATATCATAGAACATAAATTGTAGGAAACATAATTCTCTATAAAAAACGTCTCTTAACATTTTGCCATAGCTCGCTTCGTTTCCGAGATATTTGCAGATTCAGCTCAAAGGAACTGGCCTGACGGACATATTTCGAGATATTTCTTCTTCTTGTTGTTCTTCCTCTGCACAGCTAAGCTGGAAGTGGCATTTGCAGCTCGCAATAGTGCAGAGTTATCTCAAAGAAAGGGGCCACGGTGTTTCTGTATCTCTATTATGTTGGTGCGGGTTCGGAACTTTTAAATATCTTGATATATCTCGAGAACTACGCATCTGATCAAAAAATATCATAGAACATAAAAAGTAGGAAACTTAATTCTCTACAAAAAAGGTCTCTTAACATTTTGCCCTAACTCGCTTCGTTTCCGAGATATTTGCAGATATATCTCAAGGGAAGGGGCCTGACGGACATATTTCGAGATATTTCTTCTTCTTGTTGTTCTTCTTCTGCACAGCTAAGCTGGAAGTGGCATTTGCGGCTCGCACTAGTGCAGAGTTATCTCAAAGAAAGGGGCCACGGTGTTTCTGTATCTCTATTATGTTGGTGCGGCTTCGGAACTTTTAAATATCTCGATACATCTCGAAAACTACGCTTCTGATCAAAAAATATCATAGAACCTAAATTGTAGGAAACATAATTCTCTACAAAAAAGGTCTCTTAACATTTTGCCATAGCTCGCTTCGTTTCCGAGATATTTGCAGATATATCTCAAGGGAAGGGGCCTGACGGACATATTTCGAGATATTTCTTCTTCTTGTTATTCTTCTTCTGCACAGCTAAGCTGGAAGTGGCATTTACAGCTCGCAATAGTGCAGAGTTATCTCAAAGAAAGGGGCCACGGTGTTTCTGTATCTCTATTATGTTGGTGCGGCTTCAGAACTTTTAAATATCTTGATATATCTCGAGAACTACGCATCTGATCAAAAAATATCATAGAACATAAAAAGTAGGAAACTTAATTCTCTACAAAAAAGGTCTCTTAACATTTTGCCATAGCTCTCTTCGTTTCCGAGATATTTGCAGATTTATCTCAAGGGAAGGGGCCTGACGGACATATTTCGAGATATTTCTTCTTCTTGTTGTTCTTCTTCTGCACAGCTAAGCTGGAAGTGGCATTTGCGGCTCGCACTAGTGCAGAGTTATCTCAAAGACAGGGGCCACGGTGTTTCTGTATCCCTATTATGTTGGTGCGGCTTCGGAACTTTTAAATATCTCGATATATCTCGAAAACTACGCTTCTGATCAAAAAATATCATAGAACATAAATTGTAGGAAACAGAATTCTCTACAAAAAAGCTCTCTTAACATTTTGCCATAGCTCGCTTCGTTTCCGAGATATTTGCAGATATATCTCAAGGGAAGGGGCCTGACGGACATATTTCGAGATATTTCTTCTTCTTGTTGTTCTTCTTCTGCACAGCTAAGCTGGAAGTGGCATTTGCGGCTCGCACTAGTGCAGAGTTATCTCAAAGAAAGGGGCCACGGTGTTTCTGTATCCCTATTATGTTGGTGCGGCTTCGGAACTTTTAAATATCTCGATATATCTCGAAAACTACGCTTCTGATCAAAAAATATCATAGAACATAAATTGTAGGAAACATAATTCTCTATAAAAAACGTCTCTTAACATTTTGCCATAGCTCGCTTCGTTTCCGAGATATTTGCAGATTCAGCTCAAAGGAACTGGCCTGACGGACATATTTCGAGATATTTCTTCTTCTTGTTGTTCTTCCTCTGCACAGCTAAGCTGGAAGTGGCATTTGCAGCTCGCAATAGTGCAGAGTTATCTCAAAGAAAGGGGCCACGGTGTTTCTGTATCTCTATTATGTTGGTGCGGGTTCGGAACTTTTAAATATCTTGATATATCTCGAGAACTACGCATCTGATCAAAAAATATCATAGAACATAAAAAGTAGGAAACTTAATTCTCTACAAAAAAGGTCTCTTAACATTTTGCCCTAACTCGCTTCGTTTCCGAGATATTTGCAGATATATCTCAAGGGAAGGGGCCTGACGGACATATTTCGAGATATTTCTTCTTCTTGTTGTTCTTCTTCTGCACAGCTAAGCTGGAAGTGGCATTTGCGGCTCGCACTAGTGCAGAGTTATCTCAAAGAAAGGGGCCACGGTGTTTCTGTATCTCTATTATGTTGGTGCGGCTTCGGAACTTTTAAATATCTCGATACATCTCGAAAACTACGCTTCTGATCAAAAAATATCATAGAACCTAAATTGTAGGAAACATAATTCTCTACAAAAAAGGTCTCTTAACATTTTGCCATAGCTCGCTTCGTTTCCGAGATATTTGCAGATATATCTCAAGGGAAGGGGCCTGACGGACATATTTCGAGATATTTCTTCTTCTTGTTATTCTTCTTCTGCACAGCTAAGCTGGAAGTGGCATTTACAGCTCGCAATAGTGCAGAGTTATCTCAAAGAAAGGGGCCACGGTGTTTCTGTATCTCTATTATGTTGGTGCGGCTTCAGAACTTTTAAATATCTTGATATATCTCGAGAACTACGCATCTGATCAAAAAATATCATAGAACATAAAAAGTAGGAAACTTAATTCTCCACAAAAAAGGTCTCTTAACATTTTGCCATAGCTCTCTTCGTTTCCGAGATATTTGCAGATTTATCTCAAGGGAAGGGGCCTGACGGACATATTTCGAGATATTTCTTCTTCTTGTTGTTCTTCTTCTGCACAGCTAAGCTGGAAGTGGCATTTGCAGCTCGCAATAGTGCAGAGTTATCTCAAAGAAAGGGGCCACTGTGTTTCTGTATCTCTATTATGTTGGTGCGGCTTCGGAACTTTTAAATATCTTGATATATCTCGAGAACTACGCATCTGATCAAAAAATATCATAGAACATAAAAAGTAGGAAACTTAATTCTCTACAAAAAAGGTCTCTTAACATTTTGCCATAACTCGCTTCGTTTCCGAGATATTTGCAGATTTATCTCAAGGGAAGGGGCCTGACGGACATATTTCGAGATATTTCTTCTTCTTGTTGTTCTTCTTCTGCACAGCTAAGCTGGAAGTGGCATTTGCGGCTCGCACTAGTGCAGAGTTATCTCAAAGAAAGGGGCCACGGTGTTTCTGTATCCCTATTATGTTGGTGCGGCTTCGGAACTTTTAAATATCTCGATATATCTCGAAAACTACGCTTCTGATCAAAAAATATCATAGAACATAAATTGTAGGAAACAGAATTCTCTACAAAAAAGGTCTCTTAACATTTTGCCATAGCTCGCTTCGTTTCCGAGATATTTGCAGATATATCTCAAGGGAAGGGGCCTGACGGACATATTTCGAGATATTTCTTCTTCTTGTTGTTCTTCTTCTGCACAGCTAAGCTGGAAGTGGCATTTGCGGCTCGCACTAGTGCAGAGTTATCTCAAAGAAAGGGGCCACGGTGTTTCTGTATCCCTATTATGTTGGTGCGGCTTCGGAACTTTTAAATATCTCGATATATCTCGAAAACTACGCTTCTGATCAAAAAATATCATAGAACATAAATTGTAGGAAACATAATTCTCTATAAAAAACGTCTCTTAACATTTTGCCATAGCTCGCTTCGTTTCCGAGATATTTGCAGATTCAGCTCAAAGGAACTGGCCTGACGGACATATTTCGAGATATTTCTTCTTCTTGTTGTTCTTCCTCTGCACAGCTAAGCTGGAAGTGGCATTTGCAGCTCGCAATAGTGCAGAGTTATCTCAAAGAAAGGGGCCACGGTGTTTCTGTATCTCTATTATGTTGGTGCGGGTTCGGAACTTTTAAATATCTTGATATATCTCGAGAACTACGCATCTGATCAAAAAATATCATAGAACATAAAAAGTAGGAAACTTAATTCTCTACAAAAAAGGTCTCTTAACATTTTGCCCTAACTCGCTTCGTTTCCGAGATATTTGCAGATATATCTCAAGGGAAGGGGCCTGACGGACATATTTCGAGATATTTCTTCTTCTTGTTGTTCTTCTTCTGCACAGCTAAGCTGGAAGTGGCATTTGCGGCTCGCACTAGTGCAGAGTTATCTCAAAGAAAGGGGCCACGGTGTTTCTGTATCTCTATTATGTTGGTGCGGCTTCGGAACTTTTAAATATCTCGATACATCTCGAAAACTACGCTTCTGATCAAAAAATATCATAGAACCTAAATTGTAGGAAACATAATTCTCTACAAAAAAGGTCTCTTAACATTTTGCCATAGCTCGCTTCGTTTCCGAGATATTTGCAGATATATCTCAAGGGAAGGGGCCTGACGGACATATTTCGAGATATTTCTTCTTCTTGTTATTCTTCTTCTGCACAGCTAAGCTGGAAGTGGCATTTACAGCTCGCAATAGTGCAGAGTTATCTCAAAGAAAGGGGCCACGGTGTTTCTGTATCTCTATTATGTTGGTGCGGCTTCAGAACTTTTAAATATCTTGATATATCTCGAGAACTACGCATCTGATCAAAAAATATCATAGAACATAAAAAGTAGGAAACTTAATTCTCTACAAAAAAGGTCTCTTAACATTTTGCCATAGCTCGCTTCGTTTCCGAGATATTTGCAGATTTATCTCAAGGGAAGGGGCCTGACGGACATATTTCGAGATATTTCTTCTTCTTGTTGTTCTTCTTCTGCACAGCTAAGCTGGAAGTGGCATTTGCAGCTCGCAATAGTGCAGAGTTATCTCAAAGAAAGGGGCCACGGTGTTTCTGTATCTCTATTATGTTGGTGCGGCTTCGGAACTTTTAAATATCTTGATATATTTCGAGAACTACGCATCTGATCAAAAAATATCATAGAACATAAAAAGTAGGAAACTCAATTCTCTACAAAAAAGGTCTCTCAACATTTTGCCATAGCTCGCTTCGTTTCCGAGATATTTGCAGATTTATCTCAAGGGAAGGGGCCTGACGGACATATTTCGAGATATTTCTTCTTCTTGTTGTTCTTCTTCTGCACAGCTAAGCTGGAAGTGGCATTTGCGGCTCGCACTAGTGCAGAGTTATCTCAAAGAAAGGGGCCACGGTGTTTCTGTATCTCTATTATGTTGGTGCGGCTTCGGAACTTTTAAATATCTTGATATATTTCGAGAACTACGCATCTGATCAAAAAATATCATAGAACATAAAAAGTAGGAAACTCAATTCTCTACAAAAAAGGTCTCTTAACATTTTGCCATAGCTCGCTTCGTTTCCGAGATATTTGCAGATTTATCTCAAGGGAAGGGGCCTGACGGACATATTTCGAGATATTTCTTCTTCTTGTTGTTCTTCTTCTGCACAGCTAAGCTGGAAGTGGCATTTGCGGCTCGCACTAGTGCAGAGTTATCTCAAAGAAAGGGGCCACGGTGTTTCTGTATCCCTATTATGTTGGTGCGGCTTCGGAACTTTTAAATATCTCGATATATCTCGAAAACTACGCTTCTGATCAAAAAATATCATAGAACATAAATTGTAGGAAACTTAATTCTCTACAAAAAAGGTCTCTTAACATTTTGCCATAGCTCTCTTCGTTTCCGAGATATTTGCAGATTTATCTCAAGGGAAGGGGCCTGACGGACATATTTCGAGATATTTCTTCTTCTTGTTGTTCTTCTTCTGCACAGCTAAGCTGGAAGTGGCATTTGCGGCTCGCACTAGTGCAGAGTTATCTCAAAGAAAGGGGCCACGGTGTTTCTGTATCCCTATTATGTTGGTGCGGCTTCGGAACTTTTAAATATCTCGATATATCTCGAAAACTACGCTTCGGATCAAAAAATATCATAGAACATAAACTGTAGGAAACATAATTCTCCACAAAAAACGTCTCTTAACATTTTGCCATAGCTCGCTTCGTTTCCGAGATATTTGCAGATTCAGCTCAAAGGAACTGGCCTGACGGACATATTTCGAGATATTTCTTCTTCTTGTTGTTCTTCCTCTGCACAGCTAAGCTGGAAGTGGCATTTGCAGCTCGCAATAGTGCAGAGTTATCTCAAAGAAAGGGGCCACGGTGTTTCTGTATCTCTATTATGTTGGTGCGGGTTCGGAACTTTTAAATATCTTGATATATCTCGAGAACTACGCATCTGATCAAAAAATATCATAGAACATAAAAAGTAGGAAACTTAATTCTCTACAAAAAAGGTCTCTTAACATTTTGCCATAACTCGCTTCGTTTCCGAGATATTTGCAGATATATCTCAAGGGAAGGGGCCTGACGGACATATTTCGAGATATTTCTTCTTCTTGTTGTTCTTCTTCTGCACAGCTAAGCTGGAAGTGGCATTTGCGGCTCGCACTAGTGCAGAGTTATCTCAAAGAAAGGGGCCACGGTGTTTCTGTATCTCTATTATGTTGGTGCGGCTTCGGAACTTTTAAATATCTCGATACATCTCGAAAACTACGCTTCTGATCAAAAAATATCATAGAACCTAAATTGTAGGAAACATAATTCTCTACAAAAAAGGTCTCTTAACATTTTGCCATAGCTCGCTTCGTTTCCGAGATATTTGCAGATATATCTCAAGGGAAGGGGCCTGACGGACATATTTCGAGATATTTCTTCTTCTTGTTATTCTTCTTCTGCACAGCTAAGCTGGAAGTGGCATTTACAGCTCGCAATAGTGCAGAGTTATCTCAAAGAAAGGGGCCACGGTGTTTCTGTATCTCTATTATGTTGGTGCGGCTTCAGAACTTTTAAATATCTTGATATATCTCGAGAACTACGCATCTGATCAAAAAATATCATAGAACATAAAAAGTAGGAAACTTAATTCTCTACAAAAAAGGTCTCTTAACATTTTGCCATAGCTCGCTTCGTTTCCGAGATATTTGCAGATTTATCTCAAGGGAAGGGGCCTGACGGACATATTTCGAGATATTTCTTCTTCTTGTTGTTCTTCTTCTGCACAGCTAAGCTGGAAGTGGCATTTGCAGCTCGCAATAGTGCAGAGTTATCTCAAAGAAAGGGGCCACGGTGTTTCTGTATCTCTATTATGTTGGTGCGGCTTCGGAACTTTTAAATATCTTGATATATTTCGAGAACTACGCATCTGATCAAAAAATATCATAGAACATAAAAAGTAGGAAACTCAATTCTCTACAAAAAAGGTCTCTTAACATTTTGCCATAGCTCGCTTCGTTTCCGAGATATTTGCAGATTTATCTCAAGGGAAGGGGCCTGACGGACATATTTCGAGATATTTCTTCTTCTTGTTGTTCTTCTTCTGCACAGCTAAGCTGGAAGTGGCATTTGCGGCTCGCACTAGTGCAGAGTTATCTCAAAGAAAGGGGCCACGGTGTTTCTGTATCTCTATTATGTTGGTGCGGCTTCGGAACTTTTAAATATCTTGATATATTTCGAGAACTACGCATCTGATCAAAAAATATCATAGAACATAAAAAGTAGGAAACTCAATTCTCTACAAAAAAGGTCTCTTAACATTTTGCCATAGCTCGCTTCGTTTCCGAGATATTTGCAGATTTATCTCAAGGGAAGGGGCCTGACGGACATATTTCGAGATATTTCTTCTTCTTGTTGTTCTTCTTCTGCACAGCTAAGCTGGAAGTGGCATTTGCGGCTCGCACTAGTGCAGAGTTATCTCAAAGAAAGGGGCCACGGTGTTTCTGTATCCCTATTATGTTGGTGCGGCTTCGGAACTTTTAAATATCTCGATATATCTCGAAAACTACGCTTCTGATCAAAAAATATCATAGAACATAAATTGTAGGAAACTTAATTCTCTACAAAAAAGGTCTCTTAACATTTTGCCATAGCTCTCTTCGTTTCCGAGATATTTGCAGATTTATCTCAAGGGAAGGGGCCTGACGGACATATTTCGAGATATTTCTTCTTCTTGTTGTTCTTCTTCTGCACAGCTAAGCTGGAAGTGGCATTTGCGGCTCGCACTAGTGCAGAGTTATCTCAAAGAAAGGGGCCACGGTGTTTCTGTATCCCTATTATGTTGGTGCGGCTTCGGAACTTTTAAATATCTCGATATATCTCGAAAACTACGCTTCGGATCAAAAAATATCATAGAACATAAACTGTAGGAAACATAATTCTCCACAAAAAACGTCTCTTAACATTTTGCCATAGCTCGCTTCGTTTCCGAGATATTTGCAGATTCAGCTCAAAGGAACTGGCCTGACGGACATATTTCGAGATATTTCTTCTTCTTGTTGTTCTTCCTCTGCACAGCTAAGCTGGAAGTGGCATTTGCAGCTCGCAATAGTGCAGAGTTATCTCAAAGAAAGGGGCCACGGTGTTTCTGTATCTCTATTATGTTGGTGCGGCTTCGGAACTTTTAAATATCTTGATATATCTCGAGAACTACGCATCTGATGAAAAAATATCATAGAACATAAAAGGTAGGAAACTTAATTCTCTACAAAAAAGGTCTCTTAACATTTTGCCATAGCTCGCTTGGTTTCCGAGATATTTGCAGATTTATCTCAAGGGAAGGGGCCTGACGGACATATTTTGAGATATTTCTTCTTCTTGTTGTTCTTCTTCTGCACAGCTAAGCTGGAAGTGGCACTTGCGGCTCGCACTAGTGCAGAGTTATCTCAAAGAAAGGGGCCACGGTGTTTCTGTATCCCTATTATGTTGGTGCGGCTTCGGAACTTTTAAATATCTCGATATATCTCGAAAACTACGCTTCGGATCAAAAAATATCATAGAACACAAACTGTAGGAAACATAATTCTCCACAAAAAACGTCTCTTAACATTTTGCCATAGCTCGCTTCGTTTCCGAGATATTTGCAGATTCAGCTCAAAGGAACTGGCCTGACGGACATATTTCGAGATATTTCTTCTTCTTGTTGTTCTTCCTCTGCACAGCTAAGCTGGAAGTGGCATTTGCAGCTCGCAATAGTGCAGAGTTATCTCAAAGAAAGGGGCCACGGTGTTTCTGTATCCCTATTATGTTGGTGCGGCTTCGGAACTTTTAAATATCTCGATATATCTCGAAAACTACGCTTCTGATCAAAAAATATCATAGAACATAAATTGTAGGAAACAGAATTCTCTACAAAAAAGGTCTCTTAACATTTTGCCATAGCTCGCTTCGTTTCCGAGATATTTGCAGATATATCTCAAGGGAAGGGGCCTGACGGACATATTTCGAGATATTTCTTCTTCTTGTTGTTCTTCTTCTGCACAGCTAAGCTGGAAGTGGCATTTGCGGCTCGCACTAGTGCAGAGTTATCTCAAAGAAAGGGGCCACGGTGTTTCTGTATCCCTATTATGTTGGTGCGGCTTCGGAACTTTTAAATATCTCGATATATCTCGAAAACTACGCTTCTGATCAAAAAATATCATAGAACATAAATTGTAGGAAACTTAATTCTCTACAAAAAAGGTCTCTTAACATTTTGCCATAGCTCTCTTCGTTTCCGAGATATTTGCAGATTTATCTCAAGGGAAGGGGCCTGACGGACATATTTCGAGATATTTCTTCTTCTTGTTGTTCTTCTTCTGCACAGCTAAGCTGGAAGTGGCATTTGCAGCTCGCAATAGTGCAGAGTTATCTCAAAGAAAGGGGCCACTGTGTTTCTGTATCTCTATTATGTTGGTGCGGCTTCGGAACTTTTAAATATCTTGATATATCTCGAGAACTACGCATCTGATCAAAAAATATCATAGAACATAAAAAGTAGGAAACTTAATTCTCTACAAAAAAGGTCTCTTAACATTTTGCCATAGCTCGCTTCGTTTCCGAGATATTTGCAGATTTATCTCAAGGGAAGGGGCCTGACGGACATATTTCGAGATAGTTCTTCTTCTTGTTGTTCTTCTTCTGCACAGCTAAGCTGGAAGTGGCATTTGCGGCTCGCACTAGTGCAGAGTTATCTCAAAGAAAGGGGCCACGGTGTTTCTGTATCTCTATTATGTTGGTGCGGCTTCGGGACTTTTAAATATCTCGATATATCTCGAAAACTACGCTTCTGGTCAAAAAATATCATAGAACATAAAAAGTAGGAAACTTAATTCTCTACAAAAAAGGTCTCTTAACATTTTGCCATAGCTCGCTTCGTTTCCGAGATATTTGCAGATTTATCTCAAGGGAAGGGGCCTAACGGACATATTTCGAGATATTTCTTCTTCTTGTTGTTCTTCTTCTGCACAGCTAACCTGGAAGTGGCATTTGCGGCTCGCACTAGTGCAGAGTTATCTCAAAGAAAGGGGCCACGGTGTTTCTGTATCCCTATTATGTTGGTGCGGCTTCGGAACTTTTAAATATCTCGATATATCTCGAAAACTACGCTTCTGATCAAAAAATATCATAGAACATAAATTGTAGGAAACAGAATTCTCTACAAAAAAGGTCTCTTAACATTTTGCCATAGCTCGCTTCGTTTCCGAGATATTTGCAGATATATCTCAAGGGAAGGGGCCTGACGGACATATTTCGAGATATTTCTTCTTCTTGTTGTTCTTCTTCTGCACAGCTAAGCTGGAAGTGGCATTTGCGGCTCGCACTAGTGCAGAGTTATCTCAAAGAAAGGGGCCACGGTGTTTCTGTATCCCTATTATGTTGGTGCGGCTTCGGAACTTTTAAATATCTCGATATATCTCGAAAACTACGCTTCTGATCAAAAAATATCATAGAACATAAATTGTAGGAAACTTAATTCTCTACAAAAAAGGTCTCTTAACATTTTGCCATAGCTCTCTTCGTTTCCGAGATATTTGCAGATTTATCTCAAGGGAAGGGGCCTGACGGACATATTTCGAGATATTTCTTCTTCTTGTTGTTCTCCTTCTGCACAGCTAAGCTGGAAGTGGCATTTGCAGCTCGCAATAGTGCAGAGTTATCTCAAAGAAAGGGGCCACTGTGTTTCTGTATCTCTATTATGTTGGTGCGGCTTCGGAACTTTTAAATATCTTGATATATCTCGAGAACTACGCATCTGATCAAAAAATATCATAGAACATAAAAAGTAGGAAACTTAATTCTCTACAAAAAAGGTCTCTTAACATTTTGCCATAGCTCGCTTCGTTTCCGAGATATTTGCAGATATATCTCAAGGGAAGGGGCCTGACGGACATATTTCGAGATATTTCTTGTTCTTGTTGTTCTTCTTCTGCACAGCTAAGCTGGAAGTGGCATTTGCAGCTCGCAATAGTGCAGAGTTATCTCAAAGAAAGGGGCCACGGTGTTTCTGTATCTCTATTATGTTGGTGCGGGTTCGGAACTTTTAATATCTTGATATATCTCGAGAACTACGCATCTGATCAAAAAATATCATAGAACATAAAAAGTAGGAAACTTAATTCTCTACAAAAAAGGTCTCTTAACATTTTGCCATAGCTCGCTTCGTTTCCGAGATATTTGCAGATTTATCGCAAGGGAAGGGGCCTGACGGACATATTTCGAGATATTTCTTCTTCTTGTTGTTCTTCTTCTGCACAGCTAAGCTGGAAGTGGCATTTGCGGCTCGCACTAGTGCAGAGTTATCTCAAAGAAAGGGGCCACGGTGTTTCTGTATCCCTATTATGTTGGTGCGGCTTCGGAACTTTTAAATATCTCGATATATCTCGAAAACTACGCTTCTGATCAAAAAATATCATAGAACATAAATTGTAGGAAACATAATTCTCTATAAAAAACGTCTCTTAACATTTTGCCATAGCTCGCTTCGTTTCCGAGATATTTGCAGATTCAGCTCAAAGGAGCTGGCCTGACGGACATATTTCGAGATATTTCTTCTTCTTGTTGTTCTTCCTCTGCACAGCTAAGCTGGAAGTGGCATTTGCAGCTCGCAATAGTGCAGAGTTATCTCAAAGAAAGGGGCCACGGTGTTTCTGTATCTCTATTATGTTGGTGCGGGTTCGGAACTTTTAAATATCTTGATATATCTCGAGAACTACGCATCTGATCAAAAAATATCATAGAACATAAAAAGTAGGAAACTTAATTCTCTACAAAAAAGGTCTCTTAACATTTTGCCATAACTCGCTTCGTTTCCGAGATATTTGCAGATTTATCTCAAGGGAAGGGGCCTGACGGACATATTTCGAGATATTTCTTCTTCTTGTTGTTCTTCTTCTGCACAGCTAAGCTGGAAGTGGCATTTGCGGCTCGCACTAGTGCAGAGTTATCTCAAAGAAAGGGGCCACGGTGTTTCTGTATCCCTATTATGTTGGTGCGGCTTCGGAACTTTTAAATATCTCGATATATCTCGAAAACTACGCTTCTGATCAAAAAATATCATAGAACATAAATTGTAGGAAACACAATTCTCTATAAAAAACGTCTCTTAACTATTGCAATAGCTCGCTTCGTTTCCGAGATATTTGCAGATTCAGCTCAAAGGAACTGGCCTGACGGACATATTTCGAGATATTTCTTCTTCTTGTTGTTCTTCTTCTGCACAGCTAAGCTGGAAGTGGCATTTGCAGCTCGCAATAGTGCAGAGTTATCTCAAAGAAAGGGGCCACGGTGTTTCTGTATCTCTATTATGTTGGTGCGGGTTCGGAACTTTTAAATATCTTGATATATCTCGAGAACTACGCATCTGATCAAAAAATATCATAGAACATAAAAAGTAGGAAACTTAATTCTCTACAAAAAAGGTCTCTTAACATTTTGCCATAGCTCGCTTCGTTTCCGAGATATTTGCAGATTTATCTCAAGGGAAGGGGCCTGACGGACATATTTCGAGATATTTCTTCTTCTTGTTGTTCTTCTTCTGCACAGCTAAGCTGGAAGTGGCATTTCGGCTCGCACTAGTGCAGAGTTATCTCAAAGAAAGGGGCCACGGTGTTTCTGTATCCCTATTATGTTGGTGCGGCTTCGGAACTTTTAAATATCTCGATATATCTCGAAAACTACGCTTCTGATCAAAAAATATCATAGAACATAAATTGTAGGAAACTTAATTCTCTACAAAAAAGGTCTCTTAACATTTTGCCATAGCTCTCTTCGTTTCCGAGATATTTGCAGATTTATCTCAAGGGAAGGGGCCTGACGGACATATTTCGAGATATTTCTTCTTCTTGTTGTTCTTCTTCTGCACAGCTAAGCTGGAAGTGGCATTTGCAGCTCGCAATAGTGCAGAGTTATCTCAAAGAAAGGGGCCACTGTGTTTCTGTATCTCTATTATGTTGGTGCGGCTTCGGAACTTTTAAATATCTTGATATATCTCGAGAACTACGCATCTGATCAAAAAATATCATAGAACATAAAAAGTAGGAAACTTAATTCTCTACAAAAAAGGTCTCTTAACATTTTGCCATAGCTCGCTTCGTTTCCGAGATATTTGCAGATTTATCTCAAGGGAAGGGGCCTGACGGACATATTTCGAGATAGTTCTTCTTCTTGTTGTTCTTCTTCTGCACAGCTAAGCTGGAAGTGGCATTTGCGGCTCGCACTAGTGCAGAGTTATCTCAAAGAAAGGGGCCACGGTGTTTCTGTATCTCTATTATGTTGGTGCGGCTTCGGGACTTTTAAATATCTCGATATATCTCGAAAACTACGCTTCTGGTCAAAAAATATCATAGAACATAAAAAGTAGGAAACTTAATTCTCTACAAAAAAGGTCTCTTAACATTTTGCCATAGCTCGCTTCGTTTCCGAGATATTTGCAGATTTATCTCAAGGGAAGGGGCCTAACGGACATATTTCGAGATATTTCTTCTTCTTGTTGTTCTTCTTCTGCACAGCTAACCTGGAAGTGGCATTTGCGGCTCGCACTAGTGCAGAGTTATCTCAAAGAAAGGGGCCACGGTGTTTCTGTATCCCTATTATGTTGGTGCGGCTTCGGAACTTTTAAATATCTCGATATATCTCGAAAACTACGCTTCTGATCAAAAAATATCATAGAACATAAATTGTAGGAAACAGAATTCTCTACAAAAAAGGTCTCTTAACATTTTGCCATAGCTCGCTTCGTTTCCGAGATATTTGCAGATATATCTCAAGGGAAGGGGCCTGACGGACATATTTCGAGATATTTCTTCTTCTTGTTGTTCTTCTTCTGCACAGCTAAGCTGGAAGTGGCATTTGCGGCTCGCACTAGTGCAGAGTTATCTCAAAGAAAGGGGCCACGGTGTTTCTGTATCCCTATTATGTTGGTGCGGCTTCGGAACTTTTAAATATCTCGATATATCTCGAAAACTACGCTTCTGATCAAAAAATATCATAGAACATAAATTGTAGGAAACTTAATTCTCTACAAAAAAGGTCTCTTAACATTTTGCCATAGCTCTCTTCGTTTCCGAGATATTTGCAGATTTATCTCAAGGGAAGGGGCCTGACGGACATATTTCGAGATATTTCTTCTTCTTGTTGTTCTTCTTCTGCACAGCTAAGCTGGAAGTGGCATTTGCAGCTCGCAATAGTGCAGAGTTATCTCAAAGAAAGGGGCCACTGTGTTTCTGTATCTCTATTATGTTGGTGCGGCTTCGGAACTTTTAAATATCTTGATATATCTCGAGAACTACGCATCTGATCAAAAAATATCATAGAACATAAAAAGTAGGAAACTTAATTCTCTACAAAAAAGGTCTCTTAACATTTTGCCATAGCTCGCTTCGTTTCCGAGATATTTGCAGATTTATCGCAAGGGAAGGGGCCTGACGGACATATTTCGAGATATTTCTTCTTCTTGTTGTTCTTCTTCTGCACAGCTAAGCTGGAAGTGGCATTTGCGGCTCGCACTAGTGCAGAGTTATCTCAAAGAAAGGGGCCACGGTGTTTCTGTATCCCTATTATGTTGGTGCGGCTTCGGAACTTTTAAATATCTCGATATATCTCGAAAACTACGCTTCTGATCAAAAAATATCATAGAACATAAATTGTAGGAAACATAATTCTCTATAAAAAACGTCTCTTAACATTTTGCCATAGCTCGCTTCGTTTCCGAGATATTTGCAGATTCAGCTCAAAGGAGCTGGCCTGACGGACATATTTCGAGATATTTCTTCTTCTTGTTGTTCTTCCTCTGCACAGCTAAGCTGGAAGTGGCATTTGCAGCTCGCAATAGTGCAGAGTTATCTCAAAGAAAGGGGCCACGGTGTTTCTGTATCTCTATTATGTTGGTGCGGGTTCGGAACTTTTAAATATCTTGATATATCTCGAGAACTACGCATCTGATCAAAAAATATCATAGAACATAAAAAGTAGGAAACTTAATTCTCTACAAAAAAGGTCTCTTAACATTTTGCCATAACTCGCTTCGTTTCCGAGATATTTGCAGATTTATCTCAAGGGAAGGGGCCTGACGGACATATTTCGAGATATTTCTTCTTCTTGTTGTTCTTCTTCTGCACAGCTAAGCTGGAAGTGGCATTTGCGGCTCGCACTAGTGCAGAGTTATCTCAAAGAAAGGGGCCACGGTGTTTCTGTATCCCTATTATGTTGGTGCGGCTTCGGAACTTTTAAATATCTCGATATATCTCGAAAACTACGCTTCTGATCAAAAAATATCATAGAACATAAATTGTAGGAAACACAATTCTCTATAAAAAACGTCTCTTAACTATTGCAATAGCTCGCTTCGTTTCCGAGATATTTGCAGATTCAGCTCAAAGGAACTGGCCTGACGGACATATTTCGAGATATTTCTTCTTCTTGTTGTTCTTCCTCTGCACAGCTAAGCTGGAAGTGGCATTTGCAGCTCGCAATAGTGCAGAGTTATCTCAAAGAAAGGGGCCACGGTGTTTCTGTATCTCTATTATGTTGGTGCGGGTTCGGAACTTTTAAATATCTTGATATATCTCGAGAACTACGCATCTGATCAAAAAATATCATAGAACATAAAAAGTAGGAAACTTAATTCTCTACAAAAAAGGTCTCTTAACATTTTGCCATAGCTCGCTTCGTTTCCGAGATATTTGCAGATATATCTCAAGGGAAGGGGCCTGACGGACATATTTCGAGATATTTCTTCTTCTTGTTGTTCTTCTTCTGCACAGCTAAGCTGGAAGTGGCATTTGCGGCTCGCACTAGTGCAGAGTTATCTCAAAGAAAGGGGCCACGGTGTTTCTGTATCTCTATTATGTTGGTGCGGCTTCGGAACTTTTAAATATCTCGATACATCTCGAAAACTACGCTTCTGATCAAAAAATATCATAGGACCTAAATTGTAGGAAACATAATTCTCTACAAAAAAGGTCTCTTAACATTTTGCCATAGCTCGCTTCGTTTCCGAGATATTTGCAGATATATCTCAAGGGAAGGGGCCTGACGGACATATATCGAGATATTTCTTCTTCTTGTTATTCTTCTTCTGCACAGCTAAGCGGGAAGTGGCATTTACAGCTCGCAATAGTGCAGAGTTATCTCAAAGAAAGGGGCCACGGTGTTTCTGTATCTCTATTATGTTGGTGCGGCTTCGGAACTTTTAAATATCTTGATATATCTCGAGAACTACGCATCTGATCAAAAAATATCATAGAACATAAAAAGTAGGAAACTTAATTCTCTACAAAAAAGGTCTCTTAACATTTTGCCATAGCTCGCTTCGTTTCCGAGATATTTGCAGATTTATCTCAAGGGAAGGGGCCTGACGGACATATTTCGAGATATTTCTTCTTCTTGTTGTTCTTCTTCTGCACAGCTAAGCTGGAAGTGGCATTTGCGGCTCGCACTAGTGCAGAGTTATCTCAAAGAAAGGGGCCACGGTGTTTCTGTATCTCTATTATGTTGGTGCGGCTTCGGAACTTTTAAATATCTCGATATATCTCGAAAACTACGCTTCTGATCAAAAAATATCATAGAACATAAATTGTAGGAAACATAATTCTCTACAAAAAAGGTCTCTTAACATTTTGCCGTAGCTCGCATCGTTTCCGAGATATTTGCAGATATATCTCAAGGGAAGGGGCCTGACGGACATATTTCGAGATATTTCTTCTTCTTGTTGTTCTTCTTCTGCACAGCTAAGCTGGAAGTGGCATTTGCGGCTCGCACTAGTGCAGAGTTATCTCAAAGAAATGGACCACGGTGTTTCTGTATCCCTATTATGTTGGTGAGGCTTCGGAACTTTTAAATATCTCGATATATCTCGAAAACTACGCTTCTGATCAAAAAATATCATAGAGCATAAATTGTAGGAAACATAATTCTCTATAAAAAACGTCTCTTAACATTTTGCCATAGCTCGGTTCGTTTCCGAGATATTTGCAGATATATCTCAAGGGAAGGGGCCTGACGGACATATTTCGAGATATTTCTTCTTCTTGTTATTCGTCTTCTGCACAGCTAAGCTGGAAGTGGCATTTACAGCTCGCAATAGTGCAGAGTTATCTCAAAGAAAGGGGCCACGGTGTTTCTGTATCTCTATTATGTTGGTGCGGCTTCGGAACTTTTAAATATCTTGATATATCTCGAGAACTACGCATCTGATCAAAAAATATCATAGAACATAAAAAGTAGGAAACTTAATTCTCTACAAAAAAGGTCTCTTAACATTTTGCCATAGCTCGCTTCGTTTCCGAGATATTTGCAGATTTATCTCAAGGGAAGGGGCCTGACGGACATATTTCGAGATATTTCTTCTTCTTGTTGTTCTTCTTCTGCACAGCTAAGCTGGAAGTGGTATTTGCGGCTCGCACTAGTGCAGAGTTATCTCAAAGAAAGGGGCCACGGTGTTTCTGTATCCCTATTATGTTGGTGCGGCTTCGGAATTTTTAAATATCTCGATATATCTCGAGAACTACGCTTCTGATCAAAAAATATCATAGAACATAAATTGTAGGAAACGTAATTCTCTACAAACAACGTCTCTTAACATTTTGCCATAGCTCGCTTCGTTTCCGAGATATTTGCAGATTCAGCTCAAAGGAACTGGCCTGACGGACATATTTCGAGATATTTCTTCTTCTTGTTGTTCTTCCTCTGCACAGCTAAGCTGGAAGTGGCATTTGCAGCTCGCAATAGTGCAGAGTTATCTCAAAGAAAGGGGCCACGGTGTTTCTGTATCTCTATTATGTTGGTGCGGCTTCGGAACTTTTAAATATCTTGATATATCTCGAGAACTACGCATCTGATCAAAAAATATCATAGAACATAAAAAGTAGGAAACTTAATTCTCTACAAAAAAGGTCTCTTAACATTTTGCCATAGCTCGCTTCGTTTCCGAGATATGTGCAGATTTATCTCAAGGGAAGGGGCCTGACGGACATATTTCGAGATATTTCTTCTTCTTGTTGTTCTCCTTCAGCACAGCTAAGCTGGAAGTGGCATTTGCGGCTCGCACTAGTGCAGAGTTATCTCAAAGAAAGGGGCCACGGTGTTTCTGTATCCCTATTATGTTGGTGCGGCTTCGGAACTTTTAAATATCTCGATATATCTCGAAAACTACGCTTCTGATCAAAAAATATCATAGAACATAAATTGTAGGAAACATAATTCTCTACAAAAAAGGTCTCTTAACATTTTGCCATAGCTCGCTTCGTTTCCGAGATATTTGCAGATATATCTCAAGGGAAGGGGCCTGACGGACATATTTCGAGATATTTCTTCTTCTTGTTGTTCTTCTTCTGCACAGCTAAGCTGGAAGTGGCATTTGCGGCTCGCACTAGTGCAGAGTTATCTCAAAGAAAGGGGCCACGGTGTTTCTGTATCCCTATTATGTTGGTGCGGCTTCGGAACTTTTAAATATCTCGATATATCTCGAAAACTACGCTTCTGATCAAAAAATATCATAGAACATAAATTGTAGGAAACATAATTCTCTATAAAAAACGTCTCTTAACTATTGCAATAGCTCGCTTCGTTTCCGAGATATTTGCAGATTCAGCTCAAAGGAACTGGCCTGACGGACATATTTCGAGATATTTCTTCTTCTTGTTGTTCTTCTTCTGCACAGCTAAGCTGGAAGTGGCATTTGCGGCTCGCACTAGTGCAGAGTTATCTCAAAGAAAGGGGCCACGGTGTTTCTGTATCTCTATTATGTTGGTGCGGCTTCGGAACTTTTAAATATCTCGATACATCTCGAAAACTACGCTTCTGATCAAAAAATATCATAGGACCTAAATTGTAGGAAACATAATTCTCTACAAAAAAGGTCTCTTAACATTTTGCCATAGCTCGCTTCGTTTCCGAGATATTTGCAGATATATCTCAAGGGAAGGGGCCTGACGGACATATTTCGAGATATTTCTTCTTCTTGTTATTCTTCTTCTGCACAGCTAAGCTGGAAGTGGCATTTACAGCTCGCAATAGTGCAGAGTTATCTCAAAGAAAGGGGCCACGGTGTTTCTGTATCTCTATTATGTTGGTGCGGCTTCGGAACTTTTAAATATCTTGATATATCTCGAGAACTACGCATCTGATCAAAAAATATCATAGAACATAAAAAGTAGGAAACTTAATTCTCTACAAAAAAGGTCTCTTAACATTTTGCCATAGCTCGCTTTGTTTCCGAGATATTTGCAGATTTATCTCAAGGGAAGGGGCCTGACGGACATATTTCGAGATATTTCTTCTTCTTGTTGTTCTTCTTCTGCACAGCTAAGCTGGAAGTGGCATTTGCGGCTCGCACTAGTGCAGAGTTATCTCAAAGAAAGGGGCCACGGTGTTTCTGTATCCCTATTATGTTGGTGCGGCTTCGGAATTTTTAAATATCTCGATATATCTCGAGAACTACGCTTCTGATCAAAAAATATCATAGAACATAAATTGTAGGAAACGTGATTCTCTACAAAAAACGTCTCTTAACATTTTGCCATAGCTCGCTTCGTTTCCGAGATATTTGCAGATTCAGCTCAAAGGAACTGGCCTGACGGACATATTTCGAGATATTTCTTCTTCTTGTTGTTCTTCCTCTGCACAGCTAAGCTGGAAGTGGCATTTGCAGCTCGCAATAGTGCAGAGTTATCTCAAAGAAAGGGGCCACGGTGTTTCTGTATCTCTATTATGTTGGTGCGGCTTCGGAACTTTTAAATATCTTGATATATCTCGAGAACTACGCATCTGATCAAAAAATATCATAGAACATAAAAAGTAGGAAACTTAATTCTCTACAAAAAAGGTCTCTTAACATTTTGCCATAGCTCGCTTCGTTTCCGAGATATGTGCAGATTTATCTCAAGGGAAGGGGCCTGACGGACATATCTCGAGATATTTCTTCTTCTTGTTGTTCTTCTTCTGCACAGCTAAGCTGGAAGTGGCATTTGCGGCTCGCACTAGTGCAGAGTTATCTCAAAGAAAGGGGCCACGGTGTTTCTGTATCCCTATTATGTTGGTGCGGCTTCGGAACTTTTAAATATCTCGATATATCTCGAAAACTACGCTTCTGATCAAAAAATATCATAGAACATAAATTGTAGGAAACATAATTCTCTACAAAAAAGGTCTCTTAACATTTTGCCATAGCTCGCTTCGTTTCCGAGATATTTGCAGATATATGTCAAGGGAAGGGCCCTGACGGACATATTTCGAGATATTTCTTCTTCTTGTTGTTCTTCTTCTGCACAGCTAAGCTGGAAGTGGCATTTGCGGCTCGCACTAGTGCAGAGTTATCTCAAAGAAAGGGGCCACGGTGTTTCTGTATCCCTATTATGTTGGTGCGGCTTCGGAACTTTTAAATATCTCGATATATCTCGAAAACTACGCTTCTGATCAAAAAATATCATAGAACATAAATTGTAGGAAACATAATTCTCTATAAAAAACGTCTCTTAACTATTGCAATAGCTCGCTTCGTTTCCGAGATATTTGCAGATTCAGCTCAAAGGAACTGGCCTGACGGACATATTTCGAGATATTTCTTCTTCTTGTTGTTCTTCCTCTGCACAGCTAAGCTGGAAGTGGCATTTGCAGCTCGCAATAGTGCAGGGTTATCTCAAAGAAAGGGGCCACGGTGTTTCTGTATCTCTATTATGTTGGTGCGGGTTCGGAACTTTTAAATATCTTGATATATCTCGAGAACTACGCATCTGATCAAAAAATATCATAGAACATAAATTGTAGGAAACATAATTCTATACAAAAAAGGTCTCTTAACATTTTGCCGTAGCTCGCTTCGTTTCCGAGATATTTGCAGATATATCTCAAGGGAAGGGGCCTGACGGACATATTTCGAGATATTTCTTCTTCTTGTTGTTCTTCTTCTGCACAGCTAAGCTGGAAGTGGCATTTGCGGCTCGCACTAGTGCAGAGTTATCTCAAAGAAAGGGACCACGGTGTTTCTGTATCCCTATTATGTTGGTGCGGCTTCGGAACTTTTAAATATCTCGATATATCTCGAAAACTACGCTTCTGATCAAAAAATATCATAGAACATAAATTGTAGGAAACATAATTCTCTATAAAAAACGTCTCTTAACATTTTGCCATAGCTCGGTTCGTTTCCGAGATATTTGCAGATATATCTCAAGGGAAGGGGCCTGACAGACATATTTCGAGATATTTCTTCTTCTTGTTATTCGTCTTCTGCACAGCTAAGCTGGAAGTGGCATTTACAGCTCGCAATAGTGCAGAGTTATCTCAAAGAAAGGGGCCACGGTGTTTCTGTATCTCTATTATGTTGGTGCGGCTTCGGAACTTTTAAATATCTTGATATATCTCGAGAACTACGCATCTGATCAAAAAATATCATAGAACATAAAAAGTAGGAAACTTAATTCTCTACAAAAAAGGTCTCTTAACATTTTGCCATAGCTCGCTTCGTTTCCGAGATATTTGCAGATTTATCTCAAGGGAAGGGGCCTGACGGACATATTTCGAGATATTTCTTCTTCTTGTTGTTCTTCTTCTGCACAGCTAAGCTGGAAGTGGCATTTGCGGCTCGCACTAGTGCAGAGTTATCTCAAAGAAAGGGGCCACGGTGTTTCTGTATCCCTATTATGTTGGTGCGGCTTCGGAATTTTTAAATATCTCGATATATCTCGAGAACTACGCTTCTGATCAAAAAATATCATAGAACATAAATTGTAGGAAACGTAATTCTCTACAAAAAACGTCTCTTAACATTTTGCCATAGCTCGCTTCGTTTCCGAGATATTTGCAGATTCAGCTCAAAGGACCTGGCCTGACGGACATATTTCGAGATATTTCTTCTTCTTGTTGTTCTTCCTCTGCACAGCTAAGCTGGAAGTGGCATTTGCAGCTCGCAATAGTGCAGAGTTATCTCAAAGAAAGGGGCCACGGTGTTTCTGTATCTCTATTATGTTGGTGCGGCTTCGGAACTTTTAAATATCTTGATATATCTCGAGAACTACGCATCTGATCAAAAAATATCATAGAACATAAAAAGTAGGAAACTTAATTCTCTACAAAAAAGGTCTCTTAACATTTTGCCATAGCTCGCTTCGTTTCCGAGATATTTGCAGATTTATCTCAAGGGAAGGGGCCTGACGGACATATTTCGAGATATTTCTTCTTCTTGTTGTTCTTCTTCTGCACAGCTAAGCTGGAAGTGGCATTTGCGGCTCGCACTAGTGCAGAGTTATCTCAAAGAAAGGGGCCACGGTGTTTCTGTATCTCTATTATGTTGGTGCGGCTTCGGAACTTTTAAATATCTCGATATATCTCGAAAACTACGCTTCTGATCAAAAAATATCATAGAACATAAATTGTAGGAAACATAATTCTCTACAAAAAAGGTCTCTTAACATTTTGCCATAGCTCGCTTCGTTTCCGAGATATTTGCAGATATATCTCAAGGGAAGGGGCCTGACGGACATATTTCGAGATATTTCTTCTTCTTGTTATTCTTCTTCTGCACAGCTAAGCTGGAAGTGGCATTTACAGCTCGCAATAGTGCAGAGTTATCTCAAAGAAAGGGGCCACGGTGTTTCTGTATCTCTATTATGTTGGTGCGGCTTCGGAACTTTTCAATATCTTGATATATCTCGAGAACTACGCATCTGATCAAAAAATATCATAGAACATAAAAAGTAGGAAACTTAATTCTCTACAAAAAAGGTCTCTTAACATTTTGCCATAGCTCGCTTCGTTTCCGAGATATTTGCAGATTTATCTCAAGGGAAGGGGCCTGACGGACATATTTCGAGATATTTCTTCTTCTTGTTGTTCTTCTTCTGCACAGCTAAGCTGGAAGTGGCATTTGCGGCTCGCACTAGTGCAGAGTTATCTCAAAGGAAGGGGCCACGGTGTTTCTGTATCCCTATTATGTTGGTGCGGCTTCGGAATTTTTAAATATCTCGATATATCTCGAGAACTACGCTTCTGATCAAAAAATATCATAGAACATAAATTGTAGGAAACGTGATTCTCTACAAAAAACGTCTCTTAACATTTTGCCATAGCTCGCTTCGTTTCCGAGATATTTGCAGATTCAGCTCAAAGGAACTGGCCTGACGGACATATTTCGAGATATTTCTTCTTCTTGTTGTTCTTCCTCTGCACAGCTAAGCTGGAAGTGGCATTTGCAGCTCGCAATAGTGCAGAGTTATCTCAAAGAAAGGGGCCACGGTGTTTCTGTATCTCTATTATGTTGGTGCGGCTTCGGAACTTTTAAATATCTTGATATATCTCGAGAACTACGCATCTGATCAAAAAATATCATAGAACATAAAAAGTAGGAAACTTAATTCTCTACAAAAAAGGTCTCTTAACATTTTGCCATAGCTCGCTTCGTTTCCGAGATATGTGCAGATTTATCTCAAGGGAAGGGGCCTGACGGACATATCTCGAGATATTTCTTCTTCTTGTTGTTCTTCTTCTGCACAGCTAAGCTGGAAGTGGCATTTGCGGCTCGCACTAGTGCAGAGTTATCTCAAAGAAAGGGGCCACGGTGTTTCTGTATCCCTATTATGTTGGTGCGGCTTCGGAACTTTTAAATATCTCGATATATCTCGAAAACTACGCTTCTGATCAAAAAATATCATAGAACATAAATTGTAGGAAACATAATTCTCTACAAAAAAGGTCTCTTAACATTTTGCCATAGCTCGCTTCGTTTCCGAGATATTTGCAGATATATGTCAAGGGAAGGGCCCTGACGGACATATTTCGAGATATTTCTTCTTCTTGTTGTTCTTCTTCTGCACAGCTAAGCTGGAAGTGGCATTTGCGGCTCGCACTAGTGCAGAGTTATCTCAAAGAAAGGGGCCACGGTGTTTCTGTATCCCTATTATGTTGGTGCGGCTTCGGAACTTTTAAATATCTCGATATATCTCGAAAACTACGCTTCTGATCAAAAAATATCATAGAACATAAATTGTAGGAAACATAATTCTCTATAAAAAACGTCTCTTAACTATTGCAATAGCTCGCTTCGTTTCCGAGATATTTGCAGATTCAGCTCAAAGGAACTGGCCTGACGGACATATTTCGAGATATTTCTTCTTCTTGTTGTTCTTCCTCTGCACAGCTAAGCTGGAAGTGGCATTTGCAGCTCGCAATAGTGCAGGGTTATCTCAAAGAAAGGGGCCACGGTGTTTCTGTATCTCTATTATGTTGGTGCGGGTTCGGAACTTTTAAATATCTTGATATATCTCGAGAACTACGCATCTGATCAAAAAATATCATAGAACATAAAAAGTAGGAAACTTAATTCTCTACAAAAAAGGTCTGTTAACATTTTGCCATAGCTCGCTTCGTTTCCGAGATATTTGCAGATTTATCTCAAGGGAAGGGGCCTGACGGACATATTTCGAGATATTTCTTCTTCTTGTTGTTCTTCTTCTGCACAGCTAAGCTGGAAGTGGCGTTTGCGGCTCGCACTAGTGCAGAGTTATCTCAAAGAAAGGGGCCACGGTGTTTCTGTATCCCTATTATGTTGGTGCGGCTTCGGAACTTTTAAATATCTCGATATATCTCGAGAACTACGCTTCTGATCAAAAAATATCATAGAACATAAATTGTAGGAAACGTAATTCTCTACAAAAAACGTCTCTTAACATTTTGCCATAGCTCGCTTCGTTTCCGAGATATTTGCAGATTCAGCTCAAAGGAACTGGCCTGACGGACATATTTCGAGATATTTCTTCTTCTTGTTGTTCTTCCTCTGCACAGCTAAGCTGGAAGTGGCATTTGCAGCTCGCAATAGTGCAGAGTTATCTCAAAGAAAGGGGCCACGGTGTTTCTGTATCTCTATTATGTTGGTGCGGGTTCGGAACTTTTAAATATCTTGATATATCTCGAGAACTACGCATCTGATCAAAAAATATCATAGAACATAAAAAGTAGGAAACTTAATTCTCTACAAAAAAGGTCTCTTAACATTTTGCCATAGCTCGCTTCGTTTCCGAGATATTTGCAGATTTATCTCAAGGGAAGGGGCCTGACGGACATATTTCGAGATATTTCTTCTTCTTGTTGTTCTTCTTCTGCACAGCTAAGCTGGAAGTGGCGTTTGCGGCTCGCACTAGTGCAGAGTTATCTCAAAGAAAGGGGCCACGGTGTTTCTGTATCCCTATTATGTTGGTGCGGCTTCGGAACTTTTAAATATCTCGATATATCTCGAAAACTACGCTTCTGATCAAAAAATATCATAGAACATAAATTGTAGGAAACATAATTCTCTACAAAAAAGGTCTCTTAACATTTTGCCATAGCTCGCTTCGTTTCCGAGATATTTGCAGATATATCTCAAGGGAAGGGGCCTGACGGACATATTTCGAGATATTTCTTCTTCTTGTTGTTCTTCTTCTGCACAGCTAAGCTGGAAGTGGCATTTGCGGCTCGCACTAGTGCAGAGTTATCTCAAAGAAAGGGGCCACGGTGTTTCTGTATCCCTATTATGTTGGTGCGGCTTCGGAACTTTTAAATATCTCGATATATCTCGAAAACTACGCTTCTGATCAAAAAATATCATAGAACATAAATTGTAGGAAACATAATTCTCTATAAAAAATGTCTCTTAACATTTTGCCAGAGCTCGCTTCGTTTCCGAGATATTTGCAGATTCAGCTCAAAGGAACTGGCCTGACGGACATATTTCGAGATATTTCTTCTTCTTGTTGTTCTTCCTCTGCACAGCTAAGCTGGAAGTGGCATTTGCAGCTCGCAATAGTGCAGAGTTATCTCAAAGAAAGGGGCCACGGTGTTTCTGTATCTCTATTATGTTGGTGCGGCTTCGGAACTTTTAAATATCTCGATACATCTCGAAAACTACGCTTCTGATCAAAAAATATCATAGAACATAAATTGTAGGAAACATAATTCTCTACAAAAAACGTCTCTTAACATTTTGCCATAGCTCGCTTCGTTTCCGAGATATTTGCAGATTCAGCTCAAAGGAACTGGCCTGACGGACATATTTCGAGATATTTCTTCTTCTTGTTGTTCTTCCTCTGCACAGCTAAGCTGGAAGTGGCATTTGCGGCTCGCACTAGTGCAGAGTTATCTCAAAGAAAGGGGCCACGGTGTTTCTGTATCTCTATTATGTTGGTGCGGCTTCGGAACTTTTAAATATCTCGATACATCTCGAAAACTACGCTTCTGATCAAAAAATATCATAGAACCTAAATTGTAGGAAACATAATTCTCTACAAAAAAGGTCTCTTAACATTTTGCCATAGCTCGCTTCGTTTCCGAGATATTTGCAGATATATCTCAAGGGAAGGGGCCTGACGGACATATTTCGAGATATTTCTTCTTCTTGTTATTCTTCTTCTGCACAGCTAAGCTGGAAGTGGCATTTACAGCTCGCAATAGTGCAGAGTTATCTCAAAGAAAGGGGCCACGGTGTTTCTGTATCTCTATTATGTTGGTGCGGCTTCGGAACTTTTAAATATCTTGATATATCTCGAGAACTACGCATCTGATCAAAAAATATCATACAAGATAAAAAGTAGGAAACTTAATTCTCTACAAAAAAGGTCTCTTAACATTTTGCCATAGCTCGCTTCGTTTCCGAGATATTTGCAGATTTATCTCAAGGGAAGGGGCCTGACGGACATATTTCGAGATATTTCTTCTTCTTGTTGTTCTTCTTCTGCACAGCTAAGCTGGAAGTGGCATTTACAGCTCGCAATAGTGCAGAGTTATCTCAAAGAAAGGGGCCACGGTGTTTCTGTATCTCTATTATGTTGGTGCGGCTTCGGAACTTTTAAATATCTTGATATATCTCGAGAACTACGCATCTGATCAAAAAATATCATAGAACATAAAAAGTAGGAAACTTAATTCTCTACAAAAATGGTCTCTTAACATTTTGCCATAGCTCGCTTCGTTTCCGAGATATTTGCAGATTTATCTCAAGGGAAGGGGCCTGACGGACATATTTCGAGATATTTCTTCTTCTTGTTATTCTTCTTCTGCACAGCTAAGCTGGAAGTGGCATTTACAGCTCGCAATAGTGCAGAGTTATCTCAAAGAAAGGGGCCACGGTGTTTCTGTATCCCTATTATGTTGGTGCGGCTTCGGAACTTTCAAATATCTCGATATATCTCGAAAACTACGCTTCTGATCAAAAAATATCATAGAACATAAATTGTAGGAAACATAATTCTCTATAAAAAACGTCTCTTAACATTTTGCCATAGCTCGCTTCGTTTCCGAGATATTTGCAGATATATCTCAAGGGAAGGGGCCTGACGGACATATTTCGAGATATTTCTTCTTCTTGTTGTTCTTCTTCTGCACAGCTAAGCTGGAAGTGGCATTTACAGCTCGCAATAGTGTAGAGTTATCTCAAAGAAAGGGGCCACGGTGTTTCTGTATCCCTATTATGTTGGTGCGGCTTCGGAACTTTTAACTATCTCGATATATCTCGAAAACTACGCTTCTGATCAAAAAATATCATAGAACATAAATTGTAGGAAACATAATTCTCTATAAAAAACGTCTCTCAACATTTTGCCATAGCTCGCTTCGTTTCCGAGATATTTGCAGATTCAGCTCAAAGGAACTGGCCTGACGGACATATTTCGAGATATTTCTTCTTCTTGTTGTTCTTCCTCTGCACAGCTAAGCTGGAAGTGGCATTTGCAGCTCGCAATAGTGCAGAGTTATCTCAAAGAAAGGGGCCACGGTGTTTCTGTATCTCTATTATGTTGGTGCGGGTTCGGAACTTTTAAATATCTTGATATATCTCGAGAACTACGCATCTGATCAAAAAATATCATAGAACATAAAAAGTAGGAAACTTAATTCTCTACAAAAAAGGTCTCTTAACATTTTGCCATAGCTCGCTTCGTTTCCGAGATATTTGCAGATTTATCTCAAGGGAAGGGGCCTGACGGACATATTTCGAGATATTTCTTCTTCTTGTTGTTCTTCTTCTGCACAGCTAAGCTGGAAGTGGCATTTGCGGCTCGCACTAGTGCAGAGTTATCTCAAAGAAAGGGGCCACGGTGTTTCTGCATCTCTATTATGTTGGTGCGGCTTCGGAACTTTTAAATATCTCGATATATCTCGAAAACTACGCTTCTGATCAAAAAATATCATAGAACCTAAATTGTAGGAAACATAATTCTCTACAAAAAAGGTCTCTTAACATTTTGCCATAGCTCGCTTCGTTTCCGAGATATTTGCAGATATATCTCAAGGGAAGGGGCCTGACGGACATATTTCGAGATATTTCTTCTTCTTGTTATTCTTCTTCTGCATAGCTAAGCTGGAAGTGGCATTTACAGCTCGCAATAGTGCAGAGTTATCTCAAAGAAAGGGGCCACGGTGTTTCTGTATCTCTATTATGTTGGTGCGGCTTCGGAACTTTTAAATATCTTGATATATCTCGAGAACTACGCATCTGATCAAAAAATATCATACAAGATAAAAAGTAGCAAACTTAATTCTCTACAAAAAAGGTCTCTTAACATTTTGCCATAGCTCGCTTCGTTTCCGAGATATTTGCAGATTTATCTCAAGGGAAGGGGCCTGACGGACATATTTCGAGATATTTCTTCTTCTTGTTGTTCTTCTTCTGCACAGCTAAGCTGGAAGTGGCATTTACAGCTCGCAATAGTGCAGAGTTATCTCAAAGAAAGGGGCCACGGTGTTTCTGTATCTCTATTATGTTGGTGCGGCTTCGGAACTTTTAAATATCTTGATATATCTCGAGAACTACGCATCTGATCAAAAAATATCATAGAACATAAAAAGTAGGAAACTTAATTCTCTACAAAAATGGTCTCTTAACATTTTGCCATAGCTCGCTTCGTTTCCGAGATATTTGCAGATTTATCTCAAGGGAAGGGGCCTGACGGACATATTTCCAGATATTTCTTCTTCTTGTTGTTCTTCTTCTGCACAGCTAAGCTGGAAGTGGCATTTGCGGCTCGCACTAGTGCAGAGTTATCTCAACGAAAGGGGCCACGGTGTTTCTGTATCTCTATTATGTTGGTGCGGCTTCGGAACTTTTAAATATCTTGATATATCTCGAGAACTACGCATCTGATCAAAAAATGTCATAGAACATAAAAAGTAGGAAACTTAATTCTCTACAAAAAAGGTCTCTTAACATTTTGCCATAGCTCGCTTCGTTTCCGAGATATTTGCAGATTTATCTCAAGGGAAGGGGCCTGACGGACATATTTCGAGATATTTCTTCTTCTTGTTATTCTTCTTCTGCACAGCTAAGCTGGAAGTGGCATTTACAGCTCGCAATAGTGCAGAGTTATCTCAAAGAAAGGGGCCACGGTGTTTCTGTATCCCTATTATGTTGGTGCGGCTTCGGAACTTTTAAATATCTCGATATATCTCGAAAACTACGCTTCTGATAAAAAAATATCATAGAACATAAATTGTAGGAAACATAATTCTCTATAAAAAACGTCTCTTAACATTTTGCCATAGCTCGCTTCGTTTCCGAGATATTTGCAGATATATCTCAAGGGAAGGGGCCTGACGGACATATTTCGAGATATTTCTTCTTCTTGTTGTTCTTCTTCTGCACAGCTAAGCTGGAAGTGGCATTTGCGGCTCGCACTAGTGCAGAGTTATCTCAAAGAAAGGGGCCACGGTGTTTCTGTATCCCTATTATGTTGGTGCGGCTTCGGAACTTTTAAATATCTCGATATATCTCGAAAACTACGCTTCTGATCAAAAAATATCATAGAACATAAATTGTAGGAAACATAATTCTCTATAAAAAACGTCTCTTAAGATTTTGCCATAGCTCGCTTCGTTTCCGAGATATTTGCAGATTCAGCTCAAAGGAACTGGCCTGACGGACATATTTCGAGATATTTCTTCTTCTTGTTGTTCTTCCTCTGCACAGCTAAGCTGGAAGTGGCATTTGCAGCTCGCAATAGTGCTGAGTTATCTCAAAGAAAGGGGCCACGGTGTTTCTGTATCTCTATTATGTTGGTGCGGGTTCGGAACTTTTAAATATCTTGATATATCTCGAGAACTACGCATCTGATCAAAAAATATCATAGAACATAAAAAGTAGGAAACTTAATTCTCTACAAAAAAGGTCTCTTAACATTTTGCCATAGCTCGCTTCGTTTCCGAGATATTTGCAGATTTATCTCAAGGGAAGGGGCCTGACGGACATATTTCGAGATATTTCTTCTTCTTGTTGTTCTTCTTCTGCACAGCTAAGCTGGAAGTGGCATTTGCGGCTCGCACTAGTGCAGAGTTGTCTCAAAGAAAGGGGCCACGGTGTTTCTGCATCTCTATTATGTTGGTGCGGCTTCGGAACTTTTAAATATCTCGATATATCTCGAAAACTACGCTTCTGATCAAAAAATATCATACAACATAAATTGTAGGAAACATAATTCTCTACAAAAAAGGTCTCTTAACATTTTGCCATAGCTCGCTTCGTTTCCGAGATATTTGCAGATATATCTCAAGGGAAGGGGCCTGACGGACATATTTCGAGATATTTCTTCTTCTTGTTGTTCTTCTTCTGCACAGCTAAGCTGGAAGTGGCATTTGCGGCTCGCACTAGTGCAGAGTTATCTCAAAGAAAGGGGCCACGGTGTTTCTGTATCTCTATTATGTTGGTGCGGCTTCGGAACTTTTAAATATCTCGATACATCTCGAAAACCACGCTTCTGATCAAAAAATATCATAGAACATAAATTGTAGGAAACATAATTCTCTATAAAAAACGTCTCTTAACATTTTGCCATAGCTCGCTTCGTTTCCGAGATATTTGCAGATTCAGCTCAAAGGAACTGGCCTGACGGACATATTTCGAGATATTTCTTCTTCTTGTTGTTCTTCCTCTGCACAGCTAAGCTGGAAGTGGCATTTGCAGCTCGCAATAGTGCAGGGTTATCCCAAAGAAAGGGGCCACGGTGTTTCTGTATCTCTATTATGTTGGTGCGGCTTCGGAACTTTTAAATATCTTGATATATCTCGAGAACTACGCATCTGATCAAAAAATATCATAGAACATAAAAAGTAGGAAACTTAATTCTCTACAAAAAAGGTCTCTTAACATTTTGCCATAGCTCGCTTCGTTTCCGAGATATTTGCAGATTCAGCTCAAAGGAACTGGCCTGACGGACATATTTCGAGATATTTCTTCTTCTTGTTGTTCTTCTTCTGCACAGCTAAGCTGGAAGTGGCATTTGCGGCTCGCACTAGTGCAGAGTTATCTCAAAGAAAGGGGCCACGGTGTTTCTGTATCTCTATTATGTTGGTGCGGCTTCGGAACTTTTAAATATCTCGATACATCTCGAAAACTACGCTTCTGATCAAAAAATATCATAGAACCTAAATTGTAGGAAACATAATTCTCTACAAAAAAGGTCTCTTAACATTTTGCCATAGCTCGCTTCGTTTCCGAGATATTTGCAGATATATCTCAAGGGAAGGGGCCTGACGGACATATTTCGAGATATTTCTTCTTCTTGTTATTCTTCTTCTGCACAGCTAAGCTGGAAGTGGCATTTACAGCTCGCAATAGTGCAGAGTTATCTCAAAGAAAGGGGCCACGGTGTTTCTGTATCTCTATTATGTTGGTGCGGCTTCGGAACTTTTAAATATCTTGATATATCTCGAGAACTACGCATCTGATCAAAAAATATCATACAAGATAAAAAGTAGGAAACTTAATTCTCTACAAAAAAGGTCTCTTAACATTTTGCCATAGCTCGCTTCGTTTCCGAGATATTTGCAGATTTATCTCAAGGGAAGGGGCCTGACGGACATATTTCGAGATATTTCTTCTTCTTGTTGTTCTTCTTCTGCACAGCTAAGCTGGAAGTGGCATTTGCGGCTCGCTCTAGTGCAGAGTTATCCCAAAGAAAGGGGCCACGGTGTTTCTGTATCTCTATTATGATGGTGCGGCTTCGGAACTTTTAAATATCTCGATACATCTCGAAAACTACGCTTCTGATCAAAAAATATCATAGAACATAAATTGTAGGAAACATAATTCTCTACAAAAAACGTCTCTTAACATTTTGCCATAGCTCGCTTCGTTTCCGAGATATTTGCAGATTCAGCTCAAAGGAACTGGCCTGACGGACATATTTCGAGATATTTCTTCTTCTTGTTGTTCTTCCTCTGCACAGCTAAGCTGGAAGTGGCATTTGCAGCTCGCAATAGTGCAGAGTTATCTCAAAGAAAGGGGCCACGGTGTTTCTGTATCCCTATTATGTTGGTGCGGCTTCGGAACTTTTAAATATCTTGATATATCTCGAGAACTACGCATCTGATCAAAAAATATCATAGAAAATAAAAAGTAGGAAACTTAATTCTCTACAAAAAAGGTCTCTTAACATTTTGCCATAGCTCGCTTCATTTCCGAGATATGTGCAGATTTATCTCAAGGGAAGGGGCCTGACGGACATATTTCGAGATATTTCTTCTTCTTGTTGTTCTTCTTCTGCACAGCTACGCTGGAAGTGGCATTTGCGGCTCGCACTAGTGCAGAGTTATCTCAACGAAAGGGGCCACGGTGTTTCTGTATCTCTATTATGTTGGTGCGGCTTCGGAACTTTTAAATATCTCAAAATATCTCGAAAACTACGCTTCTGATCAAAAAATATCATAGAACATAAATTGTAGGAAACAGAATTCTCTACAAAAAAGGTCTCTTAACATTTTGCCATAGCTCGCTTCGTTTCCGAGATATTGGCAGATATATCTCAAGGGAAGGGGCCTGACGGACATATTTCGAGATATTTCTTCTTCTTGTTGTTCTTCTTCTGCACAGCTAAGCTGGAAGTGGCATTTGCGGCTCGCACTAGTGCAGAGTTATCTCAAAGAAAGGGGCCACGGTGTTTCTGTATCTGTATTATGTTGGTGCGGCTTCGGAACTTTTAAATATCTCGATACATCTCGAAAACTACGCTTCTGATCAAAAAATATCATAGAACCTAAATTGTAGGAAACATAATTCTCTACAAAAAAGGTCTCTTAACATTTTGCCATAGCTCGCTTCGTTTCCGAGATATTTACAGATATATCTCAAGGGAAGGGGCCTGACGGACATATTTCGAGATATTTCTTCTTCTTGTTATTCTTCTTCTGCACAGCTAAGCTGGAAGTGGCATTTACAGCTCGCAATAGTGCAGAGTTATCTCAAAGAAAGGGGCCACGGTGTTTCTGTATCTCTATTATGTTGGTGCGGCTTCGGAACTTTTAAATATCTTGATATATCTCGAGAACTACGCATCTGATCAAAAAATATCATACAAGATAAAAAGTAGGAAACTTAATTCTCTACAAAAAAGGTCTCTTAACATTTTGCCATAGCTCGCTTCGTTTCCGAGATATTTGCAGATTTATCTCAAGGGAAGGGGCCTGACGGACATATTTCGAGATATTTCTTCTTCTTGTTGTTCTTCTTCTGCACAGCTAAGCTGGAAGTGGCATTTACAGCTCGCAATAGTGCAGAGTTATCTCAAAGAAAGGGGCCACGGTGTTTCTGTATCTCTATTATGTTGGTGCGGCTTCGGAACTTTTAAATATCTTGATATATCTCGAGAACCACGCATCTGATCAAAAAATATCATAGAACATAAAAAGTAGGAAACTTAATTCTCTACAAAAAAGGTCTCTTAACATTTTGCCATAGCTCGCTTCGTTTCCGAGATATTTGCAGATTTATCTCAAGGGAAGGGGCCTGACGGACATATTTCGAGATATTTCTTCTTCTTGTTGTTCTTCTTCTGCACAGCTAAACTGGAAGTGGCATTTGCGGCTCGCACTAGTGCAGAGTTATCTCAAAGAAAGGGGCCACGGTGTTTCTGTATCCCTATTATGTTGGTGCGGCTTCGGAACTTTTAAATATCTCGATATATCTCGAAAACTACGCTTCTGATCAAAAAATATCATGGAACATAAATTGTAGGAAACATAATTCTCTATAAAAAACGTCTCTTAACATTTTGCCATAGCTCGCTTCGTTTCCGAGATATTTGCAGATTCAGCTCAAAGGAACTGGCCTGACGGACATATTTCGAGATATTTCTTCTTCTTGTTGTTCTTCCTCTGCACAGCTAAGCTGGAAGTGGCATTTGCAGCTCGCAATAGTGCAGAGTTATCTCAAAGAAAGGGGCCACGGTGTTTCTGTATCTCTATTATGTTGGTGCGGCTTCGGAACTTTTAAATATCTTGATATATCTCGAGAACTACGCATCTGATCAAAAAATATCATAGAACATAAAAAGTAGGAAACTTAATTCTCTACAAAAAAGGTCTCTTAACATTTTGCCATAGCTCGCTTCGTTTCCGAGATATTTGCAGATTTATCTCAAGGGAAGGGGCCTGACGGACATATTTCGAGATATTTCTTCTTCTTGTTGTTCTTCTTCTGCACAGCTAAGCTGCAAGTGGCATTTGCGGCTCGCACTAGTGCAGAGTTATCTCAAAGAAAGGGGCCACGGTGTTTCTGTATCTCTATTATGTTGGTGCGGCTTCGGAACTTTTAAATATCTCGATATATCTCGAAAACTACGCTTCTGATCAAAAAGTATCATAGAACATAAATTGTAGCAAACATAATTCTCTACGAAAAAGGTCTCCTAACGTTTTGCCATAGCTCGCTTCGTTTCCGAGATATTTGCAGATATATCTCAAGGGAAGGGGCCTGACGGACATATTTCGAGATATTTCTTCTTCTTGTTGTTCTTCTTCTGCACAGCTAAGCTGGAAGTGGCATTTGCGGCTCGCACTAGTGCAGAGTTATCTCAAAGAAAGGGGCCACGGTGTTTCTGTATCTCTATTATTTTGGTGCGTCTTCGGAACTTTTAAATATCTCGATATATCTCGAAAACTACGCTTCTGATCAAAAAATATCATAGAATATAAATTGTAGGAAACATAATTCTCTACAAAAAAGGTCTCTTAACATTTTACCATAGCTCGCTTCGTTTCCGAGATATTTGCAGATGTATCTCAAGGGAAGGGGCCTGACGGACATATTTCGAGATATTTCTTCTTCTTGTTGTTCTTCTTCTGCACAGCTAAGCTGGAAGTGGCATTTACAGCTCGCAATAGTGCGGAGTTATCTCAAAGAAAGGGGCCACGGTGTTTCTGTATCTCTATTATGTTGGTGCGGCTTCGGAACTTTTAAATATCTTGATATATCTCGAGAACTACGCATCTGATCAAAAAATATCATAGAACATAAAAAGTAGGAAACTTAATTCTCTACAAAAAAGGTCTCTTAACATTTTGCCATAGCTCGCTTCGTTTCCGAGATATTTGCAGATTTATCTCAAGGGAAGGGGCCTGACTGACATATTTCGAGATATTTCTTCTTGTTGTTGTTCTTCTTCTGCACAGCTAAGCTGGAAGTGGT
Source organism: Osmia lignaria lignaria (assembly GCF_051020975.1). Taxonomy (NCBI): domain Eukaryota; kingdom Metazoa; phylum Arthropoda; class Insecta; order Hymenoptera; family Megachilidae; genus Osmia; species Osmia lignaria. The sequence goes on from NW_027478161.1 coordinate 16,024,377, forward strand.
ATTTGCGGCTCGCACTAGTGCAGAGTTATCTCAACGAAAGGGGCCACGGTGTTTCTGTATCTCTATTATGTTGGTGCGGCTTCGGAACTTTTAAATATCTTGATATATCTCGAAAACTACGCTTCTGATCAAAAAATATCATAGAACATAAATTGTAGGAAACATAATTATCTACAAAAAACGTCTCTTAACATTTTGCCATAGCTCGCTTCGTTTCCGAGATATTTGCAGATTCAGCTCAAAGGAACTGGCCTGACGGACATATTTCGAGATATTTCTTCTTCTTGTTGTTCTTCCTCTGCACAGCTAAGCTGGAAGTGGCATTTGCAGCTCGCAATAGTGCAGAGTTATCTCAAAGAAAGGGGCCACGGTGTTTCTGTATCTCTATTATGTTGGTGCGGCTTCGGAACTTTTAAATATCTTGATGTATCTCTAGAACCACGCATCTGATCAAAAAATATCATAGAACATAAAAAGTAGGAAACTTAATTCTCTACAAAAAAGGTCTCTTAACATTTTGCCATAGCTCGCTTCGTTTCCGAGATATTTGCAGATTTATCTCAAGGGAAGGGGCCTGACGGACATATTTCGAGATATTTCTTCTTCTTGTTGTTCTTCTTCTGCACAGCTAAGCTGGAAGTGGCATTTGCGGCTCGCACTAGTGCAGAGTTGTCTCAAAGAAAGGGGCCACGGTGTTTCTGCATCTCTATTATGTTGGTGCGGCTTCGGAACTTTTAAATATCTCGATATATCTCGAAAACTACGCTTCTGATCAAAAAATATCATACAACATAAATTGTAGGAAACATAATTCTCTACAAAAAAGGTCTCTTAACATTTTGCCATAGCTCGCTTCGTTTCCGAGATATTTGCAGATATATCTCAAGGGAAGGGGCCTGACGGACATATTTCGAGATATTTCTTCTTCTTGTTGTTCTTCTTCTGCACAGCTAAGCTGGAAGTGGCATTTGCGGCTCGCACTAGTGCAGAGTTATCTCAAAGAAAGGGGCCACGGTGTTTCTGTATCTCTATTATGTTGGTGCGGCTTCGGAACTTTTAAATATCTCGATACATCTCGAAAACTACGCTTCTGATCAAAAAATATCATAGAACCTAAATTGTAGGAAACATAATTCTCTACAAAAAAGGTCTCTTAACATTTTGCCATAGCTCGCTTCGTTTCCGAGATATTTGCAGATATATCTCAAGGGAAGGGGCCTGACGGACATATTTCGAGATATTTCTTCTTCTTGTTATTCTTCTTCTGCACAGCTAAGCTGGAAGTGGCATTTACAGCTCGCAATAGTGCAGAGTTATCTCAAAGAAAGGGGCCACGGTGTTTCTGTATCTCTATTATGTTGGTGCGGCTTCGGAACTTTTAAATATCTTGATATATCTCGAGAACTACGCATCTGATCAAAAAATATCATACAAGATAAAAAGTAGGAAACTTAATTCTCTACAAAAAAGGTCTCTTAACATTTTGCCATAGCTCGCTTCGTTTCCGAGATATTTGCAGATTTATCTCAAGGGAAGGGGCCTGACGGACATATTTCGAGATATTTCTTCTTCTTGTTGTTCTTCTTCTGCACAGCTAAGCTGGAAGTGGCATTTGCGGCTCGCTCTAGTGCAGAGTTATCCCAAAGAAAGGGGCCACGGTGTTTCTGTATCTCTATTATGTTGGTGCGGCTTCGGAACTTTTAAATATCTCGATACATCTCGAAAACTACGCTTCTGATCAAAAAATATCATAGAACATAAATTGTAGGAAACATAATTCTCTACAAAAAACGTCTCTTAACATTTTGCCATAGCTCGCTTCGTTTCCGAGATATTTGCAGATTCAGCTCAAAGGAACTGGCCTGACGGACATATTTCGAGATATTTCTTCTTCTTGTTGTTCTTCCTCTGCACAGCTAAGCTGGAAGTGGCATTTGCAGCTCGCAATAGTGCAGAGTTATCTCAAAGAAAGGGGCCACGGTGTTTCTGTATCCCTATTATGTTGGTGCGGCTTCGGAACTTTTAAATATCTTGATATATCTCGAGAACTACGCATCTGATCAAAAAATATCATAGAAAATAAAAAGTAGGAAACTTAATTCTCTACAAAAAAGGTCTCTTAACATTTTGCCATAGCTCGCTTCATTTCCGAGATATGTGCAGATTTATCTCAAGGGAAGGGGCCTGACGGACATATTTCGAGATATTTCTTCTTCTTGTTGTTCTTCTTCTGCACAGCTACGCTGGAAGTGGCATTTGCGGCTCGCACTAGTGCAGAGTTATCTCAAAGAAAGGGGCCACGGTGTTTCTGTATCTCTATTATGTTGGTGCGGCTTCGGAACTTTTAAATATCTCGATACATCTCGAAAACTACGCTTCTGATCAAAAAATATCATAGAACCTAAATTGTAGGAAACATAATTCTCTACAAAAAAGGTCTCTTAACATTTTGCCATAGCTCGCTTCGTTTCCGAGATATTTGCAGATTTATCTCAAGGGAAGGGGCCTGACGGACATATTTCGAGATATTTCTTCTTCTTGTTGTTCTTCTTCTGCACAGCTAAACTGGAAGTGGCATTTGCGGCTCGCACTAGTGCAGAGTTATCTCAAAGAAAGGGGCCACGGTGTTTCTGTATCCCTATTATGTTGGTGCGGCTTCGGAACTTTTAAATATCTCGATATATCTCGAAAACTACGCTTCTGATCAAAAAATACCATAGAACATAAATTGTAGGAAACATAATTCCCTACAAAAAACGTCTCTTAACATTTTGCCATAGCTCGCCTCGTTTCCGAGATATTTGCAGATTCAGCTCAAAGGAACTGGCCTGACGGACATATTTCGAGATATTTCTTCTTCTTGTTGTTCTTCCTCTGCACAGCTAAGCTGGAAGTGGCATTTGCAGCTCGCAATAGTGCAGAGTTATCTCAAAGAAAGGGGCCACGGTGTTTCTGTATCTCTATTATGTTGGTGCGGCTTCGGAACTTTTAAATATCTTGATATATCTCGAGAACTACGCATCTGATCAAAAAATATCATAGAACATAAAAAGTAGGAAACTTAATTCTCTACAAAAAAGGTCTCTTAACATTTTGCCATAGCTCGCTTCGTTTCCGAGATATTTGCAGATTTATCTCAAGGGAAGGGGCCTGACGGACATATTTCGAGATATTTCTTCTTCTTGTTGTTCTTCTTCTGCACAGCTAAGCTGGAAGTGGCATTTGCGGCTCGCACTAGTGCAGAGTTATCTCAAAGAAAGGGGCCACGGTGTTTCTGTATCTCTATTATGTTGGTGCGGCTTCGGAACTTTTAAATATCTCGATATATCTCGAAAACTACGCTTCTGATCAAAAAGTATCATAGAACATAAATTGTAGCAAACATAATTCTCTACGAAAAAGGTCTCCTAACATTTTGCCATAGCTCGCTTCGTTTCCGAGATATTTGCAGATATATCTCAAGGGAAGGGGCCTGACGGACATATTTCGAGATATTTCTTCTTCTTGTTGTTCTTCTTCTGCACAGCTAAGCTGGAAGTGGCATTTGCGGCTCGCACTAGTGCAGAGTTATCTCAAAGAAAGGGGCCACGGTGTTTCTGTATCTCTATTATTTTGGTGCGTCTTCGGAACTTTTAAATATCTCGATATATCTCGAAAACTACGCTTCTGATCAAAAAATATCATAGAACATAAATTGTAGGAAACATAATTCTCTACAAAAAAGGTCTCTTAACATTTTACCATAGCTCGCTTCGTTTCCGAGATATTTGCAGATGTATCTCAAGGGAAGGGGCCTGACGGACATATTTCGAGATATTTCTTCTTCTTGTTGTTCTTCTTCTGCACAGCTAAGCTGGAAGTGGCATTTACAGCTCGCAATAGTGCGGAGTTATCTCAAAGAAAGGGGCCACGGTGTTTCTGTATCTCTATTATGTTGGTGCGGCTTCGGAACTTTTAAATATCTTGATATATCTCGAGAACTACGCATCTGATCAAAAAATATCAGAGAACATAAAAAGTAGGAAACTTAATTCTCTACAAAAAAGGTCTCTTAACATTTTGCCATAGCTCGCTTCGTTTCCGAGATATTTGCAGATTTATCTCAAGGTAAGGGGCCTGACTGACATATTTCGAGATATTTCTTCTTGTTGTTGTTCTTCTTCTGCACAGCTAAGCTGGAAGTGGTATTTGCGGCTCGCACTAGTGCAGAGTTATCTCAACGAAAGGGGCCACGGTGTTTCTGTATCTCTATTATGTTGGTGCGGCTTCGGAACTTTTAAATATCTTGATATATCTCGAAAACTACGCTTCTGATCAAAAAATATCATAGAACATAAATTGTAGGAAACATAATTATCTACAAAAAACGTCTCTTAACATTTTCCCATAGCTCGCTTCGTTTCCGAGATATTTGCAGATTCAGCTCAAAGGAACTGGCCTGACGGACATATTTCGAGATATTTCTTCTTCTTGTTGTTCTTCTTCTGCACAGCTAAGCTGGAAGTGGCATTTGCGGCTCGCACTAGTGCAGAGTTATCTCAAAGAAAGGGGCCACGGTGTTTCTGTATCTCTATTATGTTGGTGCGGCTTCGGAACTTTTAAATATCTCGATATATCTCGAAAACTACGCTTCTGATCAAAAAATATCATAGAACATAAATTGTAGGAAACATAATTCTCTACAAAAAAGGTCTCTTAACATTTTGCCATAGCTCGCTTCGTTTCCGAGATATTTGCAGATGTATCTCAAGGGAAGGGGCCTGACGGACATATTTCGAGATATTTCTTCTTCTTGTTGTTCTTCTTCTGCACAGCTAAGCTGGAAGTGGCATTTACAGCTCGCAATAGTGCGGAGTTATCTCAAAGAAAGGGGCCACGGTGTTTCTGTATCTCTATTATGTTGGTGCGGCTTCGGAACTTTTAAATATCTTGATATATCTCGAGAACTACGCATCTGATCAAAAAATATCATAGAACATAAAAAGTAGGAAACTTAATTCTCTACACAATAGGTCTCTTAACATTTTGCCATAGCTCGCTTCGTTTCCGAGATATTTGCAGATTTATCTCAAGGGAAGGGGCCTGACGGACATATTTCGAGATATTTCTTCTTCTTGTTGTTCTTCTTCTGCACAGCTAAGCTGGAAGTGGCATTTGCAGCTCGCAATAGTGCAGAGTTATCTCAAAGAAAGGGGCCACGGTGTTTCTGTATCTCTATTATGTTGGTGCGGCTTCGGAACTTTTAAATATCTTGATATATCTCGAAAACTACGCTTCTGATCAAAAAATATCATAGAACATAAATTGTAGGAAACATAATTATCTACAAAAAACGTCTCTTAACATTTTGCCATAGCTCGCTTCGTTTCCGAGATATTTGCAGATTCAGCTCAAAGGAACTGGCCTGACGGACATATTTCGAGATATTTCTTCTTCTTGTTGTTCTTCCTCTGCACAGCTAAGCTGGAAGTGGCATTTGCAGCTCGCAATAGTGCAGAGTTATCTCAAAGAAAGGGGCCACGGTGTTTCTGTATCTCTATTATGTTGGTGCGGCTTCGGAACTTTTAAATATCTTGATATATCTCGAGAACTACGGATCTGATCAAAAAATATCATAGAACATAAAAAGTAGGAAACTTAATTCTCTACAAAAAAGGTCTCTTAACATTTTGCCATAGCTCGCTTCGTTTCCGAGATATTTGCAGATATATCTCAAGGGAAGGGGCCTGACGGACATATTTCGAGATATTTCTTCTTCTTGTTGTTCTTCTTCTGCACAGCTAAGCTGGAAGTGGCATTTACAGCTCGCAATAGTGCAGAGTTATCTCAAAGAAAGGGGCCACGGTGTTTCTGTATCTCTATTATGTTGGTGCGGCTTCGGAACTTTTAAATATCTTGATATATCTCGAGAACTACGCATCTGATCCAAAAATATCATAGAACATAAAAAGTAGGAAACTTAATTCTCTACAAAAAAGGTCTCTTAACATTTTGCCATAGCTCGCTTCGTTTCCGAGATATTTGCAGATTTATCTCAAGGGAAGGGGCCTGACGGACATATTTCGAGATATTTCTTCTTCTTGTTGTTCTTCTTCTGCACAGCTAAGCTGGAAGTGGCATTTGCGGCTCGCACTAGTGCAGAGTTATCTCAAAGAAAGGGGCCACGGTGTTTCTGTATCCCTATTATGTTGGTGCGGCTTCGGAACTTTTAAATATCTCGATATATCTCGAAAACTACGCTTCTGATCAAAAAATATCATAGAACATAAATTGTAGGAAACATAATTCTCTACAAAAAAGGTCTCTTAACATTTTGCCATAGCTCGCTTCGTTTCCCAGATATTTGCAGATATATCTCAAGCGTAGGGGCCTGACGGACATATTTCGAGATATTTCTTCTTCTTGTTGTTCTTCTTCTGCACAGCTAAGCTGGAAGTGGCATTTGCAGCTCGCAATAGTGCAGAGTTATCTCAAAGAAAGGGGCCACGGTGTTTCCGTATCTCTATTATGTTGGTGCGGCTTGGGAACTTTTAAATATCTTGATATATCTCGAGAACTTCGCATCTGATCAAAAAATATCATAGAACATAAAAAGTAGGAAACTTAATTCTCTACAAAAAAGGTCTCTCAACATTTTGCCATAGCTCGCTTCGTTTCCGAGATATGTGCAGATTTATCTCAAGGGAAGGGGCCTGACGGACATGTTTCGAGATATTTCTGCTTCTTGTTGTTCTTCTTCTGCACAGCTAAGCTGGAAGTGGCATTTGCGGCTCGCACTACTGCAGAGTTATCTCAACGAAAGGGGCCACGGTGTTTCTGTATCTCTATTATGTTGGTGCGGCTTCGGAACTTTTAAATATCTCGATATATCTCGAAAACTACGCTTCTGATCAAAAAATATCATAGAACATAAATTGTAGGAAACATAATTCTCTACAAAAAAGGTCTCTTAACATTTTGCCATAGCTCGCTTCGTTTCCGAGATATTTGCAGATATATCTCAAGGGAAGGGGCCTGACGGACATATTTCGAGATATTTCTTCTTCTTGTTGTTCTTCTTCTGCACAGCTAAGCTGGAAGTGGCATTTACAGCTCGCAATAGTGCAGAGTTATCTCAAAGAAAGGGGCCACGGTGTTTCTGTATCTCTATTATGTTGGTGCGGCTTCGGAACTTTTAAATATCTTGATATATCTCGAGAACTACGCATCTGATCAAAAAATATCAGAGAACATAAAAAGTAGGAAACTTAATTCTCTACAAAAAAGGTCTCTTAACATTTTGCCATAGCTCGCTTCGTTTCCGAGATATTTGCAGATTTATCTCAAGGTAAGGGGCCTGACTGACATATTTCGAGATATTTCTTCTTGTTGTTGTTCTTCTTCTGCACAGCTAAGCTGGAAGTGGTATTTGCGGCTCGCACTAGTGCAGAGTTATCTCAACGAAAGGGGCCACGGTGTTTCTGTATCTCTATTATGTTGGTGCGGCTTCGGAACTTTTAAATATCTTGATATATCTCGAAAACTACGCTTCTGATCAAAAAATATCATAGAACATAAATTGTAGGAAACATAATTATCTACAAAAAACGTCTCTTAACATTTTCCCATAGCTCGCTTCGTTTCCGAGATATTTGCAGATTCAGCTCAAAGGAACTGGCCTGACGGACATATTTCGAGATATTTCTTCTTCTTGTTGTTCTTCCTCTGCACAGCTAAGCTGGAAGTGGCATTTGCAGCTCGCAATAGTGCAGAGTTATCTCAAAGAAAGGGGCCACGGTGTTTCTGTATCTCTATTATGTTGGTGCGGCTTCGGAACTTTTAAATATCTTGATATATCTCTAGAACCACGCATCTGATCAAAAAATATCATAGAACATAAAAAGTAGGAAACTTAATTCTCTACAAAAAAGGTCTCTTAACATTTTGCCATAGCTCGCTTCGTTTCCAAGATATTTGCAGATATATCTCAAGGGAAGGGGCCTGACGGACATATTTCGAGATATTTCTTCTTCTTGTTGTTCTTCTTCTGCACAGCTAAGCTGGAAGTGGCATTTGCGGCTCGCACTAGTGCAGAGTTATCTCAAAGAAAGGGGCCACGGTGTTTCTGTATCTCTATTATGTTGGTGCGGCTTCGGAACTTTTAAATATCTCTATATATCTCGAAAACTACGCTTCTGATCAAAAAATATCATAGAACATAAATTGTAGGAAACATAATTCTCTACAAAAAAGGTCTCTTAACATTTTGCCATAGCTCGCTTCGTTTCCGAGATATTTGCAGATATATCTCAAGGGAAGGGGCCTGACGGACATATTTCGAGATATTTCTTCTTCTTGTTGTTCTTCTTCTGCACAGCTAAGCTGGAAGTGGCATTTGCGGCTCGCACTAGTGCAGAGTTATCTCAAAGAAAGGGGCCACGGTGTTTCTGTATCTCTATTATGTTGGTGCGGCTTCGGAACTTTTAAATATCTCGATATATCTCGAAAACTACGCTTCTGATCAAAAAATATCATAGAACATAAATTGTAGGAAACATAATTCTCTACAAAAAAGGTCTCTTAACATTTTGCCATAGCTCGCTTCGTTTCCGAGATATTTGCAGATGTATCTCAAGGGAAGGGGCCTGACGGACATATTTCGAGATATTTCTTCTTCTTGTTGTTCTTCTTCTGCACAGCTAAGCTGGAAGTGGCATTTACAGCTCGCAATAGTGCGGAGTTATCTCAAAGAAAGGGGCCACGGTGTTTCTGTATCTCTATTATGTTGGTGCGGCTTCGGAACTTTTAAATATCTTGATATATCTCGAGAACTACGCATCTGATCAAAAAATATCATAGAACATAAAAAGTAGGAAACTTAATTCTCTACACAATAGGTCTCTTAACATTTTGCCATAGCTCGCTTCGTTTCCGAGATATTTGCAGATTTATCTCAAGGGAAGGGGCCTGACGGACATATTTCGAGATATTTCTTCTTCTTGTTGTTCTTCTTCTGCACAGCTAAGCTGGAAGTGGCATTTGCAGCTCGCAATAGTGCAGAGTTATCTCAAAGAAAGGGGCCACGGTGTTTCTGTATCTCTATTATGTTGGTGCGGCTTCGGAACTTTTAAATATCTTGATATATCTCGAAAACTACGCTTCTGATCAAAAAATATCATAGAACATAAATTGTAGGAAACATAATTATCTACAAAAAACGTCTCTTAACATTTTGCCATAGCTCGCTTCGTTTCCGAGATATTTGCAGATTCAGCTCAAAGGAACTGGCCTGACGGACATATTTCGAGATATTTCTTCTTCTTGTTGTTCTTCCTCTGCACAGCTAAGCTGGAAGTGGCATTTGCAGCTCGCAATAGTGCAGAGTTATCTCAAAGAAAGGGGCCACGGTGTTTCTGTATCTCTATTATGTTGGTGCGGCTTCGGAACTTTTAAATATCTTGATATATCTCGAGAACTACGGATCTGATCAAAAAATATCATAGAACATAAAAAGTAGGAAACTTAATTCTCTACAAAAAAGGTCTCTTAACATTTTGCCATAGCTCGCTTCGTTTCCGAGATATTTGCAGATTTATCTCAAGGGAAGGGGCCTGACGGACATATTTCGAGATATTTCTTCTTCTTGTTGTTCTTCTTCTGCACAGCTAAGCTGGAAGTGGCATTTGCGGCTCGCACTAGTGCAGAGTTATCTCAAAGAAAGGGGCCACGGTGTTTCTGTATCCCTATTATGTTGGTGCGGCTTCGGAACTTTTAAATATCTCGATATATCTCGAAAACTACGCTTCTGATCAAAAAATATCATAGAACATAAATTGTAGGAAACATAATTCTCTACAAAAAAGGTCTCTTAACATTTTGCCATAGCTCGCTTCGTTTCCCAGATATTTGCAGATATATCTCAAGCGTAGGGGCCTGACGGACATATTTCGAGATATTTCTTCTTCTTGTTGTTCTTCTTCTGCACAGCTAAGCTGGAAGTGGCATTTGCAGCTCGCAATAGTGCAGAGTTATCTCAAAGAAAGGGGCCACGGTGTTTCTGTATCTCTATTATGTTGGTGCGGCTTGGGAACTTTTAAATATCTTGATATATCTCGAGAACTTCGCATCTGATCAAAAAATATCATAGAACATAAAAAGTAGGAAACTTAATTCTCTACAAAAAAGGTCTCTCAACATTTTGCCATAGCTCGCTTCGTTTCCGAGATATGTGCAGATTTATCTCAAGGGAAGGGGCCTGACGGACATGTTTCGAGATATTTCTGCTTCTTGTTGTTCTTCTTCTGCACAGCTAAGCTGGAAGTCGCATTTGCGGCTCGCACTACTGCAGAGTTATCTCAACGAAAGGGGCCACGGTGTTTCTGTATCTCTATTATGTTGGTGCGGCTTCGGAACTTTTAAATATCTCGATATATCTCGAAAACTACGCTTCTGATCAAAAAATATCATAGAACATAAATTGTAGGAAACATAATTCTCTACAAAAAAGGTCTCTTAACATTTTGCCATAGCTCGCTTCGTTTCCGAGATATTTGCAGATATATCTCAAGGGAAGGGGCCTGACGGACATATTTCGAGATATTTCTTCTTCTTGTTGTTCTTCTTCTGCACAGCTAAGCTGGAAGTGGCATTTACAGCTCGCAATAGTGCAGAGTTATCTCAAAGAAAGGGGCCACGGTGTTTCTGTATCTCTATTATGTTGGTGCGGCTTCGGAACTTTTAAATATCTTGATATATCTCGAGAACTACGCATCTGATCAAAAAATATCATAGAACATAAAAAGTCGGAAACTTAATTCTCTACAAAAAAGGTCTCTTAACATTTTGCCATAGCTCGCTTCGTTTCCGAGATATTTGCAGATTTATCTCAAGGGAAGGGGCCTGACGGACATATTTCGAGATATTTCTTCTTCTTGTTGTTCTTCTTCTGCACAGCTAAGCTGGAAGTGGCATTTGCGGCTCGCACTAGTGCAGAGTTATCTCAACGAAAGGGGCCACGGTGTTTCTGTATCTCTATTATGTTGGTGCGGCTTCGGAACTTTTAAATATCTCGATATATCTCGAAAACTACGCTTCTGATCAAAAAATATCATAGAACATAAATTGTAGGAAACATAATTCTCTACAAAAAAGGTCTCTTAACATTTTGCCATAGCTCGCTTCGTTTCCGAGATATTTGCAGATATATCTCAAGGGAAGGGGCCTGACGGACATATTTCGAGATATTTCTTCTTCTTGTTGTTCTTTTTCTGCACAGCTAAGCTGGAAGTGGCATTTGCAGCTCGCAATAGTGCAGAGTTATCTCAAAGAAAGGGGCCACGGTGTTTCTGTATCTCTATTATGTTGGTGCGGCTTCGGAACTTTTAAATATCTCGATATATCTCGAAAACTACGCTTCTGATCAAAAAATATCATAGAACATAAATTGTAGGAAACATAATTCTCTACAAAAAACGTCTCTTAACATTTTGCCGTAGCTCGCTTCGTTTCCGAGATATTTGCAGATTCAGCTCAAAGGAACTGGCCTGACGGACATATTTCGAGATATTTCTTCTTCTTGTTGTTCTTCTTCTGCGCAGCTAAGCTGGAAGTGGCATTTGCAGCTCGCAATAGTGCAGAGTTATCTCAAAGAAAGGGGCCACGGTGTTTCTGTATCTCTATTATGTTGGTGCGGCTTCGGAACTTTTAAATATCTCGATATATCTCGAAAACTACGCTTCTGATCAAAAAATATCATAGAACATAAATTGTAGGAAACATAATTCTCTACAAAAAACGTCTCTTAACATTTTGCCATAGCTCGCTTCGTTTCCGAGATATTTGCAGATTCAGCTCAAAGGAACTGGCCTGACGGACATATTTCGAGATATTTCTTCTTCTTGTTGTTCTTCCTCTGCACAGCTAAGCTGGAAGTGGCATTTGCAGCTCGCAATAGTGCAGAGTTATCTCAAAGAAAGGGGCCACGGTGTTTCTGTATCTCTATTATGTTGGTGCGGCTTCGGAACTTTTAAATATCCCGATATATCTCGAAAACTACGCTTCTGATCAAAAAATATCATAGAACATAAATTGTAGGAAACATAATTCTCTACAAAAAACGTCTCTTAACATTTTGCCGTAGCTCGCTTCGTTTCCGAGATATTTGCAGATTCAGCTCAAAGGAACTGGCCTGACGGACATATTTCGAGATATTTCTTCTTCTTGTTGTTCTTCTTCTGCGCAGCTAAGCTGGAAGTGGCATTTGCAGCTCGCAATAGTGCAGAGTTATCTCAAAGAAAGGGGCCACGGTGTTTCTGTATCTCTATTATGTTGGTGCGGCTTCGGAACTTTTAAATATCTTGATATATCTCGAGAACTACGCATCTGATCAAAAAATATCATAGAGCATAAAAAGTAGCAAACTTAATTCTCTCCAAAAACGTCTCTTAACATTTTGCCATAGCTCGCTTCGTTTCCGAGATATTTGCAGATTTATCTCAAGGGAAGGGGCCTGACGGACATATTTCGAGATATTTCTTCTTCTTGTTGTTCTTCTTCTGCACAGCTAAGCTGGAAGTGGCATTTGCGGCTCGCACTAGTGCAGAGTTATCTCAAAGAAAGGGGCCACGGTGTTTCTGTATCCCTATTATGTTGGTGCGGCTTCGGAACTTTTAAATATCTCGATATATCTCGAAAACTACGCTTCTGATCAAAAAATATCATAGAACATAAATTGTAGGAAACATAATTCTCTACAAAAAACGTCTCTTAACATTTTGCCATAGCTCGCTTCGTTTCCGAGATATTTGCAGATTCAGCTCAAAGGAACTGGCCTGACGGACATATTTCGAGATATTTCTTCTTCTTGTTGTTCTTCTTCTGCACAGCTAAGCTGGAAGTGGCATTTGCAGCTCGCAATAGTGCAGAGTTATCTCAAAGAAAGAGGCCACGGTATTTCTGTACCTCTATTATGTTGGTGCAGCTTCGGAACTTTTAAATATCTTGATCTATCTCGAGAACTACGCATCTGATCGAAAAATATCATAGAACATAAAAAGAAGGAAACTTAATTCTCTACAAAAAAGGTCTCTTAACATTTTGCCATAGCTCGCTTCGTTTCCGAGATATTTGCAGATTTATCTCAAGGGAAGGGGCCTGACGGACATATTTCGAGATATTTCTTCTTCTTGTTGTTCTTCTTCTGCACAGCTAAACTGGAAGTGGCATTTCCAGCTCGCAATAGTGCAGAGTTATCTGAAAGAAAGGGGCCACGGTGTTTCTGTATCTCTATTATGTTGGTGCGGCTTGGGAACTTTTAAATATCTCGATATATCTCGAAAACTACGCTTCTGATCAAAAAATATCATAGAACATAAATTGTAGGAAACATAATTCTCTACAAAAAACGTCTCTTAACATTTTGCCATAGCTCGCTTCGTTTCCGAGATATTTGCAGATTCAGCTCAAAGGAACTGGCCTGACGGACATATTTCGAGATATTTCTTCTTCTTGTTGTTCTTCCTCTGCACAGCTAAGCTGGAAGTGGCATTTGCAGCTCGTAATACTGCAGAGTTATCTCAAAGAAAGGGGCCACGGTGTTTCTGTATCTCTATTATGTTGGTGCGGCTTCGGAACTTTTAAATATCTTGATATATCTCGAGAACTACGCATCTGATCGAATAATATCATACAACATAAATTGTAGGAAACATAATTCTCTACAAAAAAGGTCTCTTAAGATTTTGCCATAGCTCGTTTCGTTTCCGAGATATTTGCAGATATATCTCAAGGGAAGGGGCCTGACGGACATATTTCGAGATATTTCTTCTTCTTGTTGTTCTTCTTCTGCACAGCTAAGCTGGAAGTGGCATTTGCAGCTCGCAATAGTGCAGAGTTATCTCAAAGAAAGGGGCCACGGTGTTTCTGTATCTCTATTATGTTGGTGCGGCTTCGGAACTTTTAAATATCTTGATATATCTCGAGAACTACGCTTCTGATCAAAAAATATCATAGAACATAAATTGTAGGAAACATAATTCTCTACAAAAAAGGTCTCTTAAGATTTTGCCATAGCTCGTTTCGTTTCCGAGATATTTGCAGATATATCTCAAGGGAAGGGGCCTGACGGACATATTTCGAGATATTTCTTCTTCTTGTTGTTCTTCTTCTGCACAGCTAAACTGGAAGTGGCATTTCCAGCTCGCAATAGTGCAGAGTTATCTCAAAGAATGGGGCCACGGTGTTTCTGTATCTCTATTATGTTGGTGCGGCTTCGGAACTTTTAAATATCTTGATATATCTCGAGAACTACGCATCTGATCAAAAAATATCATAGAACATAAAAAGTAGGTAACTTAATACTCTACAAAAAAGGTCTTCTAACATTTTGCCATAGCTCGCTTCGTTTCCGAGATATTTGCAGATTCAGCTCAAAGGAACTGGCCTGACGGACATATTTCGAGATATTTCTTCTTCTTGTTGTTCTTCCTCTGCACAGCTAAGCTGGAAGTGGCATTTGCAGCTCGCAATACTGCAGAGTTATCTCAAAGAAAGGGGCCACGGTGTTTCTGTATCTCTATTATGTTGGTGCGGCTTCGGAACTTTTAAATATCTTGATATATCTCGAGAACAACGCATCTGATCAAATAATATCATAGAACATAAAAAGTAGGAAACTTAATTCTCTACAAGTAAGGTCTCTTAACATTTTGCCATAGCTCGCTTCGTTTCCGAGATATTTGCAGATTTATCTCAAGAGAAGGGGCCTGACGGACATATTTCGAGATATTTCTTGTTCTTGTTGTTCTTCTTCTGCACAGCTAAGCTGGAAGTGGCATTTGCAGCTCGCAATAGTGCAGAGTTATCTCAAAGAAAGGGGCCACGGTGTTTCTGTATCTCTATTATGTTGGTGCGGCTTCGGAACTTTTAAATATCTCGATATATCTCGAAAACTACGCTTCTGATCAAAAAATATCATAGAACATAAATTGTAGGAAACATAATTCTCTACAAAAAAGGTCTCTTAACGTTTTGCCATAGCTCGCTTCGTTTCCGAGATATTTGCAGATTTATCTCAAGGGAAGGGTCCTAACGGACATATTTCGAGATATTTCTTCTTCTTGTTGTTCTTCTTCTGCACAGCTAAACTGGAAGTGGCATTTCCAGCTCGCAATAGTGCAGAGTTATCCCGAAGAAAGGGGCCACGGTGTTTCTGAATCTGTATTATGTTGGTGCGGCTTCGGAACTTTTAAATATCTCGATATATCTCGAAAACTGCGCTTCTGATCAAAAAATATCATAGAACATAAATTGTAGGAAACATAATTCTCTACAAAAAAGGTCTCTCTACATTTTGCCATAGCTCGCTTCGTTTCCGAGATATTTGCAGATTTATCTCAAGGGAAGGGTCCTGACGGACATATTTCGGGATATTTCTTCTTCTTGTTGTTCTTCTTCTGCACAGCTAAACTGGAAGTGGCATTTCCAGCTCGCAATAGTGCAGAGTTATCTCAAAGAAAGGGGCCACTGTGTTTCTGTATCTCTATTATGTTGGTGCGGCTTCGGAACTTTTAAATATCTTGATATATCTCGAGAACTACGCATCTGATCGAAAAATATCATAGAACATAAAAAGAAGGAAACTTAATTCTCTACAAAAAAGGTCTCTTAACATTTTGCCATAGCTCGCTTCGTTTCCGAGATATTTGCAGATTTATCTCAAGGGAAGGGGCCTGACGGACATATTTCGAGATATTTCTTCTTCTTGTTGTTCTTCTTCTGCACAGCTAAGCTGGAAGTGGCATTTGCAGCTCGCAATAGTGCAGAGTTACCTCAAAGAAAGGGGCCACGGTGTTTCTGTATCTCTATTATGTTGGTGCCGCTTCGGAACTTTTAAATATCTGGATATATCTCGAGAACTACGCATCTGATCAAAAAATATCATAGAACATAAATTGTAGGAAACATAATTCGCTACAAAAAAGGTCTCTTACGATTTTGCCATAGCTCGTTTCGTTTCCGAGATATTTGCAGATATATCTCAAGGGAAGGGGCCTGACGGACATATTTCGAGATATTTCTTCTTCTTGTTGTTCTTCTTCTGCACAGCTAAGCTGGAAGTGGCATTTGCAGCTCGCAATAGTTACCTCAAAGAAAGGGGCCACGGTGTTTCTGTATCTCTATTATGTTGGTGCCGCTTCGGAACTTTTAAATATCTGGATATATCTCGAGAACTACGCATCTGATCAAAAAATATCATAGAACATAAATTGTAGGAAACATAATTCGCTACAAAAAAGGTCTCTTACGATTTTGCCATAGCTCGTTTCGTTTCCGAGATATTTGCAGATATATCTCAAGGGAAGGGGCCTGACGGACATATTTCGAGATATTTCTTCTTCTTGTTGTTCTTCTTCTGCACAGCTAAGCTGGAAGTGGCATTTGCAGCTCGCAATAGTGCAGAGTTATCTCAAAGAAAGGGGCCACGGTGTTTCTGTATCTCTATTATGTTGGTGCGGCTTCGGAACTTTTAAATATCTTGATATATGTCGAGAACTACGCATCTGATCAAAAAATATCACAGAACATAAAAAGTAGGAAACTTAATTCTCTACAAAAAAGGTCCCTTAACATTTTGCCATAGCTCGCTTCGTTTCCGAGATATTTGCAGATCTATCTCAAGGGAAGGGGCCTGGCGGACATATTTCGAGATATTTCTTCTTCTTTTCGTTCTTCTTCTGCACAGCTAAACTGGAAGTGGCATTTCCAGCTCGCAATAGTGCAGAGTTATCTCAAAGAAAGGGGCCACGGTGTTTCTGTATCTCTATTATGTTGGTGCGGCTTCGGAACTTTTAAATATCTTGATATATCTCGAGAACTACGCATCTGATCAAAAAATATCATAGAACATAAAAAGTAGGAAACTTAATTCTCTACAAAAAAGGTCTCTTAACATTTTGCCATAGCTCGCTTCGTTTCCGAGATATTTGCAGATTTATCTCAAGGGAAGAGGACTGACGGACATATTTCGAGATATTTCTTGTTCTTGTTGTTCTTCTTCTGCACAGCTAAGCTGGAAGTGGCATTTGCAGCTCGCAATAGTGCAGAGTTATCTCAAAGAAAGAGGCCACGGTGTTTCTGTACCTCTATTATGTTGATGCAGCTTCGGAACTTTTAAATATCTTGATCTATCTCGAGAACTACGCATCTGATCAAAAAATATCATAGAACATAAAAAGTAGGAAACATAATTCTCTACAAAAAAGGTCTCTTAAGATTTTGCCATAGCTCGTTTCGTTTCCGAGATATTTGCAGATATATCTCAAGGGAAGGGGCCTGACGGACATATTTCGAGATATTTCTTCTTCTTGTTGTTCTTCTTCTGCACAGCTAAACAGGAAGTGGCATTTCCAGCTCGCAATAGTGCAGAGGTATCTCAAAGAATGGGGCCACGGTGTTTCTGTATCTCTATTATGTTGGTGCGGCTTCGGAACTTTTAAATATCTTGATATATCTCGAGAACTACGCATCTGATCGAAAAATATCATAGAACATAAAAAGAAGGAAACTTAATTCTCTACAAAAAAGGTCTCTTAACATTTTGCCATAGCTCGCTTCGTTTCCGAGATATTTGCAGATTTATCTCAAGGGAAGAGGACTGACGGACATATTTCGAGATATTTCTTCTTCTTGTTGTTCTTCTTCTGCACAGCTAAGCTGGAAGTGGCATTTGCAGCTCGCAATAGTGCAGAGTTATCTCAAAGAAAGAGGCCACGGTGTTTCTGTACCTCTATTATGTTGGTGCAGCTTCGGAACTTTTAAATATTTTGATCTATCTCGAGAACTACGCATCTGATCAAAAAATATCATAGAACATAAAAAGTAGGAAACATAATTCTCTACAAAAAAGGTCTCTTAAGATTTTGCCATAGCTCGTTTCGTTTCCGAGATATTTGCAGATATATCTCAAGGGAAGGGGCCTGACGGACATATTTCGAGATATTTCTTCTTCTTGTTGTTCTTCTTCTGCACAGCTAAACTGGAAGTGGCATTTCCAGCTCGCAATAGTGCAGAGGTATCTCAAAGAATGGGGCCACGGTGTTTCTGTATCTCTATTATGTTGGTGCGGCTTCGGAACTTTTAAATATCTTGATATATCTCGAGAACTACGCATCTGATCGAAAAATATCATAGAACATAAAAAGAAGGAAACTTAATTCTCTACAAAAAAGGTCTCTTAACATTTTGCCATAGCTCGCTTCGTTTCCGAGATATTTGCAGATTTATCTCAAGGGAAGGGGCCTGACGGACATATTTCGAGATATTTCTTCTTCTTGTTGTTCTTCTTCTGCACAGCTAAGCTGGAAGTGGCATTTGCAGCTCGCAATAGTGCAGAGTTACCTCAAAGAAAGGGGCCACGGTGTTTCTGTATCTCTATTATGTTGGTGCCGCTTCGGAACTTTTAAATATCTGGATATATCTCGAGAACTACGCATCTGATCAAAAAATATCATAGAACATAAAAAGTAGGAAACTTAATTCTCTACAAAAAAGGTCTCTTCACATTTTGCCATAGCTCGCTTTGTTTCCGAGATATTTGCAGATTTATCTCAAGGGAAGGGGCCTGGCGGACATATTTCGAGATATTTCTTCTTCTTGTCGTTCTTCTTCTGCACAGCTAAACTGGAAGTGGCATTTCCAGCTCGCAATAGTGCAGAGTTATCTCAAAGAAAGGGGCCACGGTGTTTCTGTATCTCTATTATGTTGGTGCGGCTTCGGAACTTTTAAATATCTTGATATATCTCGAGAACTACGCATCTGATCAAAAAATATCATAGAACATAAATAGTAGGAAACTTAATTCTCTACAAAAAAGGTCTCTTAACATTTTGCCATAGCTCGCTTCGTTTCCGAGATATTTGCAGATTTATCTCAAGGGAAGAGGACTGACGGACATATTTCGAGATATTTCTTCTTCTTGTTGTTCTTCTTCTGCACAGCTAAGCTGGAAGTGGCATTTGCAGCTCGCAATAGTGCAGAGTTATCTCAAAGAAAGAGGCCACCGTGTTTCTGTACCTCTATTATGTTGGTGCAGCTTCGGAACTTTTAAATATCTCGATATATCTCGAAAACTACGCTTCTGATCAAAAAATATCATAGAACCTAAAAAGTAGGAAACTTAATTCTCTACAAAAAAGGTCTCTTAACATTTTGCCATAGCTTGCTTCGTTTTCGAGATATTTGCAGATTTATCTCAAGGGAAGGGGACTGACGGACATATTTCGAGATATTTCTTCTTCTTGTTGTTCTTCTTCTGCACAGCTAAGCTGGAAGTGGCATTTGCAGCTCGCAATAGTGCAGAGTTATCTCAAAGAAAGAGGCCACGGTGTTTCTGTACCTCTATTATGTTGGTGCAGCTTCGGAACTTTTAAATATCTTGATATATCTCGAGAACTACGCATCTGATCAAAAAATATCATAGAACATAAAAAGTAGAAAACTTAATTCTCTACAAAAAAGGTCTCTCAACATTTTGCCATAGCTCGCTTCGTTTCCGAGATATATGCAGATTTATCTCAAGGGAAGGGGCCTGACGGACATATTTCGAGATATTTCTTCTTCATGTTGTTCTTCTTCTGCACAGCTAAACTGGAAGTGGCATTTCCAGCTCGCAATAGTGCAGAGTTATCTGAAAGAAAGGGGCCACGGTGTTTCTGTATCTCTATTATGTTGGTGCGGCTTCGGAACTTTTAAATATCTTGATATATCTCGAGAACTACGCTTCTGATCAAAAAATATCATAGAACATAAATTGTAGGAAACATAATTCTCTACAAAAAAGGTCTCTTAAGATTTTGCCATAGCTCGTTTCGTTTCCGCGATATTTGCAGATATATCTCAAGGGAAGGGGCCTGACGGACATATTTCGAGATATTTCTTCTTCTTGTTGTTCTTCTTCTGCACAGCTAAACTGGAAGTGGCATTTCCAGCTCGCAATACTGCAGAGTTATCTCAAAGAAAGGGGCCACGGTGTTTCTGTATCTCTATTATGTTGGTGCGGCTTCGGAACTTTTAAATATCTTGATATATCTCGAGAACAACGCATCTGATCAAATAATATCATAGAACATAAAAAGTAGGAAACTTAATTCTCTACAAGTAAGGTCTCTTAACATTTTGCCATAGCTCGCTTCGTTTCCGAGATATTTGCAGATTTATCTCAAGGGAAGGGTCCTGACGGACATATTTCGGGATATTTCTTCTTCTTGTTGTTCTTCTTCTGCACAGCTAAACTGGAAGTGGCATTTCCAGCTGGCAATAGTGCAGAGTTATCTCAAAGAAAGAGGCCACTGTGTTTCTGTATCTCTATTATGTTGGTGCGGCTTCGGAACTTTTAAATATCTTGATATATCTCGAGAACTACGCATCTGATCGAAAAATATCATAGAACATAAAAAGAAGGAAACTTAATTCTCTACAAAAAAGGTCTCTTAACATTTTGCCATAGCTCGCTTCGTTTCCGAGATATTTGCAGATTTATCTCAAGGGAAGGGGCCTGACGGACATATTTCGAGATATTTCTTCTTCTTGTTGTTCTTCTTCTGCACAGCTAAGCTGGAAGTGGCATTTGCAGCTCGCAATAGTGCAGAGTTACCTCAAAGAAAGGGGCCACGGTGTTTCTGTATCTCTATTATGTTGGTGCCGCTTCGGAACTTTTAAATATCTGGATATATCTCGAGAACTACGCATCTGATCAAAAAATATCATAGAACATAAAAGGTAGGAAACTTAATTCTCTACAAAAAAGGTCTCTTAACATTTTGCCATAGCTCGCTTCGTTTCCGAGATATTTGCAGATTTATCTCAAGGGAAGGGGCCTGGCGGACATATTTCGAGATATTTCTTCTTCTTGTCGTTCTTCTTCTGCACAGCTAAACTGGAAGTGGCATTTCCAGCTCGCAATAGTGCAGAGTTATCTCAAAGAAAGGGGCCACGGTGTTTCTGTATCTCTATTATGTTGGTGCGGCTTCGGAACTTTTAAATATCTTGATATATCTCGAGAACTACGCATCTGATCAAAAAATATCATAGAACATAAAAAGTAGGAAACTTAATTCTCTACAAAAAAGGTCTCTTAACATTTTGCCATAGCTCGCTTCGTTTCCGAGATATTTGCAGATTTATCTCAAGGGAAGAGGACTGACGGACATATTTCGAGATATTTCTTCTTCTTGTTGTTCTTCTTCTGCACAGCTAAGCTGGAAGTGGCATTTGCAGCTCGCAATAGTGCAGAGTTATCTCAAAGAAAGAGGCCACGGTGTTTCTGTACCTCTATTATGTTGGTGCAGCTTCGGAACTTTTAAATATTTTGATCTATCTCGAGAACTACGCATCTGATCAAAAAATATCATAGAACATAAAAAGTAGGAAACATAATTCTCTACAAAAAAGGTCTCTTAAGATTTTGCCATAGCTCGTTTCGTTTCCGAGATATTTGCAGATATATCTCAAGGGAAGGGGCCTGACGGACATATTTCGAGATATTTCTTCTTCTTGTTGTTCTTCTTCTGCACAGCTAAACTGGAAGTGGCATTTCCAGCTCGCAATAGTGCAGAGGTATCTCAAAGAATGGGGCCACGGTGTTTCTGTATCTCTATTATGTTGGTGCGGCTTCGGAACTTTTAAATATCTTGATATATCTCGAGAACTACGCATCTGATCGAAAAATATCATAGAACATAAAAAGAAGGAAACTTAATTCTCTACAAAAAAGGTCTCTTAACATTTTGCCATAGCTCGCTTCGTTTCCGAGATATTTGCAGATTTATCTCAAGGGAAGGGGCCTGACGGACATATTTCGAGATATTTCTTCTTCTTGTTGTTCTTCTTCTGCACAGCTAAGCTGGAAGTGGCATTTGCAGCTCGCAATAGTGCAGAGTTACCTCAAAGAAAGGGGCCACGGTGTTTCTGTATCTCTATTATGTTGGTGCCGCTTCGGAACTTTTAAATATCTGGATATATCTCGAGAACTACGCATCTGATCAAAAAATATCATAGAACATAAAAAGTAGGAAACCTAATTCTCTACAAAAAAGGTCTCTTAACATTTTGCCATAGCTCGCTTTGTTTCCGAGATATTTGCAGATTTATCTCAAGGGAAGGGGCCTGGCGGACATATTTCGAGATATTTCTTCTTCCTGTCGTTCTTCTTCTGCACAGCTAAACTGGAAGTGCCATTTCCAGCTCGCAATAGTGCAGAGTTATCTCAAAGAAAGGGGCCACGGTGTTTCTGTATCTCTATTATGTTGGTGCGGCTTCGGAACTTTTAAATATCTTGATATATCTCGAGAACTACGCATCTGATCAAAAAATATCATAGAACATAAATAGTAGGAAACTTAATTCTCTACAAAAAAGGTCTCTTAACATTTTGCCATAGCTCGCTTCGTTTCCGAGATATTTGCAGATTTATCTCAAGGGAAGAGGACTGACGGACATATTTCGAGATATTTCTTCTTCTTGTTGTTCTTCTTCTGCACAGCTAAGCTGGAAGTGGCATTTGCAGCTCGCAATAGTGCAGAGTTATCTCAAAGAAAGAGGCCACCGTGTTTCTGTACCTCTATTATGTTGGTGCAGCTTCGGAACTTTTAAATATCTCGATATATCTCGAAAACTACGCTTCTGATCAAAAAATATCATAGAACCTAAAAAGTAGGAAACTTAATTCTCTACAAAAAAGGTCTCTTAACATTTTGCCATAGCTTGCTTCGTTTTCGAGATATTTGCAGATTTATCTCAAGGGAAGGGGACTGACGGACATATTTCGAGATATTTCTTCTTCTTGTTGTTCTTCTTCTGCACAGCTAAGCTGGAAGTGGCATTTGCAGCTCGCAATAGTGCAGAGTTATCTCAAAGAAAGAGGCCACGGTGTTTCAGTACCTCTATTATGTTGGTGCAGCTTCGGAACTTTTAAATATCTTGATATATCTCGAGAACTACGCATCTGATCAAAAAATATCATAGAACATAAAAAGTAGAAAACTTAATTCTCTACAAAAAAGGTCTCTCAACATTTTGCCATAGCTCGCTTCGTTTCCGAGATATATGCAGATTTATCTCAAGGGAAGGGGCCTGACGGACATATTTCGAGATATTTCTTCTTCTTGTTGTTCTTCTTCTGCACAGCTAAACTGGAAGTGGCATTTCCAGCTCGCAATAGTGCAGAGTTATCTGAAAGAAAGGGGCCACGGTGTTTCTGTATCTCTATTATGTTGGTGCGGCTTCGGAACTTTTAAATATCTTGATATATCTCGAGAACTACGCTTCTGATCAAAAAATATCATAGAACATAAATTGTAGGAAACATAATTCTCTACAAAAAAGGTCTCTTAAGATTTTGCCATAGCTCGTTTCGTTTCCGCGATATTTGCAGATATATCACAAGGGAAGGGGCCTGACGGACATATTTCGAGATATTTCTTCTTCTTGTTGTTCTTCTTCTGCACAGCTAAACTGGAAGTGGCATTTCCAGCTCGCAATACTGCAGAGTTATCTCAAAGAAAGGGGCCACGGTGTTTCTGTATCTCTATTATGTTGGTGCGGCTTCGGAACTTTTAAATATCTTGATATATCTCGAGAACAACGCATCTGATCAAATAATATCATAGAACATAAAAAGTAGGAAACTTAATTCTCTACAAGTAAGGTCTCTTAACATTTTGCCATAGCTCGCTTCGTTTCCGAGATATTTGCAGATTTATCTCAAGGGAAGGGTCCTGACGGACATATTTCGGGATATTTCTTCTTCTTGTTGTTCTTCTTCTGCACAGCTAAACTGGAAGTGGCATTTCCAGCTGGCAATAGTGCAGAGTTATCTCAAAGAAAGAGGCCACTGTGTTTCTGTATCTCTATTATGTTGGTGCGGCTTCGGAACTTTTAAATATCTTGATATATCTCGAGAACTACGCATCTGATCGAAAAATATCATAGAACATAAAAAGAAGGAAACTTAATTCTCTACAAGTAAGGTCTCTTAACATTTTGCCATAGCTCGCTTCGTTTCCGAGATATTTGCAGATTTATCTCAAGGGAAGGGTCCTGACGGACATATTTCGGGATATTTCTTCTTCTTGTTGTTCTTCTTCTGCACAGCTAAACTGGAAGTGGCATTTCCAGCTGGCAATAGTGCAGAGTTATCTCAAAGAAAGAGGCCACTGTGTTTCTGTATCTCTATTATGTTGGTGCGGCTTCGGAACTTTTAAATATCTTGATATATCTCGAGAACTACGCATCTGATCGAAAAATATCATAGAACATAAAAAGAAGGAAACTTAATTCTCTACAAAAAAGGTCTCTTAACATTTTGCCATAGCTCGCTTCGTTTCCGAGATATTTGCAGATTTATCTCAAGGGAAGGGGCCTGACGGACATATTTCGAGATATTTCTTCTTCTTGTTGTTCTTCTTCTGCACAGCTAAGCTGGAAGTGGCATTTGCAGCTCGCAATAGTGCAGAGTTACCTCAAAGAAAGGGGCCACGGTGTTTCTGTATCTCTATTATGTTGGTGCCGCTTCGGAACTTTTAAATATCTGGATATATCTCGAGAACTACGCATCTGATCAAAAAATATCATAGAACATAAAAAGTAGGAAACTTAATTCTCTACAAAAAAGGTCTCTTAACATTTTGCCATAGCTCGCTTTGTTTCCGAGATATTTGCAGATTTATCTCAAGGGAAGGGGCCTGGCGGACATATTTCGAGATATTTCTTCTTCTTGTCGTTCTTCTTCTGCACAGCTAAACTGGAAGTGGCATTTCCAGCTCGCAATAGTGCAGAGTTATCTCAAAGAAAGGGGCCACGGTGTTTCTGTATCTCTATTATGTTGGTGCGGCTTCGGAACTTTTAAATATCTTGATATATCTCGAGAACTACGCATCTGATCAAAAAATATCATAGAACATAAATAGTAGGAAACTTAATTCTCTACAAAAAAGGTCTCTTAACATTTTGCCATAGCTCGCTTCGTTTCCGAGATATTTGCAGATTTATCTCAAGGGAAGAGGACTGACGGACATATTTCGAGATATTTCTTCTTCTTGTTGTTCTTCTTCTGCACAGCTAAGCTGGAAGTGGCATTTGCAGCTCGCAATAGTGCAGAGTTATCTCAAAGAAAGAGGCCACCGTGTTTCTGTACCTCTATTATGTTGGTGCAGCTTCGGAACTTTTAAATATCTCGACATATCTCGAAAACTACGCTTCTGATCAAAAAATATCATAGAACCTAAAAAGTAGGAAACTTAATTCTCTACAAAAAAGGTCTCTTAACATTTTGCCATAGCTTGCTTCGTTTTCGAGATATTTGCAGATTTATCTCAAGGGAAGGGGACTGACGGACATATTTCGAGATATTTCTTCTTCTTGTTGTTCTTCTTCTGCACAGCTAAGCTGGAAGTGGCATTTGCAGCTCGCAATAGTGCAGAGTTATCTCAAAGAAAGAGGCCACGGTGTTTCTGTACCTCTATTATGTTGGTGCAGCTTCGGAACTTTTAAATATCTTGATATATCTCGAGAACTACGCATCTGATCAAAAAATATCATAGAACATAAAAAGTAGAAAACTTAATTCTCTACAAAAAAGGTCTCTCAACATTTTGCCATAGCTCGCTTCGTTTCCGAGATATATGCAGATTTATCTCAAGGGAAGGGGCCTGACGGACATATTTCGAGATATTTCTTCTTCTTGTTGTTCTTCTTCTGCACAGCTAAACTGGAAGTGGCATTTCCAGCTCGCAATAGTGCAGAGTTATCTGAAAGAAAGGGGCCACGGTGTTTCTGTATCTCTATTATGTTGGTGCGGCTTCGGAACTTTTAAATATCTTGATATATCTCGAGAACTACGCTTCTGATCAAAAAATATCATAGAACATAAATTGTAGGAAACATAATTCTCTACAAAAAAGGTCTCTTAAGATTTTGCCATAGCTCGTTTCGTTTCCGCGATATTTGCAGATATATCTCAAGGGAAGGGGCCTGACGGACATATTTCGAGATATTTCTTCTTCTTGTTGTTCTTCTTCTGCACAGCTAAACTGGAAGTGGCATTTCCAGCTCGCAATACTGCAGAGTTATCTCAAAGAAAGGGGCCACGGTGTTTCTGTATCTCTATTATGTTGGTGCGGCTTCGGAACTTTTAAATATCTTGATATATCTCGAGAACAACGCATCTGATCAAATAATATCATAGAACATAAAAAGTAGGAAACTTAATTCTCTACAAGTAAGGTCTCTTAACATTTTGCCATAGCTCGCTTCGTTTCCGAGATATTTGCAGATTTATCTCAAGGGAAGGGTCCTGACGGACATATTTCGGGATATTTCTTCTTCTTGTTGTTCTTCTTCTGCACAGCTAAACTGGAAGTGGCATTTCCAGCTGGCAATAGTGCAGAGTTATCTCAAAGAAAGAGGCCACTGTGTTTCTGTATCTCTATTATGTTGGTGCGGCTTCGGAACTTTTAAATATCTTGATATATCTCGAGAACTACGCATCTGATCGAAAAATATCATAGAACATAAAAAGAAGGAAACTTAATTCTCTACAAAAAAGGTCTCTTAACATTTTGCCATAGCTCGCTTCGTTTCCGAGATATTTGCAGATTTATCTCAAGGGAAGGGGCCTGACGGACATATTTCGAGATATTTCTTCTTCTTGTTGTTCTTCTTCTGCACAGCTAAGCTGGAAGTGGCATTTGCAGCTCGCAATAGTGCAGAGTTACCTCAAAGAAAGGGGCCACGGTGTTTCTGTATCTCTATTATGTTGGTGCCGCTTCGGAACTTTTAAATATCTGGATATATCTCGAGAACTACGCATCTGATCAAAAAATATCATAGAACATAAAAGGTAGGAAACTTAATTCTCTACAAAAAAGGTCTCTTAACATTTTGCCATAGCTCGCTTCGTTTCCGAGATATTTGCAGATTTATCTCAAGGGAAGGGGCCTGGCGGACATATTTCGAGATATTTCTTCTTCTTGTCGTTCTTCTTCTGCACAGCTAAACTGGAAGTGGCATTTCCAGCTCGCAATAGTGCAGAGTTATCTCAAAGAAAGGGGCCACGGTGTTTCTGTATCTCTATTATGTTGGTGCGGCTTCGGAACTTTTAAATATCTTGATATATCTCGAGAACTACGCATCTGATCAAAAAATATCATAGAACATAAAAAGTAGGAAACTTAATTCTCTACAAAAAAGGTCTCTTAACATTTTGCCATAGCTCGCTTCGTTTCCGAGATATTTGCAGATTTATCTCAAGGGAAGAGGACTGACGGACATATTTCGAGATATTTCTTCTTCTTGTTGTTCTTCTTCTGCACAGCTAAGCTGGAAGTGGCATTTGCAGCTCGCAATAGTGCAGAGTTATCTCAAAGAAAGAGGCCACGGTGTTTCTGTACCTCTATTATGTTGGTGCAGCTTCGGAACTTTTAAATATCTCGATATATCTCGAAAACTACGCTTCTGATCAAAAAATATCATAGAACCTAAAAAGTAGGAAACTTAATTCTCTACAAAAAAGGTCTCTTAACATTTTGCCATAGCTTGCTTCGTTTTCGAGATATTTGCAGATTTATCTCAAGGGAAGGGGCCTGACGGACATATTTCGAGATATTTCTTCTTCTTGTTGTTCTTCTTCTGCACAGCTAAGCTGGAAGTGGCATTTGCAGCTCGCAATAGTGCAGAGTTACCTCAAAGAAAGGGGCCACGGTGTTTCTGTATCTCTATTATGTTGGTGCCGCTTCGGAACTTTTAAATATCTGGATATATCTCGAGAACTACGCATCTGATCAAAAAATATCATAGAACATAAAAGGTAGGAAACTTAATTCTCTACAAAAAAGGTCTCTTAACATTTTGCCATAGCTCGCTTCGTTTCCGAGATATTTGCAGATTTATCTCAAGGGAAGGGGCCTGGCGGACATATTTCGAGATATTTCTTCTTCTTGTCGTTCTTCTTCTGCACAGCTAAACTGGAAGTGGCATTTCCAGCTCGCAATAGTGCAGAGTTATCTCAAAGAAAGGGGCCACGGTGTTTCTGTATCTCTATTATGTTGGTGCGGCTTCGGAACTTTTAAATATCTTGATATATCTCGAGAACTACGCATCTGATCAAAAAATATCATAGAACATAAAAAGTAGGAAACTTAATTCTCTACAAAAAAGGTCTCTTAACATTTTGCCATAGCTCGCTTCGTTTCCGAGATATTTGCAGATTTATCTCAAGGGAAGAGGACTGACGGACATATTTCGAGATATTTCTTCTTCTTGTTGTTCTTCTTCTGCACAGCTAAGCTGGAAGTGGCATTTGCAGCTCGCAATAGTGCAGAGTTATCTCAAAGAAAGAGGCCACGGTGTTTCTGTACCTCTATTATGTTGGTGCAGCTTCGGAACTTTTAAATATCTCGATATATCTCGAAAACTACGCTTCTGATCAAAAAATATCATAGAACCTAAAAAGTAGGAAACTTAATTCTCTACAAAAAAGGTCTCTTAACATTTTGCCATAGCTTGCTTCGTTTTCGAGATATTTGCAGATTTATCTCAAGGGAAGGGGACTGACGGACATATTTCGAGATATTTCTTCTTCTTGTTGTTCTTCTTCTGCACAGCTAAGCTGGAAGTGGCATTTGCAGCTCGCAATAGTGCAGAGTTATCTCAAAGAAAGAGGCCACGGTGTTTCAGTACCTCTATTATGTTGGTGCAGCTTCGGAACTTTTAAATATCTTGATATATCTCGAGAACTACGCATCTGATCAAAAAATATCATAGAACATAAAAAGTAGAAAACTTAATTCTCTACAAAAAAGGTCTCTCAACATTTTGCCATAGCTCGCTTCGTTTCCGAGATATATGCAGATTTATCTCAAGGGAAGGGGCCTGACGGACATATTTCGAGATATTTCTTCTTCTTGTTGTTCTTCTTCTGCACAGCTAAACTGGAAGTGGCATTTCCAGCTCGCAATAGTGCAGAGTTATCTGAAAGAAAGGGGCCACGGTGTTTCTGTATCTCTATTATGTTGGTGCGGCTTCGGAACTTTTAAATATCTTGATATATCTCGAGAACTACGCTTCTGATCAAAAAATATCATAGAACATAAATTGTAGGAAACATAATTCTCTACAAAAAAGGTCTCTTAAGATTTTGCCATAGCTCGTTTCGTTTCCGCGATATTTGCAGATATATCTCAAGGGAAGGGGCCTGACGGACATATTTCGAGATATTTCTTCTTCTTGTTGTTCTTCTTCTGCACAGCTAAACTGGAAGTGGCATTTCCAGCTCGCAATACTGCAGAGTTATCTCAAAGAAAGGGGCCACGGTGTTTCTGTATCTCTATTATGTTGGTGCGGCTTCGGAACTTTTAAATATCTTGATATATCTCGAGAACAACGCATCTGATCAAATAATATCATAGAACATAAAAAGTAGGAAACTTAATTCTCTACAAGTAAGGTCTCTTAACATTTTGCCATAGCTCGCTTCGTTTCCGAGATATTTGCAGATTTATCTCAAGGGAAGGGTCCTGACGGACATATTTCGGGATATTTCTTCTTCTTGTTGTTCTTCTTCTGCACAGCTAAACTGGAAGTGGCATTTCCAGCTGGCAATAGTGCAGAGTTATCTCAAAGAAAGAGGCCACTGTGTTTCTGTATCTCTATTATGTTGGTGCGGCTTCGGAACTTTTAAATATCTTGATATATCTCGAGAACTACGCATCTGATCGAAAAATATCATAGAACATAAAAAGAAGGAAACTTAATTCTCTACAAGTAAGGTCTCTTAACATTTTGCCATAGCTCGCTTCGTTTCCGAGATATTTGCAGATTTATCTCAAGGGAAGGGTCCTGACGGACATATTTCGGGATATTTCTTCTTCTTGTTGTTCTTCTTCTGCACAGCTAAACTGGAAGTGGCATTTCCAGCTGGCAATAGTGCAGAGTTATCTCAAAGAAAGAGGCCACTGTGTTTCTGTATCTCTATTATGTTGGTGCGGCTTCGGAACTTTTAAATATCTTGATATATCTCGAGAACTACGCATCTGATCGAAAAATATCATAGAACATAAAAAGAAGGAAACTTAATTCTCTACAAAAAAGGTCTCTTAACATTTTGCCATAGCTCGCTTCGTTTCCGAGATATTTGCAGATTTATCTCAAGGGAAGGGGCCTGACGGACATATTTCGAGATATTTCTTCTTCTTGTTGTTCTTCTTCTGCACAGCTAAGCTGGAAGTGGCATTTGCAGCTCGCAATAGTGCAGAGTTACCTCAAAGAAAGGGGCCACGGTGTTTCTGTATCTCTATTATGTTGGTGCCGCTTCGGAACTTTTAAATATCTGGATATATCTCGAGAACTACGCATCTGATCAAAAAATATCATAGAACATAAAAAGTAGGAATCCTAATTCTCTACAAAAAAGGTCTCTTAACATTTTGCCATAGCTCGCTTTGTTTCCGAGATATTTGCAGATTTATCTCAAGGGAAGGGGCCTGGCGGACATATTTCGAGATATTTCTTCTTCTTGTCGTTCTTCTTCTGCACAGCTAAACTGGAAGTGGCATTTCCAGCTCGCAATAGTGCAGAGTTATCTCAAAGAAAGGGGCCACGGTGTTTCTGTATCTCTATTATGTTGGTGCGGCTTCGGAACTTTTAAATATCTTGATATATCTCGAGAACTACGCATCTGATCAAAAAATATCATAGAACATAAATAGTAGGAAACTTAATTCTCTACAAAAAAGGTCTCTTAACATTTTGCCATAGCTCGCTTCGTTTCCGAGATATTTGCAGATTTATCTCAAGGGAAGAGGACTGACGGACATATTTCGAGATATTTCTTCTTCTTGTTGTTCTTCTTCTGCACAGCTAAGCTGGAAGTGGCATTTGCAGCTCGCAATAGTGCAGAGTTATCTCAAAGAAAGAGGCCACCGTGTTTCTGTACCTCTATTATGTTGGTGCAGCTTCGGAACTTTTAAATATCTCGATATATCTCGAAAACTACGCTTCTGATCAAAAAATATCATAGAACCTAAAAAGTAGGAAACTTGATTCTCTACAAAAAAGGTCTCTTAACATTTTGCCATAGCTTGCTTCGTTTTCGAGATATTTGCAGATTTATCTCAAGGGAAGGGGACTGACGGACATATTTCGAGATATTTCTTCTTCTTGTTGTTCTTCTTCTGCACAGCTAAACTGGAAGTGGCATTTCCAGCTCGCAATAGTGCAGAGTTATCTGAAAGAAAGGGGCCACGGTGTTTCTGTATCTCTATTATGTTGGTGCGGCTTCGGAACTTTTAAATATCTTGATATATCTCGAGAACTACGCTTCTGATCAAAAAATATCATAGAACATAAATTGTAGGAAACATAATTCTCTACAAAAAAGGTCTCTTAAGATTTTGCCATAGCTCGTTTCGTTTCCGCGATATTTGCAGATATATCTCAAGGGAAGGGGCCTGACGGACATATTTCGAGATATTTCTTCTTCTTGTTGTTCTTCTTCTGCACAGCTAAACTGGAAGTGGCATTTCCAGCTCGCAATACTGCAGAGTTATCTCAAAGAAAGGGGCCACGGTGTTTCTGTATCTCTATTATGTTGGTGCGGCTTCGGAACTTTTAAATATCTTGATATATCTCGAGAACAACGCATCTGATCAAATAATATCATAGAACATAAAAAGTAGGAAACTTAATTCTCTACAAGTAAGGTCTCTTAACATTTTGCCATAGCTCGCTTCGTTTCCGAGATATTTGCAGATTTATCTCAAGGGAAGGGTCCTGACGGACATATTTCGGGATATTTCTTCTTCTTGTTGTTCTTCTTCTGCACAGCTAAACTGGAAGTGGCATTTCCAGCTGGCAATAGTGCAGAGTTATCTCAAAGAAAGAGGCCACTGTGTTTCTGTATCTCTATTATGTTGGTGCGGCTTCGGAACTTTTAAATATCTTGATATATCTCGAGAACTACGCATCTGATCGAAAAATATCATAGAACATAAAAAGAAGGAAACTTAATTCTCTACAAGTAAGGTCTCTTAACATTTTGCCATAGCTCGCTTCGTTTCCGAGATATTTGCAGATTTATCTCAAGGGAAGGGTCCTGACGGACATATTTCGGGATATTTCTTCTTCTTGTTGTTCTTCTTCTGCACAGCTAAACTGGAAGTGGCATTTCCAGCTGGCAATAGTGCAGAGTTATCTCAAAGAAAGAGGCCACTGTGTTTCTGTATCTCTATTATGTTGGTGCGGCTTCGGAACTTTTAAATATCTTGATATATCTCGAGAACTACGCATCTGATCGAAAAATATCATAGAACATAAAAAGAAGGAAACTTAATTCTCTACAAAAAAGGTCTCTTAACATTTTGCCATAGCTCGCTTCGTTTCCGAGATATTTGCAGATTTATCTCAAGGGAAGGGGCCTGACGGACATATTTCGAGATATTTCTTCTTCTTGTTGTTCTTCTTCTGCACAGCTAAGCTGGAAGTGGCATTTGCAGCTCGCAATAGTGCAGAGTTACCTCAAAGAAAGGGGCCACGGTGTTTCTGTATCTCTATTATGTTGGTGCCGCTTCGGAACTTTTAAATATCTGGATATATCTCGAGAACTACGCATCTGATCAAAAAATATCATAGAACATAAAAGGTAGGAAACTTAATTCTCTACAAAAAAGGTCTCTTAACATTTTGCCATAGCTCGCTTCGTTTCCGAGATATTTGCAGATTTATCTCAAGGGAAGGGGCCTGGCGGACATATTTCGAGATATTTCTTCTTCTTGTCGTTCTTCTTCTGCACAGCTAAACTGGAAGTGGCATTTCCAGCTCGCAATAGTGCAGAGTTATCTCAAAGAAAGGGGCCACGGTGTTTCTGTATCTCTATTATGTTGGTGCGGCTTCGGAACTTTTAAATATCTTGATATATCTCGAGAACTACGCATCTGATCAAAAAATATCATAGAACATAAAAAGTAGGAAACTTAATTCTCTACAAAAAAGGTCTCCTAACATTTTGCCATAGCTCGCTTCGTTTCCGAGATATTTGCAGATTTATCTCAAGGGAAGAGGACTGACGGACATATTTCGAGATATTTCTTCTTCTTGTTGTTCTTCTTCTGCACAGCTAAGCTGGAAGTGGCATTTGCAGCTCGCAATAGTGCAGAGTTATCTCAAAGAAAGAGGCCACGGTGTTTCTGTACCTCTATTATGTTGGTGCAGCTTCGGAACTTTTAAATATTTTGATCTATCTCGAGAACTACGCATCTGATCAAAAAATATCATAGAACATAAAAAGTAGGAAACATAATTCTCTACAAAAAAGGTCTCTTAAGATTTTGCCATAGCTCGTTTCGTTTCCGAGATATTTGCAGATATATCTCAAGGGAAGGGGCCTGACGGACATATTTCGAGATATTTCTTCTTCTTGTTGTTCTTCTTCTGCACAGCTAAACTGGAAGTGGCATTTCCAGCTCGCAATAGTGCAGAGGTATCTCAAAGAATGGGGCCACGGTGTTTCTGTATCTCTATTATGTTGGTGCGGCTTCGGAACTTTTAAATATCTTGATATATCTCGAGAACTACGCATCTGATCGAAAAATATCATAGAACATAAAAAGAAGGAAACTTAATTCTCTACAAAAAAGGTCTCTTAACATTTTGCCATAGCTCGCTTCGTTTCCGAGATATTTGCAGATTTATCTCAAGGGAAGGGGCCTGACGGACATATTTCGAGATATTTCTTCTTCTTGTTGTTCTTCTTCTGCACAGCTAAGCTGGAAGTGGCATTTGCAGCTCGCAATAGTGCAGAGTTACCTCAAAGAAAGGGGCCACGGTGTTTCTGTATCTCTATTATGTTGGTGCCGCTTCGGAACTTTTAAATATCTGGATATATCTCGAGAACTACGCATCTGATCAAAAAATATCATAGAACATAAAAAGTAGGAAACTTAATTCTCTACAAAAAAGGTCTCTTAACATTTTGCCATAGCTCGCTTTGTTTCCGAGATATTTGCAGATTTATCTCAAGGGAAGGGGCCTGGCGGACATATTTCGAGATATTTCTTCTTCTTGTCGTTCTTCTTCTGCACAGCTAAACTGGAAGTGGCATTTCCAGCTCGCAATAGTGCAGAGTTATCTCAAAGAAAGGGGCCACGGTGTTTCTGTATCTCTATTATGTTGGTGCGGCTTCGGAACTTTTAAATATCTTGATATATCTCGAGAACTACGCATCTGATCAAAAAATATCATAGAACATAAATAGTAGGAAACTTAATTCTCTACAAAAAAGGTCTCTTAA
This sequence comes from Osmia lignaria lignaria, assembly GCF_051020975.1. Lineage (NCBI taxonomy): Eukaryota > Metazoa > Arthropoda > Insecta > Hymenoptera > Megachilidae > Osmia > Osmia lignaria. The sequence continues at coordinate 16,058,692 of NW_027478161.1, forward strand.
CATTTTGCCATAGCTCGCTTCGTTTCCGAGATATTTGCAGATTTATCTCAAGGGAAGAGGACTGACGGACATATTTCGAGATATTTCTTCTTCTTGTTGTTCTTCTTCTGCACAGCTAAGCTGGAAGTGGCATTTGCAGCTCGCAATAGTGCAGAGTTATCTCAAAGAAAGAGGCCACCGTGTTTCTGTACCTCTATTATGTTGGTGCAGCTTCGGAACTTTTAAATATCTCGATATATCTCGAAAACTACGCTTCTGATCAAAAAATATCATAGAACATAAAAAGTAGGAAACTTAATTCTCTACAAAAAAGGTCTCTTAACATTTTGCCATAGCTTGCTTCGTTTTCGAGATATTTGCAGATTTATCTCAAGGGAAGGGGACTGACGGACATATTTCGAGATATTTCTTCTTCTTGTTGTTCTTCTTCTGCACAGCTAAGCTGGAAGTGGCATTTGCAGCTCGCAATAGTGCAGAGTTATCTCAAAGAAAGAGGCCACGGTGTTTCTGTACCTCTATTATGTTGGTGCAGCTTCGGAACTTTTAAATATCTTGATATATCTCGAGAACTACGCATCTGATCAAAAAATATCATAGAACATAAAAAGTAGAAAACTTAATTCTCTACAAAAAAGGTCTCTCAACATTTTGCCATAGCTCGCTTCGTTTCCGAGATATATGCAGATTTATCTCAAGGGAAGGGGCCTGACGGACATATTTCGAGATATTTCTTCTTCTTGTTGTTCTTCTTCTGCACAGCTAAACTGGAAGTGGCATTTCCAGCTCGCAATAGTGCAGAGTTATCTGAAAGAAAGGCGCCACGGTGTTTCTGTATCTCTATTATGTTGGTGCGGCTTCGGAACTTTTAAATATCTTGATATATCTCGAGAACTACGCTTCTGATCAAAAAATATCATAGAACATAAATTGTAGGAAACATAATTCTCTACAAAAAAGGTCTCTCAAGATTTTGCCATAGCTCGTTTCGTTTCCGCGATATTTGCAGATATATCTCAAGGGAAGGGGCCTGACGGACATATTTCGAGATATTTCTTCTTCTTGTTGTTCTTCTTCTGCACAGCTAAACTGGAAGTGGCATTTCCAGCTCGCAATACTGCAGAGTTATCTCAAAGAAAGGGGCCACGGTGTTTCTGTATCTCTATTATGTTGGTGCGGCTTCGGAACTTTTAAATATCTTGATATATCTCGAGAACTACGCTTCTGATCAAAAAATATCATAGAACATAAAAAGTAGGAAACTTAATTCTCTACAAAAAAGGTCTCTTAACATTTTGCCATAGCTCGCTTCGTTTCCGAGATATTTGCAGATTTATCTCAAGGGAAGGGTCCTGACGGACATATTTCGAGATATTTCTTCTTCTTGTTGTTCTTCTTCTGCACAGCTAAGCTGGAAGTGGCATTTGCAGCTCGCAATAGTGCAGAGTTATCTCAAAGAAAGAGGCCACCGTGTTTCTGTACCTCTATTATGTTGGTGCAGCTTCGGAACTTTTAAATATCTCGATATATCTCGAAAACTACGCTTCTGATCAAAAAATATCATAGAACATAAAAAGTAGGAAACTTAATTCTCTACAAAAAAGGTCTCTTAACATTTTGCCATAGCTTGCTTCGTTTTCGAGATATTTGCAGATTTATCTCAAGGGAAGGGGACTGACGGACATATTTCGAGATATTTCTTCTTCTTGTTGTTCTTCTTCTGCACAGCTAAGCTGGAAGTGGCATTTGCAGCTCGCAATAGTGCAGAGTTATCTCAAAGAAAGAGGCCACGGTGTTTCTGTACCTCTATTATGTTGGTGCAGCTTCGGAACTTTTAAATATCTTGATATATCTCGAGAACTACGCATCTGATCAAAAAATATCATAGAACATAAAAAGTAGAAAACTTAATTCTCTA